>NW_006436291.1:2150915-2166506 GCF_000325575.1 Pteropus alecto | reverse complement strand
GTGTGCATGCATGTTTCATAAGGCACAACCCACAAATAAGTTTTACACTACTACTAATGTTTTATTCACTATTGAATCTAACGAGCTTGCCAAATTTTTTGAAAAGATAAATGATGTCCGTACGAGACAAAACATAAGGGTGGGGTACAAAAACGGTATCTGTCACCAGCACTCTGGGATGCAACAGGTGCCTCGCCCACTTTGGCAGAACAAGAAGCTTCATCCAGAAAAGGCTGAAGGGGAGGCAGATCAAAGAACATGCTCCTCAGATCATTCAGGTGGCTTCTCCAGACCTCTTTGGTTGAAAGATCTCACAAGAAGATCCCTTTGGCAAATGTTGGGGGGGTCTAGAAGTCAGGAAGTAGATTTTTTAAAGGGGAGAAGGGCTTACAATCTAAGGGGAAATGTCGTGACACTCCGCCGTGGCTGTTTGGGGCAGCGAGGGGCTCCCGTGAGTAGGTTTCGGCTGGGGCATCTCGGTCACCCTACCCTGCTGGCTCATGCACTCAGAGCGGGCACAGCTTCGCTGACAACCACACGAAACGCTGTGGGGTGCAGGCCCCCGCTGCTCGGCACTGTTCTCCTGCCAGGCTCTGCGTCCCAGGGCGGGATATATTTACGACTGGGTTTTAAGCAATTTCCCCTGCCCCGGGGTCATGGCTAAGGTTGCTCCCCTGTCCCAACTCCCGCAGATCCCACAGACCACTAAGGAATGTAGTGTAAATTTCACACGGCTCCCACGTTTGGGTTGGAAGGGCATCTAAAAACTTGGTTGCTTACCCAGAATTTATCCAAATATCATTAGCTGGACAATCTCACATGATAGGCCTTTCTCATGAGACCTCCCTGGGTTTCAGCCCAGCCAGAAATACTACATAGGCAGCCGATCAGTGAGTGCAAAAACATACACGGTTTTTAAACATCAAGACTGAGAAACCTACTGTTTTGAACCTCAGAAATGACTGCATGGGCTTGTGCCGTCCACAGAGACCAGAGTTAACTCTCCGTGGTCCCATCACGCCACATGACTTTTACTGGGGTCGAAGGAAGGTGACTGAACAGAGTCCCGCTAAGAATTATGGGAGTTCCCGGGAGAACCAGTTCCGTGGAGGAGTATTAGCGTCCTATCGCTGCTGTAACAAACGACCATAATCTAAGTCGCTTAAAGTCACAGAGTTACTCTCTTCCGGTTCTGAGGTCAGAAGTCTGAAATCACATCTAAGATCGGGGCTCACCCTCCGGGGGCTTCATGCAGAACCCGTTCCCCGCCTGCTCCGTCTCTAGGGGACCCTGACTCCTTGTCTCCTGCCCCTCCTTTGAATCACTCCCTCTCGCTTCTCTTGACACCTCTTCTACTTCTAACTCGAATGCGCCTGTCTTTCTCCCAGGGCCCCCTGTGACGACACTGTGCCCACCCCAAGAATCCAGGACCACCTCCCCATCTCGAGATGGTTAACCGAACCACATAGGCAATGTCCCTTCGCCATGCAAGGTGATATTCGCAGGCTCTGAGGATGAGGACACAGACACAGTTAGGGAACCGTTGTTCAGCGGACTATGGTTAGTTTCTCCTTAACCGAGAAAATCTGGACTCAGAGCCAAAGTAATTGTGCTTCTTGGTATTTATCCAAAGGAGTCGAAAACTATCTCCCCACAAAACCTGCGCACGGATGTCAACAGCAGCTTCATCCGTGATGGCCAACACTCGGAAATGATGAAGGTGCCCTTCAGGTGACGGATAAATAAACGGTGGCCCATCCAGACAGTGGAATATTATGTAGCAGTAAAAATAAGCTCTCAAGCCATGAGAATACCTGGAGAAAAACTTAAATGCATATTGCTAAGTGGAAAAAAAAAAAAAAAGCTAATCTAAAAAGCTACACACTGATTCTAACCATGCGACATCCTGGAAAAGGTAAAACCATGGAGACAAGAAATTATCAGTGGTTGCCAGGGGTTGAGGGAAGCTGCAGATGAACAGGCAGGACAGAGGAATTTCGGGACGGTCAACCTACTCTGTACGACACTGTCATGGTGGACACGTGTCATTATACGTTTGTCCAAACCCATAAGACGTGCAACACCAAGCGTGAACCCCAAGTAAACGACTACTTTGCATGATGATGATGGGTCAGTGTGGGTTCATCCACTGTAACCATTGTCCCGTCTGGTGGGGGTGCTGACAGCGAGGGGGGCTGTGCGTGCGCGGTGGATACGAGATCTCTGTGCCTTCCCTTCAATTTCCCTGTGAATCTAAAACTACTCTAAATAATAAGGTCTTAATTTGTTTTAAAAAGAGAGAGAAAAAGCTATTTCTGAACACATTTTTATTTACCTACACTGACGATTTTGACAATGGTTCAATGTAAATTGAATTTTCTTTCTTTGAAAATGTCAGTACATAAATAAATGTGTATCCTTGTCTAAATAAGGATAGTATGCCATAACACTGACGAAGGGAGGGAGGGAGGGAGGGAGTGAGGGAGGGAGGAGGCTGGGCGGGGAAGCGCGGGCCTTAACAACAACGTCCTCCCTGGAGAGCAGGACCAGAGCTGAGACCCAGGACCCCGGTTTGGGCATGAGGCCTGGGAGAAATGCCCTCCTCCGAGGGTGACGACTGAGCTTGGAGGCGCCATGGGGAGGTGAGAGCTGGCACAGCGCGCAGAGGGCTGGCTGGACGCTGAGGCAGGTGCTGCCTCTGAACCTGGCGGTTACTGAGGGCTTCGTCCCCTGTCCCGCCACGTGGGCTGATGAGTTGCAGAAGCGCAGCTCTTTGCTCTCACAGCCGGGGGACAGCCGGCGTCCTGCCCCTCCCTGGACCGCACGCCCGCTTTTCCTCGGCTCCAGAGGGACACACGCCACCTCTCTGGCCTCGGTTTCTCTGACCAGGAAAAGGCAGCGCAGCCGCTACCTGGCGGGTGGCAGGGCCCGTGGGACCGTGACGAGGTGTGCTCGCAGATCCCGGGGCGGAGCTTGCGTCTAGGATCCTGCGCTTCCCCAGGGAGCCATTCTTCTCCCCTCCGGTGACAGGCGCCACAGAGCAGGGAAGGGGGGGCTCCTGCAGTGCCTGACAAGACAGAGCAGGGAGACAGCCACTGATGTCATCACCAGAGGAAGGCGGCCGGATGCTGTGGAGCAGAGCAGACCCGACTTCATCACCGTGAGAAGATTCGGAAAACAGAGACACAGGCCGGTATGCGGATCCTTCCGCTCTCCCAGCTCATCCTCCAGACGGGGCTAGAAAGAAAGTCGGGGTTCAGCCCCCCAAGTCGTCTGAACCGGACCACGTCGGGGTCGAGCCAATCGGGCGGCCCCGCCCCAGGCCCACGTGGGCAGGTGAAGGCACAGGTGTGAGGAAAAGGCCGTTTCTGATGTGAGTTCGTCTATTTTTTCTTTATTGCCTTTTTGCACAGAAATTGGTACCTCTATCAATTACCTTCTGTACTTGGTTTCTCGAGGTCACGCGATGCATTACGCTTAAGCCTCTCAAACACCGCAGGCCCCCTCACGTGTGTGAGGACCGAGCCTTTGCGCGTTAACAGGCGTTTGTGTGAATAAAGTTATTTCATGGGGGCGGGGAGCAAGGTTATGTTTTTATTGCCTTTTTGCACAGAAACTGGTACCTCTATCAATTACCTTCTGTACTTGGTTTCTCGAGGTCACGCGATGCATTACGCTTAAGCCTCTCAAACACCGCAGGCCCCCTCACGTGTGTGAGGACCGAGCCTTTGCGCGTTAACAGGCGTTTGTGTGAATAAAGTTATTTCATGGGGGCGGGGAGCAAGGTTCTCTCTTTCTACACTGCTATGTCATCCTTTCAATACTTCTTTAAAAGGGTTATGTCCTGAAAATTAAAAATAAATACAGAGACAGAGAAACTAACCTTCCCCAGGCCACACGGGTGTGGCCGTCTGAGCCTAAAGCGATGAACCCATGCAGGTGACTCAGCTGCAGCCTCCGGGGTGGCGGACAGTGGACGACTTCTAAAGTCCCACGACAAGCCCTCTCCTGGGACACACGTGCCCCATTTCTCACGGCCCCAGTGCTGTGGCGGTGACAACTTGCCAAGGACCAGATAGTGACAGCAGCAGGCACTGTGGGAACGGTCTGCTGAGGTGGCCGTGGCCCCCACTTGCCTTCCCACGGTTTGATCTTTGTTTCTGGGACCCCGCTGGGCGTCCCTTGCAGGTTGAGCTCTCACGGCCGAGCCCTGGAGGGCAAGAAGCCAGGGCTTGCTGATGGCTGAGCTCGCTCACTCGCTCTCCCTCCCTAATCACGTTGACATGAAAAGTTAAAAAGACATCTCAGTCCAGGTGGCCTGTCGCGTCTATGTGGCGGCCACGTTTCTCTGGACCCAGAGCTGGGCTGTCCCAGTAACGCCGCCACCATTGCCCGTGTCCTCACAACTCGGGGAGTTAGATGACACAACGATCCGTGACGATGGCGGTGGAGAGAGGGTCGTCTGACTTCAGGAAGCAGCGCTGCATGTTGGGAACAAGATAGGAAATGAAATCTGCAATGCGGTCGACCACGAGGTGCAACCGGCTGGCCCCTCCGCGCCATGCCCTGCGACCAGACACACGGACGGTGGCTCTGCCAGCAGCAACCGCCCAGGAAAGCAGCAAGCCTCGACGTCACAGGTCAAATACAGCCACATGACGGGCACGCTGCCCCCCGGCCAGAGCGAAGGACGCGGAGCCAGGAAGGCAGGCCCCACCCAGACGCCTAGCTCTTTCCCAGGACCCACGTGCCTTCAGAAAGGCCCAAAATAAGCACAGCCATCTTCTCACAAATGCTAAAACCGAACCGCTAATCACACTTCGAAAGGGGAGGCGTCTCCAGATGAAAAACAGAGGTGAGCTATTATTGACTCCTTTCTTCCAGCTGTAAGGAAGAAGGGAGCTTATTGTTATTGACAGCTTCTTCAACAGAAGAAAATGGTTGTAAAGACCTTTTAAAAACTCCTTAACTGAGCTGCCTTTAACTTCGGGAACACCTGGGTGTGCGCACGCCTGGTCGAGCGCTGCGGCAAGGTGACTCACTCCGAGCATCCTGTCACCGCCCACCTGCCACGGCGAGCCACCAGATTCTTGCAGCTGTAGACACGCAGCACTCACGAACCTGGCCTCATCCACACTGCAGCTCCCAGGGCAAAGACTTCGTGTGTTTGCCGGAAAAGCCAGGACCAGCCCAGGGCCGCCGGCCAGAGTCAATCTTCACGGTTAAGGCGGGGGACACCTTTTCACAGGGCAAGGTATCATAATGATCTAAAACATCAAAATGGTGCCAAATGATGAGCGGATGAAACTCGCGGATTCCAACTGTAGGACTATGAGCTTAAATTAGCCATTTATGGATTTCAGAAAGAGAGGAGACGAACATGTTTTATAGCGTAGTTTAAAAAAAAAAGTCATTTTTGATTCCCTGACGTCGAACACTTCCTGATGTCAGGAACAGGGTGGATGACACAGAAACCGTAAATCCAGCTGAGCAGTGGCCCGGATCACTGAAGTCTGCCACCTTAGTAGGAACCCAGCCCAGCCGAGTGGGGGGCTTCGGTATGTGCCAGCCAGGTCGCTGACACTGTTTATCTGCAGAAGGACACGTGTCCTTCCGGGAATGCATTTCATTCTTTAGTGATCGGTTACTTTTTAACAGCTGGCTTTACGTCAGACCCAGCTTGCTGCAGATGCCGGGCGTGTGCTTACCGGACGAACGCACACACTTTTGCACACCCGCGCCCGAGAAGTCAGCACCCGCGTGTCACTCGTCCACGCAGAGTAGCATTTTAATTTTGACAACGACCACCAAAGTCCCCAAAACGGGGGCTCTGCGCTCTTTTCCTTTCTCCTGCTGACATCACGCAGTGCTCGGTCTGTGTCCCTGACAACGTGGCCTTGCCGGGCGGCTGTCTCCTGAACGACCAGCGAGGCGCGTCGGGCTACGCAAAGCCCTGGCCTGGTTTTTGAAAGCAGTCGCCCAGGATGAAGGCCCGAAGTTCGTCACCGTGCCTGGGGCAGCGGGGCTCGTGCCTGCTCAGCGAGGAAGCCGAGGAAGCGTTTGCTCCGGCGTCCGCCCGAACAGCGAGCTGGGTTTTAAATCTTGATCCCCCGGTGAGCTGCCAGGATCCGTCCGGAAGGAGAGCTGGGCGGACGGGGGACCATGGGGGACATGGCCTTGGCATATTCCAGGCAATGTTGGTCCTCCGTCTGCAGAGGGCGGGCAGGCCTCTCCCAGGCCCAGGAGCCACGCCCGCTGCTTTGACAGAAACTTGCTTTTTTCCCCAGGAAGATGCGTGCAGATGCAGGATAACCGGCGGGACAGCCCGTCACTGCCACCAAGACACAGGCGGCTTAGTGGGGCTTCTGGGTCAGGGGCTGGCTTCTGCCTCTCATCCTCACGTCTCCTTCGCTGTCCCACTCGGCTGTCCGCATGCATCATTTTTTTAAAAGCCATCAGCCCGGAGAGTTTGGGGGAGGACAGGGGAACCAAACCTGGCCCCTCGGGTCCCCGTCCCCTCTCTGGGTGGCAGCACAGGCGGCTGAGCTGGGGAGGGGACAGGGCTCCAACCGCAGATGGAGGCGGGCACCTTTCCAGCAGGTTCTGCACAGTCGCTGAACAGAACAGGAAGAGGGTATTCCCGACCCCCATCCTGAGCTGCAGTGACCCCGCATTTTCTTGAGGAAATGGCGCGTTTCCTAGGGAGGCCTGGCACTGGGCTCGGGCGGCTTCGCGACCCCCTCGCTCATTTACGAAGCAGCCCGCGATCCGGCTCCCCCGTCACACCTGAGCATCTGCCTGCACTGGCGCGTGTGCAGACAGCTGCATTCTGTTCCCTGCCCTGGGGCCCGAGGGTCGTACCTGGGCCGTGCGCCGTAAAGAAAGCCATTTCGCGGCGGTGGGGACCCACGCTCCGGAGCCACGGCGGGCAGGGACTGCGGGGTCTGCGGGGTGGCAGCGGAGGGGCGAACGCGAATCGGATATGAAAATGTCGGGGGCGATAAATTAACACATGGCGGCGGGGGGGCGATAGCTTAATCCCATTTAAGCCCAAACCCTACCTGACACCCATCACTGTGAGGGGAGGGGGCCCCGGTGACAGCACCGGAGCGAAGATGAACTCTCTCTGCAGACCTGAAGCCTCGCAGCAGGTACGACGTGAGACTGTGAGGAGGGACCCACAGGGCTCTGCCAGCGTCTGTGCGTCGGATGCCAGGTAACCCGACGGCGGACTGTTCTCATCTCGGTTTAATTTAATGCAAAAGGCACGTCTTTCGCATTTAGACAAGCTATTGAAAATATGGATGCTTAATAAAGCTTATCAATGTATTTCTTAATACAAAACGAATTGCTCTGCGGGTCCCCGTCTTTCTAAAGGTGTCTGACAGCAGGCTTGGCAAAGGTAGCTGAAGAAACAAAAGATAGAATGCTCGAAACGTGTCATCCTGTTTTCTTTGCTGGCTACCTCCATCTAACAAAGATCCCTCGTCCTACGAAGTCCTTAATTCACGTGCATTCTTTGAAACATAATTGACCAAAGTCTGAATTATTTTCCTCGAACAAACGTCTGTGAGATATTCAGAAAGCACATCCCAAAATGAATCCGAAAGCGAACCCACATTCAAATTGCTTTGAGTGATATTTCTCTTCGTGATATTTTGCTTAGAATATTTCATGTTCAAGGTCTTCAGAGGTAAGATTCTAAAGTGCACATTACTATTATTTTAAATCAATAAATTGCTTCGGGAGCGCCACAGCACACAAGCTCCGTCTTTCAGCACTTTTAAAGGAAAAGCAGATTTGAAGAATAACATTTGTTTCTCCCCATAAGATTGAAAACAATACATTTTTTATAGACACTGCATTTTTATGTTTTGCAAGGAATTTCCCGGCTAAACAATGAATCTTCTATCTTGATTTTCCTTTTTAAATGTTAGATTAGCCCTTTAAATTAATATTGTACGGTTTTAACCATAAAATAAATACATACCGTCTTTAATGAGAGAAGATGATATTCTGCCTCATATTTTAACTTTCCGTTTCGAAAAACTACATAAACATATTTATATTAAGTATGAGACTTCTGGGAATGTTAGTAGATTAAATGGAATCACAAGATGCTAATAATTTATGTCACCTCTCATTTTAACCATTCCAGAAAATGAATTTCTATGGTCTTATTTTTTCTGTTTTTTTTTTTTTTTATTTGCTCAAGTAGTTTTCTTATCAGTAATTTGAAAAACGCTGACTGCTTTTGCCCAAAATATTTTAAATGCTCATTGTAGCAATTATAACTTAGCTAGTTAAAAGTCAGATAATTAAACACACAAAGATAGACCACTTTTTCTGCATTTATCCTTTAGAGACTAGAATTTTAGCACAGCTAAAGCTATGCAAATTGGATTCAGTTGTCTGTAGGTTTCTCGCTGCATATTAAGACTGCTTGCTCTCAATTTGCCCCTGCTGAGGGGACCGTAGCATTTCTGGAAGAACGGAATTATATATTGAGCCATGATACCTAGAACTTCTGTCCCAGGAAGGTTTAGCAAAAACAAGAAAAAAGTGCTGCGGGCAGGGACGATGACATATTTTAAACAGCCGTACAGCTCATCACGGAGCTGAGTGAGTCAGAGGCCATCAAATCTCCCTGCTGTGAATACCCAGCCCACAACACCAGTTTCGACAAGAAAAAGAGGTAAAGACCACTGCTTCCAAGAGGCGAAGCTGGTCGAGAGGTTCGACTTTTTAAAAGTTGATAATATTTCGTGGGCTACAGTTTCTCTTCTCAAAGACAGTTTGGAAGATCACGTGTTTACGGACCACTGATTTTTTTTAACGTTTTGAATGAACAAAGCCAGGCGCAGCTCTGCTGCTGCGGCTCCTGGAGTATCTCGGAAGACAAAGGAGGGTCGTGTGTGTCTCAGCGGCCTTCCCGCTGCCTGGCGGAGGCCGCGCCAACTCCTCCGGCGCCTGGGAGCACCTGCCGCCAGGTGTCAGGGGCCGCGCTCGGCGGACAGTCGGCGGAGCGTGTGCGTGGTGTGTGCGCTGTGTGCGCGCGCAGGTACGTGTGTGTGTGCCTTTACCCCTCACGTTATTTTCCTTCTGCTCCCCCGTCCCTATCCTCGCTTCCCAGAGGCAATTTTGGTCCCAGACAAGGTTATTTATCCCTGTGGCTACGCTGCCCCGTGCCCCCCGCCCTCCCACCGGCGAGTCTGCTGTGTGCTGCCTCTTCCAAGGATTCCTGATACGAAAACGAAGTGAGGTTTCCTTCTGGATGGAAAAACACCTTCTACACACACACATATACGCGCGCACACACTCACACTCAGACACGCACGCGCACACGCGCACACACACACACATAGTCTTAACGGCTCTGCCTGTCGAGAGCTGACCGAACAGCCTCAACGTGGGAGTCAGTGCGGGACCCACGCTGGCCTCGCCGAGCGGTCCCGTCAGTGGGCAGGGCCGTCACACGGGCACGCGTGGCCTGTGGTCTCCCCTCCGTCCCGACATTTCTTAGCACCGTCCAGACATCTCAAGTTTCCATGAGAACCAGTGTCTCTGACGAGCACCTCGTCCGGCACCCCGAGTCCTGAGCGAGACGGGGCTGCGCTGACCCGGCCCCAGCAGCGTGATGCCACTCCAAGCGCAGCGTGGCTGTGCCGCCCTGGAACCTCGCTGCCAGAGCTGCAGCGAGCCCTGTGGCCACGTGGGGAACGTGGGGCTGTCGGCACTCCGCATGCTTTTCGCGACCTTGATTTCAAACGCCCTGGCGCTGTTTGCCTTTGGCTTCGTGTGACCGTCACTCTCATTTAGAGGCCCCAGAACTCACACTGTAAACTCAGCTGTTTCTGCCTTGCTGGTTTTTCACGAAGGGTAGGGACAACTCCGACGTCTCGGGGAGGAAACGTCTGGGTGTGACGTGAAGCATGTGGGGTCCGATGCTCCTTCGCTTACTAGGTTCAAAGCCCCCAGGGATGTTAGATCCCAGTAGACCCCGCTCCGCGGCCTGTAAGGGAGGCGCGTCAGTGCGCTCTCCACCAGCAGAGCGGGACGCTCGTCATGCGCCCCGTCCGAGGCGCTGGCCCCTCCGACGGGTGCTGAATGGCCGAGGAAACACGCGGGCCTTCGCTTTTAGTAATTTACTTAAAATTATGTTCTCTTGGAAAATCTCAATAAAATGATCTCCCACCAGGAGCAATGAATGCCGGGAGCAGCCTGGCCCTGGCCGGCCCCCGCCGAACCGAGCGACGCTGCCGGCTGGCGAGGCCCCGCGTCCCCACCGCACGGCGTGTAGCTCACTGCGACAGCGGGTTCGCGGGCCGGGGGGAGCCAGCTCGGCCCATATTAGCACGCAAAACGCTGAACAGGATCCCGGCTCCATTCACTGCCAGAAGATTCCAAGGGTGCACGCTTGGATGTCGAGACGTGTGCCTGAATTCACGTTTCTGAGACCAAATTCTATTCTTTCCAAGCATTTTGGTCAGAAATAAACTGCTGAGGGGCAGCACGCAGGAGCAGAAAGGCACAGAGGTGAGCCTGACCTCCTCCAGCGGAGGCCGCTCCGTCTCCGGTCTCTACAAACTCCCAGCTTTATTTCTCTCTAAACTTTAACGATGCTCGAGGTCAGAAGCACCGGCTCGGGCAGTCCGAGGCCACGGGCTGGCGAGCCAGCGGCTGCGGGCTGAAGGGTGCAGGGTGCGGGCTATGCGGGCTGCAGGGTGCAGGGTGCAGGGTGCGGGCCGGGGCCTGGCAGCCAGCGCACACAGGCCGCATTCTGTATATGGAGCTCGCTCTCCAAATTTCCTTTACACTTTGTTTACTATATATTCCAATAGTGTAATATTAAACAAAAACAGTGTGTCCTACGCCAGGATGATTGATTACCACGCCGTCACAAGGTCACCTCCTAGGGACAGGCTGGGTGCAGGAGGGGCTGTCTGACTCGTACAGTTAACACTATATCCGCATTGTATGAATGTCACCAGCAATCCAGTGATTTATTGCTTGGAAGGCTCTGTTCAATTTTTTCTGCCTGACCAAATTGCACATTTTCTAGAAAAAGAAGCAAAAATATTTCAGCACTTGGATTACTTCAACTCCTCATCTTCCCCTCCAGGATCCACGCGCGTCTGCAGCCACCCTGACGACCAAAAGCTCCTCTTCACCCTTTCCTTTCCCCTTCTGCTACGTATTTGGAAAAAAAAAAAAATGATTATTACACTAATGAAAAGGTGCAGCAGGAGATTAGGGGCTTTTTAATCAGATTTCGGTAACATCTGTGGGCCACAAGTAAGGGCAGCTGTATGCTCTGTTTCTTAATTTTAGCTAGATTTACTTTGGATATAAAATTGTTAGCCTCGGGGAAAATTGAATGGGGGTTGGGGAGAGAGACAGAGTCAGAGAAAACTGCATATGAAACTGTTTGCAAACACAGGGAGGTCAACCTCTTTTGTGCCGGGGGTTCTGTTTGTTTGTTTGTTCTTTCCTAGAAAAGATACAATGACACTAAGGACACATTCGAAACTAAAGACATTTTTATAAAAAAAAAAAAAAAAACTATTCAGCCAGATTGATCAAAAATATCTCTGTCCACAGAGGCACGCTATCAAGGCTGGGGTCTGGGGAGGCTCCACTCACAATTTATTCACCGTTTCTGAGGGTTATTTTCCCTGTAGGTGACCACTTAACATGCTTTGCATAAGCCTTCAGGATTCGGCCTATGTTCTGTGTAAATACAGATGAAACGGAGAGAATATATAGTCTGGTACAGTTGCCAACTTATTTTTAAATTAATTTGTTTTTACTTTGGACCACATATGCTTTCTGTGGAAGCTCCACTCAGCACTGCAGTTCATGTAAAAAGTCTCTCAGGTGTGTGTGACAGTCATGTATTATTTATTTGGGACTTTTCACCACTAAAGCTGGATATTCTGAATAATCTGAACCAGGAAAATAGATTAGACAAGATGTAAACTTGTTTGAGATTTTTCTCAACTTCAGTAGACCATTGACGCGTCTCTCTATAAAGATGGTTCGTGCGTGTGTGTCGGCGCTCAGCTTTGTGTAATTTTATATGGGGGGATGCATGTCAGAGGAGGGAAAATAGGAAAACGTTTCAGAGCTAAAGGAAATTTCTCACCAGAAACGCCAAATCCCGCCCTGCGTCTACACTTAATATACATAAATGCAGGATTCTGGAGTGTTATTGTCATTCAGTGTTGCTCGTCGGCCAACGATTTTTTAGAAATCATTGTCAAGCACAATTTCCCATAATATTCCTCAATCAGCTGATATGTTAGTGGTAAAGTTAATGTTTTATCTTCGCTCACGGTTATGTCCCCTCCGTGGGCAGGAACTGTTATTCATTATGATGACGAGGACAACATTGGGTAAGAGAAGCCCACAGCCACTAGGAACTATGAACTGCTCAAAGTATTGGACAGAAAATGGGCAAAAATCTCATGGGGGCTGAACTTGTCTCGTGTATCTGGGCAGGAGACAGACCTTATTCTCTTGATAATATTCGAAAAAATTTTACCAAACATGTGTTTAAAAAAGTCAATGTTGTTTTTTTTTTTTTTTTTTTTATAAAGACTCCTGGAGGGACAAAAGTCATCACTGCTGCACATGCATCGGACTGAAGGTGCGCTTGGAACATTCTGGAAAACCGGCGCTGGCCGCTTCAAGCCCGTTGGGTGTGCACGCAGGTGACAGCACTCACTCCCCGTTCCCCTTCTCGGAGTTCTGGTCTGCAGTTTTTCCCTAGAGGGGACCGAATCCACCCGAAGGACACGGAGAGAAAAAGAAGAGCAGTTTTCAAATGGAGTCCTTCAGTCGCGAAAAACATTTTTTAAAATATATTAGAAAATGCTCAAATATGAAAGTGATAAGTTTGCACGAATTCCGAAGACCATTTACACATCTCAGTTGTGCAAAACTCCTAGCTATGACAGACGTGGTATTTTGGTGCCACTGTCTACTGAAGATATTTCCTGTGAAATCATAGTTCACGATCTTAACTAAATAGGAGGACACCACTCCAGGCCCTGTCCTGAGACGTTTACCGTCCAAATGTCAATAACCATTCTTGAGGGCTGAGTCGGGGTGCCCAGGACTCACCGCTTTGGGGAGCACCTTTTCCTTGCCTCTGGTGAGCTCTGACACTTTGCTCTGATGTCGTGAGATTCAAACCATATATGAAGGGTTACTTACCTTTATTCATTCTTACTATTAAAAAAAAAAAAAAACCTTTTATTTAACAAGCCTTATATTCTTGAGATGGGCATTTCAAAGAGCCATTGGAACTGTCTGCCGTGTATTAACATTCAGTGCTTTCCCCCCTATTGGTAGGACTCAATCAGAAAAATGTCCTTCCCAAAGGATTCGTGGATTCATCACCAGACGCCTCGAGGAAATGGCAGGGCCCCCGGCGAGGGCGGACGTGCCAGGGAGGGGTGCGCCCGGCCCGACGCTTTCCTCCTCGCTTTTTCTTTCCCCACTGCCACTTGGTAGGGATGTTTGGTTCTCTTACACCTTTTGGTAAAAAGGGACGTCACGGACCTGAACCCATGCAGCCCGCATGCGTCTTCCAGGGATGGACCTCTGGTGGCGCTTAAACAACGTGGCTCATTCTGTTCGACTGGGTGGAAACCGTGTCTTTGTCATTCGTTCCTACTTCCCTTTGAACTCGCAGCCTAATCAGTGGCGCTTCAGTGGCAGGCAGGGCACAGCGCGTGGTAGAAGAGACACGGAGAGGCCGACACGTCGCTCAACCACGTGCTGGGGAAGCGGACCCCGCTTGGAGACAGCCCGGCAGAGTGGATGTCACTGGGCTTTCATCTACGGATTCATGTGTATACTCCTATTTTTTTTTCCTTTTAAAAGCCCCAGGCCACATGTAGTAACAATTCAGATTGTGTTAAGGAAAAAAAAAATCCTTCCCACAGACGCATGCACACGCGCGCGTGCACACACACACACACACACGCACACACACACACACGAGAAGCAAGACAGCAACAGCACGCAAGGAATGCTGCAGGAACACAAAAGGCCTAGGGTCCTCCACACCGAGAAATAGCCCCCCGTCTGGCCCCCCGGGATGGGGCCTCGAGGACCGTTCCGTGTGGCAGGCGGTGCTTCCGAGTCTGCACGACGCCTTCAAAGGCTCTGGGAGCTCTCTCCACCTGCGAATGGCTAGGTGGCATTGTCAGCCGTCTCTTTATTCCCCCTTTGAACACAGAAGGTGATGCATTTTTTTTTTTTTCAATGTTTCCCAGAAGTGCTCGTCCCTCCAAATGTACACGGTGGCACTGGATCACAGGTGGATACCGATTGGCCGTTGCTGGGACACCATTGCTGGAAGCCTAGGCAGCGTGTCTAAGAATAATGTCAGCGCACGGCAGACCCTACGGGTGCCCGTGGGCAAGATGGTTATTTTGGGATCTCGGATGGCATTGGTAATTCTGGGACTTCGTGCAGGAGACAGGTAACTGCTACCGTAATGCTGTTCTCTGCCCTCCGTTCACGCATGCCGGAGAAGCCCTACTAATTACACACACGAGAGGCGCAAGGCAACAATAATTGTGCTGTTTTAAAATAACAACAACAACCACAATGACAACAACAAAAATCCCAAGGAAACGAATCGCAATACGGAAAGAAAACCATGTTGAAGTAATTTGAGGGTACATTCCAAGAGTCGGGTGCTAAGTAACCACGTAATTCTTCATTTCCATCGAATTCCTTAAGGTTCTTCATTGAGAGGAGGGGAAAAAAAATCACAGCTTAAATAATTTAAATGAAAACACATCTCAAGATGCGACGTGATAAAATTTCTGTAGTTCTAGCCCAGCCACATCTTGAAGGAATATATCAGTGTTTTCAAAAATTATCTGGGCACTCTGTAAAACGTTAACACTTTTTTAATTACAAGGTTTATGTCACTTGGTGAAATTTTAATGTAATGAAACATTCAGCTGGACCTCGTGCTGGATGTAAAATAAAATTATTCATTGAAAATCACACCGCAGCCCACCTACTGTTTTTTTTAACAAATGGTTGAACTATCACGGGGTTACAGAACTTAACATGTAAATTGCAGTAGAACTTATCATTTCTGATTCAAATCCCTGAAGACTGTCATTTAAGTCAAATATATGAGTGAAATTTTGCTTCTGTGCCATAATAATGCAGCGAAATGGTCAAAAACCTGAACATATCTAGAGTAATTATTAACCCAATAATAATGTATTTTTAGTTATTTAATCAACGGTGTAAAAATTATTAATGTCAAGTTCTTCTTATAAAAATGAAGTTTTAAACACCAGCATTTAATTTCCAGGGTGACAGTGCTAAATCTAACCCATTAGGGGGATTTCTCGCGAAGCGGAGACGTCTGAGGCGACCAAGAAAGATTGCTGCTCCTGGTTCAGGTCGGAACTAGGAAATAGCAGAAAAGGACTATTTTTCTCCAAAATGGTCTTGAACTAATTCTGAGCGTTAACTGGTATCGGTCAGTCTTCTGTCAGCCGAGACACGCGCCGCGAGGCAGGACCCGCAGCAACGCCCCGCCCCGCAGCAACG
>NW_006436291.1:2141239-2150853 GCF_000325575.1 Pteropus alecto | reverse complement strand
CTCTCACGTTTCTACTTTGTGCCGCAGGGAAAACCGAAAGGTGACGTCAGGTCGCCTGGCGACAGTAACAGATTCTCCCCCGTTGCTCTCATCCCCTGAACATTAAGAACCTATCGGTAATACAGAAATTTCAACTTTTTTTTTTTAAATTTATTATATATGCCTACAGCACCCGGTCTTCCTAGGGGGTCTCCCATCCAAGTCCTAACCAGGTCCGACCCTGCTCAGCTTCCGAGCTCAGACATCCGGCGTGTTCAAGGTGTATTGGTCGCAGACCATGGACCGTGGCTCCACTGGGGCACAAACCCAGGACCTTCTGCGTGCAAAGCAGACGTGCTGACCGCTGCACTATGGAGCCGCGTCCAGAAATTTCAGCTTTCATACCATCTGTGCTGAGGAAGTTCGGTTGCCTACTAGCTCCTGCCTCAGGGCTCCTGTGGGCCCCTCTCTGTCCTCGTGTGTTTCTCCAGAATGAAGGTCCTGCATTTCCATCAATGACACAGAAATCTGCAGCGGGTCATCAGCTCCGGCGTCTCCCACGGCGCTAGGAAGTCGCATCCTCTCTTTGCAGCCGTGGGGTGTAAGCGGCTCCCCTTCATCCCGTCGGGGACGGGCTCTAGCATTGTGGGGAAAACGAAATCTGTTATGCAGCTTCTGGAACAGCAGAGGCCGGTGAACGGACTGACGCTCTCCAAAGCTGCGGCCTCCTCCTGTGTCCAGCCTGCGCACAGACCCCGGAAAGCGACGCGGTCGAGTTGTCTTTTTTGTTTTTTATTTTTGCCTGTTTTCTGACACGTGTCGGACTGAGCGGAGACACAGGCAGGAGAAGAGGGCAGAGGACCAGAGAAGGACCTGCAGAGCTGGCGACGGAAAACCAGCTCCGAAACGCTCGAGGCGACCTCGCGGCCGGATGCAGAGGAGAGACACGGCTGCGGTCTCCAGTGCGGACGTCGAAGTCGAAGGAGCCTCCGGGGCCCGGCGCCCTCCCCGGCTGCTCCTCGCAGGTCGTGGCGTCCTGCCGCCTGGCTGACCGATCCGCGTTCTCGTGTCTCGCCTGAGAACCTGCAGTGATGAGGAGGCGGGACCCGCCCCCGGCGGTCCCCGAATCTGTCCCGTCACCTCTCTTTTGTCACCCTCTGAGGTGATCGGCCAGCTTCGCGCCACCACTGCCATCTCGACCCAGCGCCAGCCACACCACGGACACCTGTCGGCCCTGTGCTCCCTCCACGCACGCAGCGTCTCCGGCTGTCTGCACGCGACCCAGAGTGACGGTCGTCACAACGCGCGCGCAGGGCACAGAGCGAGAGCTGCGTGGACACAGCCGCGGTCCGGCCAGCGTCCTCGCGCAGGCACCGAGTGATGCCCCGGGGAACCGCCCCGCAGAGCCTGGCGCCTGCCACCGCGTTCCCCCGAGTCAGCGCAGTGGACGGATTTTTAAAATAGTTTCTACAGTAGTCATGAATTTTCTAACCCACCAGAGGGACACAGGACTAGAACAAGAAGCCACTTCCGAATATAATAAATAGTGACTGGGGACATGCCAGGACTGCTGTACCCAGAACGATGTATTTCTCTGTGGAAGGGCCTGCTGCCGACGCGTGGTGACACATGTCCCCCAGCCCCGCCTTCCTTCGGTCAAGGAGAACCCGGGTTCCGCAGGAGCAGACTGTCTGCCAGGCGCCCGACGTGTCTCGGAAAACCCGTCCGGAGGAAGCAGCACGTCCGAGCTCCCTCCTGGAGCAGGCCCGTCTCTGGCCCGGCGCCCTGCGGCTGCACGGCAGGGACACGCGTCGGGGACCGAGAGGCTCGTGATTCCAACCGTGACAAGACGGCAACCTCCCGTCAAGCCCCGAAATGGCAATATTCTCTCCACGGTCTCGTGCCTCCCGGGACCACTAACTCCTTCTGCAGCATCCGGGCTCGTCTTGGCTGTCTCTGCACTGTCTTCACGCACGCGGCCCTGGGAGGGAGGCAGGAATGTGGCCAGCGGAGTGCGGACACCAGCCGCAGCCTTGGGCTCGCCCCTGAAGCAGGATCGACTGGCCGCATTCAGCCGCAATGTGGCAGACCGGACAGGAGGCTGGGTGCCACTTATGCCGAGTGTGCCAGAAGCCTTGACCAGGGCCAGACACTCATGAGATGGGTCCACACGGCTTGGCTGAACCTCCTGTGTGCCCAGCCAGTGACGACCGGTTGGCTGCTGGACAAAGGCATGGCCCCACGTCCTCCGTGCTCCCTGTACCCATGCACCTGTGGTCCAGACCAAGCACGCGCTCCTGGAGTCCAAGGTTTGCCTTTCCCTCCTTCTCATAGACCGTGAGCCACCTGTCACCCCTGTAGCTTCAGAGCCCAGCACACAGCTCAGCGTGCAAATGGCTGCGTGGGCACCGTCTCTGAGGGAGCTGCTGCTGGCTCAGAGGGACATGTTCACAAGGACGAGCCACAGACACTGTGGTGGCTGGTCGAACGGGCACATGGCTGACACAAAAGAGTCAGGGGGACACAGGAAGGAAATGGGTGGCCCTGAGGAGCTGCCTGAGAAGGGCTTGGTGACACCTCTGTGTGCCTCACGGAGTGAGCCTGGGCCCCCAGGGCCTGGGTGTCAGGAGGCCACTTTCAAATGTGGCTCGTGCCACTTTGTGTACATTGATCAGCTCATTGTTCCCTAAGCAGAGCAAATCACACATCGAAATGTGGCAATTCTTAAAAAGCTCGGAGGCCCCCCAGAACGAAAACCCTCGCAAAGGACACTTTACGTCGCCGTGGTGAGTTTTCTGAAATTCCCAGTAAGGTCTGATTGTTCCGCAGACACCACCTATGTCTGTCGACGTGGAGAAATCGGGAGTGCCAACAGTGAGGACAGGCGTCCGTGAGGAAGGGACGAACAAGTGCCCTCGGAGAGTCGCCTCGCTCTCCGTCCCCCGCTCAGGGACACCCCGCTCCCCAGGCCGCGTCGGCGTCGGCCACATCCAGGCAGCCCCTAGTGCCCGGCTCCACGTGGTCTCCCTGTGGCTCAGGACACAGGAGCTCAAGGTGACAGCGCTCCCCCCCACCCCCCGCGGCCTCTGGTCCACGCCTCAGCGTCCACGTGACAAAGAGCACTGTGACATCGGAGTGGATGTTTTCGCCTTTGGTTTTCCTGTATTTTCGTGGCAAATGATTTAGTGTGGATGTGCCATTACTTACCCCAAGTGAATCAGAACATATTAGAGAAAAACGTTTTTAAAATATGACTGCTGTGGACTGCACGTCTGTGTCCGCGCCCCCGAGTTCGTACGCGGAAACCCTGCCCCCGAACACGAGGATGTTAGAATCGCAGCCTTCGGGAGGTGATTAGGGCCACACGGGGTCATGAGGGCAAGTTCTCACGACGGGGGCGCCCTTAGAAGGAGAGTCACCAGGGAGCTCCTCTCCCCGCCACCCCGCGTGAGGACACGGGAGGACCGTGCTGGCCCCCTGATGTCAGACTTCCGGTCCACAGAACCGTGAGAAATAAACGTTTAGGCCCCGGTCGTGGGGTTCTGTCAGGCGCCCGAGCTGATGGGGGGATGACTCTGCGCAAGGAGGAGAGTTTTGAATTCTGGGAACCAAACATCAGGAACACCGATTTTTGTATTTAAATGAGGAGAAACAAAACTGACTTTACGAGGGGGGAGGGGAAGGAGAGAAGGAAGGAGTGGGGGGGAGAGAGAGGGAGGAGGAAGAGGAGTGGGGGTGAGAGAGAGAGAGAGAGGGAGGAGGAAAAGGAGGAGGAGGAGGAGGAGGAGGAAAGACTGTGAAATGACTCCCACTGAGGCAGAGGCCGAGACGCTGAAAACCAACCTTCAATCCAAACTGATCTTTCCAGCCAGCTTTACACTCCTAAAATATGTCTGCGTAATTGAAGCTTTTTCGTAAATGCCTGTATGAACGGCACGGCTATAATAAGCATCTTTTCTGGGCTAGATTACAGCATCGTACCAAGTTAGAGTCCTAATTACCGGGTTTTCTTGGGAACAACTGGCTGAGTTCACTGGTACTGAAATATATTTAATTTGGCTTTATATAGCACCTTTTAGTACACACTGTGCCTTATTTTAAACTGCTTTAATGAGTAATGAATTAGGTACTAGCAGAGCAGCGGCTCCTCAGATGAACGGAAGACACATTACAGGCTCAGCAACAGCTCAGATTGGAAGAGCAGGGCTCGTGTGGCGGCTCAGCTTCTGCTCTCTGCAGGAAAGGTCATGTTGTCACGCTTCCCACGTGGCCGAGGGCAGGGGAGCCTGGAGGGACCCGCACGTGAACCCAACACGTCCCGTGGCGGGCCAGGTGCTGGGGCTGGACACACGTGCCGGCGATGGGGCCACATGCGACCTGGGAGGCAGAGGGGACTGGAGAGGGCGGAGCTGTCACGGCCGTATTCCAGTAAGCAAGCAGCGGCGGGGGCCAGGCATCGGTCATTATGTGTCCCCAACAGTGGGCTGAGCATGGCATCTGGCGCTTTGAGGACCAGGTGATTTTAGAACATTCAGGCAGGTGAGGAATGAACCTCAGGGCCCCGCCTCCAAGCCAGGTAGGTGGCCCCGCAGGGTCTGGAAGGGACTGAACTTACATGTATGTAGGGTGAACATCAGGAACAGAGGGTCCCCAGGACCTAGCGCCCAGCTGGGGAAGCCCTGGGCAAACAGGGGTGAGTTGGTCGCATGCTTGGTCGCACGCGGCTAGAGCAAAGTTTCACAAAAGGTGGTACTCAGATCACCTGCTCGTTAAAAACCATTGCCTGCACCCTCGCCCCAGACCTACTGAGGATTCAGATCCAGATCCAATCATCTGCATTTAACCCATGCTTTAATGGATCCATATTTACAAACAACTTCTGAGAACTTCTCCTAGAGAAACTAAAAGCAGCAGAAAATCTTTCATCAACAAGAAGTTCATGCAGAACTCCCCTGAGAGAAGGCATGCCCCTGGGCTGGACAGAGCTGGTCTCCCCGATGGCCCCAGAGTGGGGAGAGGAAGGCTTCAGGGTGCCACTGTCACGTGTCTCCTCAGGTCCACATAGAGCAGTCACCCAAGACAAAGCACATGGGTGATTTTTCTCTATTTCCAGCATCCTACAAATCCCTCCAAAGTGAAAATGAGCTCCATCAAAGAGAAACAAAACTACCTTTGGCGGGTGGGGGGTGGAGGCGGGCAGGAGGCTCCATTGGGGGTGACCTCCTGGGAGCAATGGACCCGACTTTCATTGACTTCCTATCTGGGCCACAAACTCATTATCACACGCAAAACCTGTTATCGCCCCCAGTTACGTACGTGATACCAGATCCCTTATTGAAGTAAGACAACCGAACCCAGAAGTGACTTGCTCTAGGTCATAATGCAAATAACGAAGAAAGCCAGGCATGGCGGATGGCAAAGCCCAGGCTTTTCCCATTTTATCCACTCATCACCCGAATGCGAGCCCCTTAAATCTCTGTCTTTTTGCAAATACTCCCAGTGCAGATCCTATTTGAAGACTTATCCAACCCGCCGCAGGTCCGGCTGTTCACATTCTGCCTTCGCGACACCTGGGCTGGCATCGCAGCCCCTCCCTTCCCAGCTGTACGACCTTGAGAGGATTAGACGCGCTCTGCTTTCCCGTGTTTATCAAGAACAGTACCAGTGATGTCCTCACGGGCTTCTCGTAAGGACCAAATAAAATCAGTTAAAAATAGAATAAAATAAACACCGGGCCCACCACATAGTAAATGCGCCGTAAATGTAGGCTACTAGGCCACATTTACTCCACGATAAAATAGACACATGAAGTGGCCACCAGGCTCACAGCACCACAATATGGACGCAGACGGCCACAACCTCTAAAAGAGAAGAGGTCATCTGTTTCGTTCTCTGCCTGAGGTTCGTTTTCAGCGGCAACGATCATGAAATTATATCCAATGGCCTGAGGCACTTACCACGTAGAGGGGTCAAGCTGAGAACACAACAGTGAACAAAACTTGGCCTCTGGCCTCCAAAACCTTTACGAGTCAGAGCAGTAAGAACTTCAATAACCGAGTATCAGAGCCCACTACGCGCCAAGCACACCGAGTCAGTTGCCTATTCTTTGCTTACAACGGTCTCGTAAATTAATCATTCGTCATCATAGTCTATTGATCATCAGAGTCTATCATGTGCCAGGCATTGTGACAGATGCTGGAGACACAGGAATGAATAAGAAAGTCCCATCCCTTGCCCTTACTGCAGAAGACGGGTAATGGCGATATTCTGTAGATACGAACCCCAACCCTCTTTGACGATGGGAGAAATGAGGCTCCGAGACGTTAAACAGCATCCAAGCGACATGGCCAGCACGTGACGGCGTCTGAACTCAAGCTCAGACCATCGCCGGCAGGGCGCGTGCAGGCTCTCGTAAGGCGGTGTCCCCGGCCCACAGACGAACTGGAGGACACGCCACACGGCAGAAAGCGGTAAGCGAGTTCAGGGAAACCGCGCCGAAGGCTCAGGGAGGAGGGGGATGAAGTCTGATCTCCGTCGTCGGGGAAGCTTTCAGGGACAGTGCCTGTTACTCTGGACTTTAATTCCATTTCCGCGGGCAGGTCAGAAGGTTTTCCCGGCAGGAATGGCACATGCGCAGTGGTGACGGGCTCAGGGTCTCTCAGGGAGGAGAAGACAAACGGAAGAGCCGGAAACAAGCTTCCCCAGCCAGCCCGGCCCCGGACACCGTCCTAAAGGATCCGCACTTGACGCCGGGACCATGGGGACCTCCGAGTTTTGAGCGCGGATCTGGCAGAGCGTGAGGCGGCGGGACACGATGAGCAGATGTCACCTCCTCCCGCCTTCTCCCCTTTCCGATGTCATTCCCGGGCCCTCTCGTGGCCCGGCGCCCCGGGAGAAGCCCCCGCCCCAGTCGCCCCCTCCTTCTGCGTGGGGAGAACCCGCCTGTCCCTTCCCAGGCTCGGCGCGCGCACCGCTCCCGTGCGCATCCCACACACCTCTCCTCTGCTCTCGGCTCCCCGGAGGGCCTCGCTGGGCAGAGAGGGAGTCCCTTCTCAACACCGGAAGCCCTTTCACTCTCTGTTCGTGTCTTTTGTCTTTAGCACTCGTCGCTACGTGACATTACGTGTCTGTCTCGTGTGTGTGAACATCCTTTGCCAAGCTCAGGGCGGCAGCGTTTCCGCCGCCTCTGCTCAATGCTTCAGCGCCAGCACCGCCCAGGCTACCGGCTAAAGCACATGCTCAAGTGTTTACCGAATGAGTAGATGAATTAATGAAGCCATTTAATGAGATGGAGCATATTTTCAGTGATGTTTTGCTAAACCATACAAAGAGTAAACTAGTGAAAACCTCAGGTCTGGAAACTTCGTAAGTTTATTAGGTGTTTGCCAAGTAGCTAACGCGACGTGGCTTCTTAATGCATCCTGTATTACCTGAGAACCTAAGTTAGATTGCCGCTGTTTCTCTCCAGGGTTGAAATATTAGCGTTAAGATAAACAGCGTCTCTACTGAGAGAGCACCCCCAAAACGATGCAGCCTCTACTTTATCAGAACCAGAACTCACCTGTACCCCCCACATCTGGGGGAGCCGCCAGCACAGTGAGCAACAGAGCGGGGTGCAGGAAGACCCCCAGGGAGGGCACCTTTGGCTGTGGCCGCGGAGCTCGAATAAAACCTTCAGGTCGCGATTCTTTATAGTAGGCGTTACGCCAAGCGGAGCACGATCTAAGGTCCCGGGTTTGGAACCAAAGGAACGGAGCGTGCTGGCTGGTGGAGAATTCTCTCTGAGATCCTTTTGGGCTCCACAGAGAGGCAAGAGGGAGTCGGCTGGACGAAGAGACACAAATCCACTGTATCTGCACACAGTGAAGAGATACAAACGCACAGGAAGTCATCTGCTGGAGAGGCAGGATGGGCAAGAGGCCGAATTCGAGGCAGTCTTGCGGTCATCATCTCTTTGGTTAGGGAGAGGTAAGCGCCAAAGCAATTTATTGCCTTAAGGGCTTCCCTGATAATCAAGACGACATCAGGTCCCCGGGAACGCTGGCCTGGCCGTCGCCAACGATAAACGTCTTCAAAAGGCTGGCCCATGAATAATTCACCTCATTCTGAGCTGAGTAATAATTTTTTTTTAAATGAATAAGCAGAGAATACATTTAAAATACTACTGGAAAAGGGAGAATATGAACAGGAAAACAAATGGTAAAGAACACTCACTAGAAAGGTTTCCACAGAGCAGATGAAAACGGTTACCAGGCGAGCCCCATGAATTTTTAAAAACTTAATGAAATAATTACTCCTCTAATACAAAAGCTCCGAGCCGAGCTGCAGGAGTTCGGGAAAAATAGAGAGAGGCGACGGCAGAGGAAGAAACCACGAAAAAGGAAGTGGGTGACCAACGAGAAGCAGAAACGAAGGCCACATGCGATGTCACGACGGGGGCAAGATCCGCGCGGACGGCCCTGGAGGGCTCGCGGGGCCGCGGCCGAGACACACAGCACGCGAAACGGAAGCGAAGGACGATGGACGCAGGGGAGCGAGGACAGGGCCGGCAGCACGGGGAAGAGGTGTGCGGCGAACACGTACGTGGTACCCCGAAGCAGCGAGGTGAAAACCTGGCACAGAAAAGGAAAAAGAACTTTGAGATATAACTTAAGAAAACTTTCTAGAAAGAAAGGACTTGAACGCACGGACTGAAAGAGCACAGCGTGGACCAAAGATAACGCCGTGCGGTCATCAGGACGGAGACCCATGCGGGGAAGTCGCCGGCCTTCCCAGGGACGAAGAACCCTGGGGACCCAGCAGAGGGGCCTGCTCTCAGCACTGTCCGCTTGCACAGTCCTCAGGGGGGCCGGACCGGACCGGGCCAACCTGCAATCCAGGTATGAAAGGGAGCGAGCGCTCAGGAACCCAAGAAGCATAGCGCCTGCGAGCCTTTTAGGAGGGAACTGGGGGGCAAACGTCAGCTCCCCGGAAGGCGAAAGGAAAGACCGCTCGCAGAGGACCGGTGACCGGCGCCAGGGCCACTGACCCGGGCGGTAACCTGTGACAACGGAGAGCGTTCCTGACGGAACAAAACCCAAACGCGCTCAAAGCCAGTCACGGAAAAGCGGTGCCGAGGCTGCGGGGCGAACGGGGAGGGTGCGTTCACGCTGGTATCCGTGCGTTATTTTTCTCATCTCGTATATCAAAGGAAGAAAGATTATTTTTTTTAAGCCAATAAATCAAATAACGCATGTAAAAGTACATATGTAAATATATAAATACAGTAAAGGGAAACTCTAAGGAAATAATGAAAAAAATTAAAACCAGGGGAGAAGGGGGCGGCGGGTTGTGGGTGGAGCCTGATCTAATTATCGCTTTCATTTAATAATGAAAAAAATTAAAACCAGGGGAGAAGGGGCAGCAGGTTGTGGGTGGAGCCTAATCTAATTATCGCTTTCATTCTTCATGAAAAATATTTATCATTTTGAGGAAACGACAGCGTTATTTGTTTTGAAAAAATGCGGAGAGAAGGGAACTGATTCCCTCGGCTGCGGCCCCAGCCGCGAACGTCCCTTTGCGCCTGTGCCAGTTCCCGGCGGGGCTGGGAACACGCGGGAGGCGCTCGGCGCCCAGGGGGCCGAGAGGGGCGGGGG
>NW_006436291.1:2138905-2141224 GCF_000325575.1 Pteropus alecto | reverse complement strand
CTAAGCGGCGCACTCCACGTGTCGCGAAGCGGGGCTCGTCCCGGGGCCTCAGTGTGCAGAGGACGGGGACGCTGGAGGGCCCCGCAGCTGGGGAGCCGCGCGGCGGGTTCGCGCACCTGCGGGGGCCCTGGCGGCTCGCGCACGCTCTCAGCTGCACGGCACCTCGCTGTCCAGTCCGCACGGGGTCCCCTCCGACGCAGGAAGAATGTCCCCAAACTGCTGACACCGCGTCACCGGGGAGGGCCATGCGCAACCGGGTCAGCCTCTCTGTCCGGACTGTCTCTCACCCCGTCTTATCGATTTCGACGCCCCTCACTGTTTAAAGCTCGACTCACACATCGCCTTCCCTCCGCTCCCTGATAACCGCCAGCTCTGATCTCTCGGCGCTCCACGGCTCAGCGCCCACCCAAGGGCGCTGTCGCTCAGCCAGCTCGCGCAGCTCGTCACGGAGGCGCCTGCCAGATCAGTGGAACCGCCAATTGTGAAGCACACTAAAGTTTGGCATTCGCTTTACCAACGGGCTCTTACGTTTCTCTGATCACTTTATCTTAATGAAGACTTTCGAGTTATCTGCTAAGTGAAGAGCTCTCGGCTAATATCTACAGTTAACGAAATATATCAAATATAATGCACTTAACAAAAGTAGGGGCTTTGACCCTCAGCTTATTTATTTGTGATTATGAAACGGGATGACTTTAAAGCAAAAGTGGCCGTTTAGAGAAAATGACTTCTTGCTGCGGTGACGATCACGAGCCCCACGCCCTCGCCGAAGGCCCGTGCTTGCGCCGAGGATGCGGACACCCGTCGCTGGCTTCCAGGGTCCCCGTGCGGGGGCCTCGGTCCCCCGTTGCTTCTGCCCGCATCATTCGGCAGTGGGCGGGCCAGAGGGTCCGTTTTGCACAGCTGAGGCTCTCCTTCCCACAAACCAGGCGAGCACTCCGTTTCCGCTTCCGGTCCAGATGCCTCCGTTTCCGCTTCCGGTCCCGACGTCTCTGGAGGAAGATTCCCGGGCGGCGCGGGAAACGACGTCCAGGCCTCTGCACCCATCTGTGAAACGCTCGCCTTCTCCTTCGCCCGCGAGGCCCACGCGTCGCGGCCGCCACGCTCATGGTCAAGGTCAGAGCGGACGCGCACAGCAGCCACTTCAGCTTGAATTTCATCGATATCGTTTCCTAGACTAAAGGTAATTTCTCTTTCCCCTTGCAGTAGCGTATTTCACCTGCATCCTGAAAGCTCTGTGCTGTTTTTCTTTGAATTAAAGAGCGGGGTCCCCTTCTAGAAAACGTGAAGCCTTTCCTTATGGGTTTCTCAGTGTGTCACTGGCTAGATTCTGGACAGAATATTTCTATGTCAGCTCAGAAATATTTGTGGAGAAAAACCTCACCCGTTAAATCCCATTCTTTGTCAATATAGAAACTGGGATGGTAGCTTTTTGGGGAGAATCTGGAAAAGGGGAAAATACATAAAATACTCGTAATGTATGCAGGGAGGGTACACAAGCCGACGTTGTTCCAGTGCTTGTGTGGGTCCCAGGGGGCCTCCAGGCTGAACACCCACCGGTATTTCAGCCTGTCCCCCCAAGAAGCCCACCTGTGCAGACTCCTACAGGATATCTCATCCCCAGGAACGTCCACGGGGTGGTCGGAACGGGGACCCCATTAGTGTGAAGAGTGCTTATTCCAGACAACCCCGTTATCCATTCTCTGGTGCTAACAAGTAGCCAGTGGGTCAAGGGCTTGCCCTGAGCGACACAGCTGTCACATCAGACGTCATCCTGCCACAACTTCGTAATGTCACCGGGCCTAGGAGCAGACAGGGAAACACCAAGTGACGGTGAGGTCATTCAGCACAGGCCTCGGCGCGAGACCGTGAGGACAGGGACACCCCGTCCTAAAGCGGTCCGTCTCACGTGTGATGACAGCGGCTGGTACACCGAGTTAAGGGTTGACAAAAAAAATCACAAAATCAAATGCCCTCCACAAATGGCCGAACAAAAGCCCTTTTCCAAGGCATTTTGAGGCCGGACTCTCTTAGCTAGATGCCCCCACTATGGCTGCACGGGGCACAAGGGGACGTGAAACGGGATGCCTTTAAAGCAAACGTGGCCATTTAGAGAAAATGACTTCTTACTCGAGGGCGGCAGAAAACATCTGATAACACGAGCGACGTGTCTTACAGGAAACGGCATAAAACAAGCTTGGCCAGACCTGCCGTGTGGACGAGCAGGTTGCAAGGTAAACGGTCGCCCGGAGCTGGGGGAAGCCTGCCACCCCGGTAGGACGCGGGCCTCCCGACACCCCAACTAGTTCCCCACGTCTT
>NW_006436291.1:2130236-2138895 GCF_000325575.1 Pteropus alecto | reverse complement strand
CGGGAACCGCTGTGCACAAAGGTCTTTCCTGAAGGTGCCAGCTGTTACGGAAGCAGGCCGCTCTCATGTCTGAAACGGCCATCTGACCTTTAATCCGCAGCTCTCAATTTATCATTGTCTGAACTGGGTGGGCTATCATTCTTATTAAGGCCAGTTTTCAGGATTTAGCATTTATAGAATACTTAGTCTCTAGTGCATGAAAAGTGACTCAAATTAAAATTCACTGGGGTACCCTGGAAAAGGTAGAATCAAAAGGAATTAGCAATTTTGAAACAGGACCTGGTTCACAGCACTGAATGCAGTAACAAAGGCATGAGAAACACAATGCGGGTGACAGCAAGTTAGTCTATATGTCATAAAATGATAAACACCTAGAAGTCACGTTTATGGATAATGAATTACAATCCTTTCACATTTACCTTCGGAACGCTTTACAGGGGTTGTATTTTACTCCCAACTACCAATTATGTCATCATTCTGGCATTTACCTGGACATAATGACACACAGCCAGCCCGTTTCTGTAACATAACTCACTGCGTAAAAGTGTGAGTAAAGTCACACAGTGTCCTACATACACATAATGACTCGGATGTTGCTATTAAATTTTACAGATTAAAGTTTAGTAAACCCTAAAAATCTTACGCTGGTTTCTGGGTATCTTATTAATCCTGAAGGAAAAGATGTTCGGCTATTTAAATGTCAATAAATGTAAAACCTTAAAAGCAGACAGCGCGTACTGCGCTATGCCCCGCCCTCGCTGTGACGGGAGAGACAGACGTGCTGTTTTAACTGTTAAAGGCGGGTCGTTGAGACCTTCATTTCTGCCACAATATTACATCATCTCTTAAAACGTGAAAACGTACACATGAAACACGCAACACACACCTGCACGCTTCGCACCCCCATACCTCAGCGTGTTTCTTTCCTTGACTGATTAAACTCAGTAAAGGAATCACAACCGTACCACTGGTTTGCATGGGTTCATTTTAATTTAGGTTTGAGAGGGGGGAAGAAAAAACAAAAAAAAACAAAAAACAAGAATTCGGATCTTTTTATAAGCTTGTGAGGTCACCAAATTTAAATTAAGCGTCTGCCTGTAAAGCACATTAATAAAAGTACTATGCGGAGGGAAATTTAATATGAATGGTTAAAATGCATGGAATTCAGATTTTACTGTCAAATAGCTCAATTAAACAAATTGAATTTTTAAGCAACAAAGGGGAATTGAATCAAATTAGGAACAGAGTGCGATCTGAAATGCAGACCTTTATGAGCGAGAGCGCCGGCCCCTTCGGCAGCGAATTTTCTTTATTTGTGGCTCAGCAGTCGCAGGAAGCTGGCAGGACTGCGACGCAAAAGGATGAAAACGTTCGCCGCTGAAACACAGTTTTTGGCTCCCAATAAATCATCTGTCACTTCATCACGGCCCAGCAGATAATGAGCAATAAAGTTTTCACACTCGGGGAATGAGGACACAGACACAAGAAATACAGCTGAAGCTGTACGTCTGGCTTTTCCGCAAGTGGAAGGTGCTTTGTATAAGAAACGACCCTGAGATTTCCTCCACGAAGAACACGGCATCAGTACAATAAACAATTTACCGCATTAAAAATTAAATCACATTTATTAGGCACTTTAATGACAGCGGCACGTTGAGGTCGGGGTATTAAATAGAGCCTGGTCTTGGTCCAGAAAGAGCTCTGTGCTCCAAACCAGCCGGAGCCTGCCCACACGGGGTGGTCTTCGCAACGAGTCGCTGTAATTTTCACTGGCATTATTTTAAATGTTTATGTGCATACATTACTCCCCATTTGGCGTTTAAATAGTGCTAACATATCTGCGATTCAAAAATAATATTTATTCGGATGCGTTCCCGTATGCTCTCCCCCATCCCCCACAAAATCCGTTGAAAAGGAAAGGAAGTTTAAAGCATTGATTCCAAATCCTCCGCCGGCATATCCCGCAAACGCGTCCCTAGCATTTGCAGATGCCACCCAGAGGTTTCGCCGCAACTACCCGGGGTCGTTTGTGACTTCCAGGCACCCATCTCTGCAGCCTGCACGTGGGTGGGCTGCACCGTAACGAAAACCAACTGGACAAAGAAAGTGGAAAGCATGGGGGAGAAAGCAGAGGCGGGGGGGGCGGGTAACTCGGTGTCACACCGGTTGCCCTGAATAAATCGTTTCATAAAAACTGCACACTGAAGTTGGCACTGTTGAATGTAGGGCGAGGAGAGGATCCCCAAAGCAGATCTTTCCTGCACTGGTCACCAGATGGCCGGAGACAGAGCCCTGGGGTCCTGCCTCTGCTGCGGTGGGGGCCGGTTCTGGGTGCAGGGGCTCTGCCCTCGCTCTGACTGCCGAATGCGTGTGTGAAGACAGAGACTGTCTGACGGTTCCCTGGCGGGTCCCCGGGGCCACCAGCTACAGCTCAGAGCTCGCACCCAGGTCCCACCTCGGAACCCGAGACACGATGGGCACCCTTGTCTCCCGAACAGCCCAGGGAGGGCCAGACTGGGCATCTGCAAGGTCACGTGAGCTCGGACTTCCAACTTGTGCTTTTCAGGGCCCAGCTCCTGGATGATCACTGCGGGAGGGGAGACATCGACTAGAAATTGTAAATCAAAATCGGAGTGGAGGGTCTCACCTGATTATCTGGCTGGCTGTGAGTGGCAGTTTGGATGGATCAAGAGCAGCAAAATAACACTGCCTGAAACTAGAGGGAAGGGTAGAATCTCGAAGGCTCCATCCCCTGCGTTCGCTTCCTACCGGGCTGGACTCAGAGCGGGGGCTGTGCTGTGTCATACGGTCCTTCCCCAGGCCCCGGGGCAGGGCGGCCGGGCACGGGCCCCAGAGCTGGCACCTGGGAAAATCGGAGCAAACACCCCATCTCTCCCTGGGGGCGTCCGGCTGCCAAGCTCTTGCTGGTGGTTCACGGGGGACGCCCAGCCACGGGGTGGGGACAAGAACTTCAGAATGCCATCCGACCCTAAATCTGGAATCCTCCCACCTAATTTCACACCTGTTCTATCAAAGTTCTTCCATCCAATAGAACCTACACATTTTAATTAATGCAGCTCGGTCTCATTAATGTGTAAAAATATAATCAAATTGTAGCAATTTGCAGATTAATACTGTGTGCAACAGAAAAAAATACGCTGATATGTAAATAAATGCAAATACGGCTCTCCTTCCTGGATTTTGTGCCTAGTTTCTGAGAAAGGCAAGTCACTTAAAATCCTTATTTCTCAGTTGTATTCGTTAAAATAATGCATGTTAATTATATTCCGACATTCATCTGACAAATAACTGATAAGTTACACAATGTAACTACTAATAATCCTTGCAGCCTATTTTATTATCTTATGAAATTAGAGATTGAACATTGATTATGACTAATAGGGGATTTCATCCAATAAAGACAGTACATGAGGAGAAGTATATAAAAATCGGGTAGCCGGCTGTGCATAGCTCAAAGACCTATGTTAAGTCATTCATTAACGAAGATAAATACTCCGGGTGAAGACTGTAATAGTGGTACTTTTTTAGACCACAGATGAATTATTTATTCCTACCCCAGCCATTCCGTAGAGTACGAGTACACTTTGTTTAGCAACAATAGTAGGAATATATTTGCTACAGGGCCAGCCCGGTAACTCTGCTTGTTAAGGCATGCTATTTGTAAGCAAATTTATATGAAAAGTATGCAATGTCTAATACTAAACTACTCCAGCCTCATACTGAAGGGTGATTTCACAAACGTCCTGCAACACTCAATCATCCCTTCATTTTAATGTCTTTATTTTATGATTTTGTTGATGAAATACTACTCACCCAGTGCTCGAAATTCCTTCTCGGCTGCAGGCACTGGCTAGCTGACATGGCAAGCTATATTTTACAGCCATATATTTCAGCCCTCTCTGTCCAAGTTGGAGGACACAGTAGCCAAGATGGTTTTTCATTGTAGAAATATATTTTCATATTTATTTATTGATTTGACTAATGTATCTATTTTTCAATTCACATGCTTATGTTTCAATCCATTAAAGTGATTCATGGTCAAATAATACGTTATTGCAAGTACGAAGAGCGGATAAAAACCACTGCACATTTGCTACATCACGAGAACAAAAATCATAAAAAAAACACCACTGCATGATTAAATATAGTTTTAATCCCCAAAAGATCAAAACGAAAATGATGTTTTTAATTATTTCACAAAAAGGCATAAAATAAGTTTTTTTAAAAGAAAAAAGTACGATGCAATTACGTATAAAATAAGTTTCCCAGTAATAAATACTGCGTTACTTAACAAGATTAAGTACTCGATACGGGCTTAGCATAAGGCACGAAATTAACAACAAACTAGGAACGAAAACAGGTCCGATCGCCCGCCGGGAGGCGACCAGGTGGCGAAGCTGGCCGGCTCCGAGATGTAGGAACTTGGTCTCCCAAGCATCCTGCTCAGGGCTGCTCTATGAGGGTACGGTGCTGCTGAGGTCCTGGACGCTTGGGATGAAGACCAGCTTTCCTAATGGGGAGCCATGCTGAACAGCCACTCAGTGCCATCCAAGCCTCGAGACCCTCATAAGGTGTCACCCTAAAGGGAGCCTCCGATGGGAGAGACACCTCACAGTCTCACTACAAATGTCGTTCTCATGGAATGTTTGTTTAAGAACTCCTACTGGAGTTGCAAAATTATTAAAACACGTGTATGTGTGTGCGCGCGCGCGTGCGTGTATGCGTGTGTGTAGACAGCGGAGATCATTTCAGGATGCACAGTCATGTTACGTAACTGTTACAGGCGGAAGGTGACTGGGACACAGCTACATAAACACAAAGCCTGACCTAGCTCAGGACGAGACGGCAGGCGCTCGGGTGCTTGAGCAGCAGGACGTCAGCCCCAGGAACCATCGGGCACAGCGGGCGAGGACCCATCACGAAAACCAAAAACCGACACTACCACGGTGTGGAAGCGTGAACGCTCGCCGGCTCCCTCGGGGAGCCACAGAAGGGGACCCACGTGTGGGGGGAGGTCTTAAAGGGGCAGCAGGACTTTCCAAGAGTGGGAGAAAATCCCTCCAGTCAGAGACCGTTTTGCTGTGAGGGTCCAGGCTCGGGGGGGTGCCGGTAAGCTCCTTCAGGCCACAAAGAACATCTGCCGAGCATCTGCCATGTGCCAGGCATTCTGCTAAGGAGCCGGGATGTTCGCTCTCTCTTTTCTAAATATTTCCAGAAATCTGGAAATGATGAAATTATCTGCAGTGGCACGAAGGATGGCTGCATCTCATTACCGTCCTCACGTGGGGTGGCTCCCAGCCAGTCCGGGATCTGCAGCCAGCCTAACCCGGGACAGGTGCGACAAGCCCAGGACCTGGACCTCCCGCTGGCCGCGGGCCCTGCACTTGGGGTGCGCCCTGCTCCTTCAGCCGGGGATGGGGGGAGGCGAAGTCTCAGGATGAGGTGCAGGCCTCTCTCCTGAGACTGGGAGTAGGGAGAACTCGTCCGGACCAGCTTCACTGTCCTTCAGGGTTTGCACATGACAGAATCAGAACATCCAAGATCGGGACGGGAACTCGCTGCCCCTCCCGGCTGCTCCCCTCGCTGGACCGTGCGCTCCAGGGGGGAAGCGTCAGGAGGGTGCTGGACAGCAGAGGTTCGGGACACGATCGCCAAAGGAAAGAACCACGACGTGCTCCACACTCTGCGACGTACCCAGGAATCCAGATTCGAGAATGAGCGAACAAGAGGAAAGATCATCACAAGCCACCGCCCGGGGACGCCCGCTCAGCTCAGACGCGCTGGTGCATCGCCTTTCGACCTTGTTCACGACGATTCACTTGGATCCGCCCATTCAGGCTGTTTTATCGCCTGCAGTCCAAACTGAATACTTTATACTGAGTCGTGTTCCACGGTTTTGAACGGTTGCCTAGTGTAGCACAGTATGACTGTACCGTGACGAGACGGTGATGGCGCTTTTTTCTCTATCACTAGAGACAGTAAAATAAAAATCCCCGAAGCCAAGTCTTATTAATGTCTGTAATTATTTCCATAGGATCAAACTTAAGGGGGTTTTAAAATACTGTGAAATCTTTAACCGGCCATGACATGCCTCATACTTTTCTTTCAGCTGTGCCCATCCGCCTTCACCCACCTAACGTCAGGCATTATTATTAGAACGTTTTTATAAGTAAAAATTTTATATGCAATTTTATAAGTAAAATATTTCATTTTATTTGCATTTCATTACAAGTCAGATTTAGAGATTTTATGCTTATTGGTAATTTATATTTCTTCTATTAAATTACCCTTTTAAATCTTCTGCATATTTTTTCTGTAATTTTATTTTTAACCTAATACTTATTAGTTTTTTGTTACTTATTTAACCACAGGGAAGCATAAAGAAGAAAACTAAACTTGTTCCTAACCTCTCTCCAATGTCGACTGAAATTTAAAAAAAAAAGCGTGTACAAGATCAGAAAATTCAACAATAGGCATCCTTCCTATCCCCACGCCTAACCCCAGTTCCTCGTCTCAAATAGTCACCGAAGTGTTTTTTGATCTTATCCTATGTACCCCATACAAATTCCTACACACCCACGACATACACAAGCTCACGGTTCTTTCCCTTGCACTTATATTTAATAGCATAGAGATTTTTCCATATTACCACAAACCGCACAATACCCAACAACAGAGAGGTGCCATGACTTATCTAAAAGGGGTGTGTGTGTGTGTGTGCGCACGCGTGTGCGTAGAGTGAGCGAGCGAGAGAGAGACGAGAGAGAATAAGGATAAATTCCTAAGTGTGGGGATTTCTGGTTTACATTTTCCTCAGTGATTTGAAGAATTCTTTATATGTTAGAGATCTTAACACTTGAACTGTGATATAAATTACAAAATTTCTTTGTAGTGTGTGTGTGTGTGCGCGCGCGCACGCGTGCGCGTAGAGCGAGCGAGAGAGCGAGTGAGAGACGAGAGAGAATAAGGATAAATTCCTAAGTGTGGGGATTTCTGGTTTACATTTTCCTCAGTGATTTGAAGAATTCTTTATATGTTAGAGATCTTAACACTTGAACTGTGATATAAATTGCAAAATTTCTTTGTAATTTGTTTGCATTGCAATGTTTTTTATCAATTTTTATCAATTTGAATCCATCTACTATTGATTTCTACATTTGATGCCACTCTTACAGAAAAACTGAATAAACTTTTACATAAAACGTTTTCTGGATTATAGATCCATCCCTAAGCTTAAAGTATGTATCGTTCCAGTACTTAAATTTTCAGTCTAAAAGTAGGAATTTAACTTTACTTTCTCCCAATGTTTAACTAGTTGCTCCAAAGTATTTACTGAATAATCCATCCTTTTCTTCTGCCCTAAAATGTCATCTTCGCTATATCTAAATTATTTATGTCTCTTTGCGAAATTTCTTTTCTGTCCCATGGATTTATTTATCGCCGCACATTGTTCTAATCACTCTGGTATTTTAATATCTAGTAGGTCGAGTCCTCTCTCATTATTCTTATTTTTCAAAATTTCCTTGGCTCTTCCCAGCCATTTATTTTTCCAGATGAACTTTAACAACATTTTGTTAAGTTCCACCCTGAATCCCACTGGGACTAGAATTGGATATTCATTGAATTTGTAGATGAATCAGGCGAAAGTTGACATCTCCTCCTGCAGGAACATCAGTCTTTATGTTCGTTTAAGTCTCTTTTTTGTTGTTGTTGTTGCTCCTTGGCAAAGTTCCATAATTTTTAATACTTTTCCAGGACATTTTGTAATTTTACTCAGATATTTTATATTTCTGTCACTATTGTAAATAATTTCTTTTCGCTGGAACATGTTTTATATGTTTTTGGTTGTGCTGTTTTAAAGGAAAATCTACTCATTTGTGCACGTTAGTTAAAAACAAAGTTTTAGTTAAAATTGTTAAATATTAGCTCGAATTCTCTTCGTAGTTCTAATAGGTTTTCAGATGATTGCTTTATGTTCCCCAAATAGTTCTTTCAAGTGGAAACTGTTAATTTTACCTCCTTCGCCCCTGGAATCGTGTGTCACTTTCTTGTATTTCTTTTAAACAAAACTTACAAAATAGACTTCTCCAGAGGCATCACAGGGGATCATCTTGTGTCGTCCCTAAACAGAGAGAAAGCGATGCTAACGAAACCAGAAGGCAGAGAGCCGATGATCTTATACAAATACTTCCCTGTTAAACTCCCGTTCTCCTTAAATCATCAAGAACAAATGCTAAATTTTACCAAATAACGTGTCTGCATCAAACAAGATAATCATGTGTGTTCCTGTGTCCTCCAAATGTGACAGATACAGATTTCTTCATATGATTCACTTCTATATATAGTGAATATCATGAAGTCACAATGCCTCATTCTCAAAAGTTTGGAATCTGAACTCAGAAAAACATAGACTCAAACCTCACGTTTGCTACTTCCTGATTCTGTGATAATGAGCCGCCTACCTGACCTCTTCGTGCCATCAAACCCTCATCTACTTAAAAGGCTGTCATTGTCACCGAGGACTGAATGAGATTTGTGTACACAGCACCCCACAAGCACATGCTCAGCGTATGTTAATCCCTACATACCATTCCTTTCAGTTTGATAATATTTAGGACCTTCACATCTTTTTCGTAGG
>NW_006436291.1:2128584-2130205 GCF_000325575.1 Pteropus alecto | reverse complement strand
CTTTATATATCTTTCTCGAGTTTTGATGTCAAGAATTTTCTAATTTTATAAAATAAATTGAAAAGACTGCCTTCTTTTCTGGGCTCAGGAACAGTTTATACAGAGTAGAAATTAAATGTAACTTAAAGAAAGAAGGAAGTGGAAATCACATTTTCAACCACTGGCGACTTAAATTTTGGGGTGGCAGAGGGTAAATAGTTATGTTTCGTTTGGAGTTTCACAGGGTGAAATGGCCCATTCTGGTTTCTCTCCCTTGTACTCTGGGTCACTGTTAATCGTATATATTTCTAGAAACCCATTATGTAATCAGAGACATTTGGACATGTTTCTTTCCATCTCTGCGTCTCGCGAGTCTGCTCTCAACCCCACAGGGTGCTTCTGGAAAGTCATGTGTTTTGTGCATTGTGTTTCGCTCATACTCGAGGACGAGCTTTGATTTTCTTTTATTGGTTCATCACGTCGATATTTTTGTAACATTCTCACGGTCACCCCCCTTACTCACGTCATCTTCACTTACCCACAGCCAACTCGAAAATATTAAATGGGCCATTCCGGAAATAAAGAATTCGTAAGTTTTAAACTGCATGCCATTCCGAGTGTGATGCGCTCTCCTGCCATCCCACTCTGTCCCACCTGGAATGTCACTCATCCCTGTATTCAGCGTCCCCGTGCCGTATGCCCTCAGTCACTTAGCGGCCATCTGGGTTATCGGATCGACCGTCACAGCGTCAAGGTGCTGTGTACAAGTAGCCCTTACTTTACTTAACAATGCCACATTCCCGTAACTGTCATTACAGTACATTGTTAGAACTGTCCCCATTTTAGTTATTACCGTTAACCTCTCACTGTGCCTAATTTACTAATTATGCTTTATCCTAAGTGTGTACGTATAGGAAAAAACAGGATATAGAGGGTTTGGTACTTCGCATAGTTTCGGGCACCCACCGGGGCTCATGGATAAGGAGCGGGGCTACTGAGGACGATTTCGTCCTCCATCCTCATCAGTTACTTTCTCCTGCTATTCTCAGGTCAGTCTGTGCTAACTTTTGTCTTCTCGAGTGGTATGTTTTTTTAACTGTTGCTAATACTAAGCACATTAACAGCTACAAACCTGTGTGTCGGCACGGCTGTGGCCGTGTCGCTCAGCGTTCACATGCACCATCCCCATGTTATGCACTTTAATAAACTGGAATTTACGCTTGTTCCTCCTTTGCCTATTTTTGTTGACCTGCATGTTTTATAATTAGCATAATCAGCATCTGACATTTCATGCTGCTGTAGCTGCGTCCACCAAATGAAACAAGGTCAGCCCCGGTGAGCTCGAAAGACAACTTTCTTTACTCGCCACCCGCTCTCGTCGCTCTAAGGGCCATTTCTTCCTTGCCCATCACGCTAAACGTAGGGCAAGTCCTGTGACATTTCTGGCATTCTCTCTTCTGGCAGCAAAAACAGTCTTTGTTGAGAAGCTCATCCATCCAGTGTGATACGTAACCTGTCAGTCCCTCCCACAGCTCACACCTGGCGTGGACAGAGCCTGGAGCGGGGGCGCCGGCTGGCTCCGGCTGTCCACTCTGCCACCTGCCCCTCCCGAGAGGGAAGTGAGGGAAGATGGTGCAGGAGG
>NW_006436291.1:2117255-2128492 GCF_000325575.1 Pteropus alecto | reverse complement strand
CCTCCCCCTTCCTCTCCTCCCCGCCTCTTCCTCCTTCTTACTCCCTCGAGGACCCTGTTTCTGAGCAAGGTCACACTGCAAAGTACTGGAGACGAGGACCTTGACTTCTCGTTTGTCATGGGTTCCTTTCTTTCAGCTCCATCCATAGTGTCTGCCATCGTGGTGGACCCGGAACCCAGTGAGCACGCAAAACCTGCTGAGAAAGGACTGGATTTGACGGGGACAAAACCAGCCGAGCCTGGGCTCCGATCCCGCCTCCGGAGGATGACCAGACCTTCTCCCCTCCAGGCCGCTGGCAGCAGCGCACAGCTGGACGGGCGTCATACTGACATATGAGCAGATGAGGTACACGAAGCCTGTCGTTAAGGCCATCAGCTGGGGACCCAGTTATTACTGACGCGAGAAAGTTCAAGCAAAGTTTCTGCATTTACCTGATGGCTTGGGACTTGCATGCTTTAAATGTTTGCTCTGTGCAGGGCTTTAAAATTCATTCAAATGACACCAAGCAGAAGGACGTTAAACAGTGATATGTCACGTGTGGGGAAGGGTGGATTTGGAAGGACCGGAAATCCATGGGAAATTATAATCTTCCGTCTGACCGGGTGCTACCGCCTCGAACTCCTGTCTGAAGTAGGTGCAGCGGCTTCCTCGGGCTGCTGTAGCAAAGCGACACGAACTGGGGGCCTTAACACAACAGATGCCCCTCGTCCACGGGTCTAGAAGCCACGGGTCTAGAGTCTGAGATCAAGGTGTCAGCAGGACCAGCTCCTCTGGAGGCTCAGAGAGGGTCAGTGCCATGCCCTCCCCCCATCCCCCCGCCCCCGCTGGTGGCCGCTGGCCTGGGGCCCGTAGGATCCCTGGCTCGCAGAGGCGTCACTCCAACCTCTGGCTTCGTCCTCTCGTGGCGTTTTCCCCTGCGCGTCTCTCCGTGTGTCTGTCGCCGGTCCTGCTGGACGGAGAGCCCACTCTACTCCATTATGACCTCGTCTTAGCTACATCACAAATGACACTATTCCCAAGTGAGGCCATATTCTAAGGTTCCAGGAAGGACGTGAAACCTGGGGGCGGGGGGGACACTATCCAACACACTACAGCAGGGACTCAGCCTTGACTTCTAATACGCCACCCTCAGTGCACCCAGCCCAGCGCCTGAAGCAGGGTGACCATCCCAGAGGTACGTGCTGCTGGTTAACGTCACCCTACCCCGCGCCGTCCCTGCCCCGGGCTGGGGACGTCATCCCGCTCCGCACGGGAGCCATGCGGGCAGGGCTACGCGATGGGCCTGAACAGATGCCCAGCGACCATCTCAGTCGGCGGGAGCCACGCGTAAGGGGCAGCAGAGGCGGAGGCCTGGCGGGCAGAGCCTCGTGCACATGTTGCCTCAGAAAGGGTTAAATTCCAGAAGCAAAAGCTCCGCGTTTGTGGAGCCCCGACTGCGGGGGACCCCCGCAGCAGCCAGCTGAGCGGGCTGCGGGCCGGCGCTGGCAGGGAAGGGACCCCCGCGTGAGCCGGGACGTCCTCCACTCCATCAAGAAGGACGTTCTCTGGAGCAGGGACCAGTGGGGACGTGTCTGAAACACTTACCATATGTGCCTGCGAAGGGTCTCATTTGTCCATCTTGAAACTTTGCCTTTCTTTTGAAAGGATAGTTAATTTCAAGTAATTTGTTTCACAGGTGAAGCCTTTTTCCGCGCGTTTAATATATCACCCTCGGTTGCCTGAACAATTAGAAATTGTCACCAAAGAAAAATGTCGCAGTTCATGTAAATAACTGTTTACCTAAAGGAACGGGAGCCCAGCAGAGGCAGCGCGCTGTAATGAGGCGTGACCGCGGAGACGAAGCGGGCGCCGCAGCACCTGCCCGGGCCGACGCTGCTGCGGAGAAAATCGGCCAGAACAACTATTGTTTGTTTTTTTCTTGTCAGAAATAATGTAGCTTGAAAATTTTCAACAGGCAACATGAGTCCGGACCATTTGTTACTTCTAATGGCCTAATTGTTCTCCTGGCAGATATAAAAAATTGGGGCCCTTATGTCATTTACCTAAATTTCTAATTCATGCGATGGCAAAAGAGAAATTGGAACAGGAAAAAAAAAAGAAAATGTGAAAAATGCCTGTTAGACTTTACATCATCCGTCTTTGTTAACTTCCCCGCTCTTTCCTCCAACTGCGGCATTTCTGACCACCAGACACTGTTCGTTCCGGCAGGAGGAGGGGACCGTGGACAGCATCCGCCCGGGTCACCAGGACACAGGGCACTGCGTTCTGCACAGCCAACGACGGGTCCCACCGACACGAAAGGCGGCTGACCTCAGGCTGGCATTTTCTGAAGAATTTCTGCTGCTCCCCATCGCTCGGCGAGAGACCGGACACACGCCTGCCCAGGCCCTGAAGACGCCGTCGCGCGCGGCCGGCCGCCCGCCCTCGCTCGAAGCTTTGCGCAAAGAATCGCCTGATATTTGCAAACTCCTGGCACCGCGCCCGACCGCAGAACAAACTCCGAGTCCTCGAAGCCCCGACACCCCGGCTTGTCTGCCGGACTCTCGACGAGGCTCCCTTCGAATCGGAGCAACTCCTCTGAAACAGACAAAGGCGCCTCCGGAAACGAGCAGGGCGACGCCGCTCATTCCGCCTTCCTGGGAACCATCGCTCCACGGGACGCTCGGGAAACGAAATGATCGGGGACTTCGCAGTCGCCACGCCCGCCAGCTGTCCCTCCCCGCGCGGAAAGCCCTCTTCCTCCTCCGCCACCTTCCGTCCACCCGGGTACCGACCTCCTCACCCCCGGGCCGCTGCTGGTCCCGCCCCTATTATTTTGTGTATCTCACGGCCGTCGCTGCCCAGAAATCAGAACATTCCCCTCACATCGTCACTCTCGAGCTACACGCTGGCGAACTGCTCTCCAGAAAGGAAAAGTCATTGCGTGTTCCAGACGGTTGGGGAGGAAACTGCCCACAGCGTCATGCTCACGCCCGTATGTTTCCGGGGATGCCATATGACAAGTGTGACCAACTGGGTGGCTGGGCGCGACAGGGATTCTCTGGTTCCCGGTGCTGGAGGCCGGAAGTCCGGAACCAGCCTGGTGGCGGGGCCGGGGTCCCTGGCGGCTCTCGGCCGTTCTCCCGGCCGCTGGCAGCTGCCAGCAACCCCTAGTGGCCCTCGGCTTGTGGCTGCATCCCTGCTGTCACACGGCCACCTCCGCCCTGTGCGTTTCACATCGCCTTCCCTGTGACTGTGCCCTTCTCTGTGTCCAATCTCCCGTTCTCACGCACGGCACCAGAGCCAACCTCGATGACCTCGTTTGAACCAGACGACCACTGGAAAGACCCTTCGTCCACATAAGGCCGCGTTCTGCGGTACCGGGGTTGGGACTTAATATGTCTTTTTTAGGGGGTCCCGCAGTTCAACCTGAGACAGTGTCCGGGCCATCCCCCGTATTATCACAGCTACAGACTCTCAACCGGATCACGTCTCAGCTCCTGAATTTTCACCTGTGTTAGTGGTGAACACGAACACGTTCGTTGCTTCATCACCTGGACCACTTCTGTGAGTTTCCAGCTCATGCCCTCACCGCGTTCGTCCCCAGAAGTTCTTCCAAGCACTCGATTCGCCTCGTCTGGCCCCGCCCACCGGAGGGGTTCTGGTACCCCTCCTAAGGAAGTACCAACCACCGCATCTGTCCCTCCGGCCACACACCCCAGAGGCATCCGAGGGAGTGACCTGCCTCTCGGGAGGAAGACCGGATGGATCTGTTATCACATAAGATTGGCAACAGCTAAAACTTAGTTACAGAACCCCAGCAAACATTCTAGAAAAAGACATTTCTCATTTGTTAAGTGAAAAATACCCCAAACCTTTCTTCTGTGTGACTCATTCCTACCTATATAATAGCCTCGGTTATCAGAAACAACCCCAGCACTATTTTTAAAAGCCTTTTTATTCATTTCCACTAAACATATCAAGTGCTGCTATTCTTGGGTGTAAATTTTTTTCAATCATTGAACTGAATTATATTAAAGCAATAAAAGTGATGATCTAGTCCAAGCCCTTCCGATTTACCAATGAGGAAAACGAGCATGAGGGAGTCGAGCCTCAGAGGACAGGGACCATCAGCGGACTAAGCAGGTCAGGAAGTTCCCGCTCAGGGAAGAGGCTGGCCCGGCCACGTCACGTCTGCCACTGCCCTTCACAGCCACCCACCTGGGGACACGGCTTAAGGGAGTGTGGTTCCCGCTGAAGACAACAGTGGGTATTCTGACATTTGGGACCACGTGACCATTGTACGTCTGCATCTCAGCACAAATCACCTGTCTGGCGCTGGGGACGGCCCTCCGCTGCAGGCGATGTTCCACTTCCGAGACTGAGACCGGGAGTCCGCGAGCTCACCCTCCACCAAGTTCACGAGCAGAGGGCTCAGCGGCCACGATCTGGCCCCGGTCTGCGCGAGAGCTACGCGGCTGCGCCACTGAGATCCTGGCTCCTGCAAGGCACTGCTGTCACACCTGACCTTTCCTGCTGTCAGAAATTCCTCAGATGAAAAGGTTATTGAAATAGATATTGAAAAACAACGTGTACGATTCTGAAACCTTGGTCCCTGAAGCGAGCCCTCCTCACCCCCACTGCTAAGCACAAGCATCGTTTTCCCCATAAACCAAGTAAGCTGCCCTTATTCCTTAGCCTGAGAGATGGTGGAATCTCAATTATCATCACGACGTGTCTGTAAAGAGCATTTTCCTGTCGCGTAGGCAGGCAACAGCTGCTGTTTAGGGTGACACTGTGTGGGCAGAGGCGTCTGTTCTTACCTTCGTTGTCACATACATGATACGTGGTCGCATGGATCCCACTCAGAGTTCTGCTGTGGATGATTAAGTCACGAGCCTCATTTCTTAATCCCGCTTCACCTCACACTCGCCCTGATCATTCTTTACATCGAAGGATTCCCAGTCCGGCGCCACCGGACAAATCAGCCGCCTTGGAAAAGGTACTTCCCGAGAAGGAGACAAGAGGAATTGTTCCTTATTGGCGGGCTCAGCAAGTGGCCTGGGAGGTCCTCAGACAGCGAGTCACCGAGCATGGTGACTCCTGCTCTGCGCATGGCACGGCCTTCCCCACGGGCAGGGCCTCCTGTGTGACGTAAAGGTGACCCTGCTTTCTCCCGCGACAGAGAAGTAACCCGCCACCACGGAGCACAGTGACACCCCTTCCGTCCTCCCCTATTCTTCAGCCACCCCAAGGTCTGGAGAGAGCCGGGGCGCACCGGACCCCCGAGGTCTCCGTGGGCCGCTCACCGTTTGACGGCCCCACGCTCTCCGGCTGGGCCCTGTGTGGCTCCAGCCCATGCGTCTCGGGGTGCGTCCCCCCATGAGAGAGGGGCAGAGTGTGGCCTGGTCCGCTCCAGGGCACAGCTACTTCGGGAAGAACGAGCCACTACCCATCAAAGAAGCAAACCATCTGTCAGAGAGAAGTTACTTCAGCCACTGGGGAGTAACGTCGCCCACCCAGGTAAGTCTTGGAGCAGGAACCAGGAGCCCTGGTGGCTGACGGATTCCAAGGCCGCCGGAGTAGTGGCAGAATCAACCCCCAGGGGGACTGTCCTTGAGAACAGGCAGGGGGACCTCTGGCCCCTCTCCTTGCCTGGGACCTGCAGGCCCGAGGACAGGAGGACGTGCAGTGGCCACTGCTGTGGGCAAGAGAGACGGGACTGCCTGTGGCCTCGGGGACGGAGGGCTGAACAGGAGAATGCCACCCGAGAGAGCGCGCGGCTTCGGGCACAGCAAACCTGGAGGTGCCCTCGGGCTCTGCATCCCCAGTCTAGGTGGCCTCGGGCCCCTCACCTGATCTCTTGGGGTCTCAGTACTGTCAACACGGCGATAAAAACATCTGCTCCCCAAAGGCTGAAAGCACTGAGGTAACGCATACGGATGTAGGGACAAATACCACCACCGCGGCAGACGCTCAGGACACAGCCGCCGCCATCACTGTCACGGTGAGACCTTTATCGGCAGCGCCCCAAGCTGGAGGGAAAGTGGGCTGTCGGCTACTATTATTTTAATCAATTTACGTATTAAGACTTCTGAACGGGATCACCGGCAGGAAAAAAGTGATAATAGTAAGCTGAAACAGTTTGTGATCTATTTTTACAACTACTATTTCCTGGTTGAGGGCTTTGGTTAAGTATAAATTACTTGTTTTATATTTCTACTCTATGAAATAGAGACTGTTAGTCTTAATGTGGCTATAAAATACAACTCAAAAAAAGAACACAGGACACACTGCCAGTCAGCGAAAACAGCCATAGCACACAATGGGTGGCAATAATGGAAGTTAATGGAAACACAGAAGCCAACGCGTCTTCCACGTGTTACCAAAAATGTTCCTGACCATGTCTGTCAATAAAGAGTGAGAGAGAAATAACTAATAATAACACTTCCACCCTTTTCTTATTCTTTCAATATCCAAACGGCATCAAGTACCCAAGAGAAACGTGTGCACCGAGAGCGTGAGGACGCTGAGGGCACAGAGCTTAGGACTCGGGAGCCCACGGAGAAGACAGCGGCGACTTCTACCAGCGACCTGTGTGGGCCGTGAGAGAAAGAGCGAACCTGTGTGCGGAGCACACTGGAAAAAGATGTCCACGCAGCTCTGTGGAGACCGAGACGCCACGGGGGACGCTTAGCAAAGAACGGGCATGCTGGACGCACAGGTGGGCATCCAGGTGGACTGGGTGCCATGGGAAGGTGTGGGGCTCGGGGCTCACAGAACTCCCCACGCCACGAGGACGCGGGGCAAGGACCACGCGGGGCGAGGACCACGCGGGGCGAGGACCACACGGGGCGAGGACCACGCAGGGAGCCGCGAGGAGAGGGGGCCACATCAGGAGAGGCCTGGGGGACCGGAGGAAGGGGGCGGGACTTCACCTCTGGGGAAGGGAAAACGTGGACTGAGCAGAAAGCTAACATTTGCCACAGGCCAACGAGAGGAGGGGGTGAAATGAAGCGAGCAGACCAGTTAAGAGGCCGGTTGGCAGTCTGTCCAAGAACCTATCTGCAGTGAGGTACGGACGAAAGCTTGGGATGAGGTTTCCGGCTCAGGTAACTGAGCAACGTCATTCGCCAACCACAGAGGTGTTGAAGGAGGTGGCCAGGTTTGGCGGCGGGGAGGAAGACATAGGTTAACTTTTGGTGACACAGACTTTTGCTGGCCTAGAGGACATACTGATACAGACACCCACGTGGCGGTTGGAAGTACGTGTGCAGCATTTATATTAATTTAAAAGGCGTTAATGGGAGAGCGGACTTATGGGAATATACGAGGTCACTCGGGGACCACTTGGAGAGAAGTAAGAAAGGAGGTCGAAGACAGGATCTTGAGAAATGACCGACATGTAGGATCAGCTGTAAGAAAACTTCCCAAAGACGACCGAGGAGCTGACACATGAAGAAAGAGAAAATCTGAACAGCCCCATGACAATAACCGAAATTGAATTCCTCATGAGAAAACTAAGTCAGGACCCAGACGACTTTACTGCTGAGTTCTTCCAAAATTTGGGAAAGAAATATCAGTTTCATACAAACTCCCTTACAGAGTAGGAAAAAAGCAAACACTTTCAAATGCATCTTTGAGACTAGCAAATGCCAAATGTAACTATAAGACCTAAAATATATGTACAGTATTCTCTCAATCGCTCTCTCTCATATATATAAATACATACGCACGTTACAAAACATAATGATATAATTATATCATACATGTATACGCGTCTACAAACATATGTATGTGAAACAATTACAAATGATGTGTCTACATATAACCTGTGTATGACCACATGCAAAAAGAAAATTCTGAAAGGAAAAAATAAGTAACAAAAAGATAACTATTGCTACTTCATGTAGTTGGAATTACATTTTTTTGATCATTTCAAAATTTCGAAATGAGCATTTGTTATTTTTATGTTGAAGAAGATTATAGCTGTTTCGTTTTGAAAAAAAATCGAGTCAATGTTAAAGCATGTTCAATTCTTGTCAGAGTTCAGAGAAAATACCTCAAGGGCAATTTCGGTCAGACGGTGTCGATTCGATTTAGTAAATTTTAACGGATTTGGGGCTGAAAAGTGAAGTGGAGAAGTAGAAACATAAACGTCAACATAAACTTCCAAGAAGCTTCACCGTGAAGACACGAGAACAAGGTTCCCCGGCGGTGGCGACGGGCCCGGCGGGCGACTCCCACGGGGACTCGGAGCCGTGGTAAAGAGGGGGACAGAGAAGGCCAGAACCGAGAAAAGGGTGTTAGTGGGTCAAGGCTCGGGGGCCACGCCCCCGGTGGGATGTTGCCGCTGGTCGTACCCACTGTGTCACCGTCCGCCCCCCAGGACCCGTGTCGCCCAGCTCTCCCTCTGGACGCCCTTCACCCTGCCCTGCGGCACCGCCCTCCCGTTCACACCGGCCGCAGGTGCAGTGAGGAGCCACGCGGGGGGAGCGCGTTCTCTGCCCCGACCCCTACTCTGGGCCTTGAGCCCATCCTGTCCTTGGAGAGTCTCGCTGTTGTGTCCCCACTTCGGGAGACCTGGGGACCCTCTGCAAAGCTTGCTCTCCCTCGCTACGCTCTCAACCTCCGATGTCTTTCTGGGTACCACTGATGACCAGAGAGCTGACCCTCTGCTTGACACACCTGACTTCCTTCTGCAGTGTGCACAGTGACCCGATATTCATAAATATTCATCTACAGGAAAGAAGGACAATGAGTGACACAGGGTAAGAGCTGCTACAAAAGAGCGGGGAGCAGGGAAGAGGCAGAAAGATTTGAGTCAAGAATGTGACAATATGAATCTTGCTTTAGGTGTGGGAAAGAGAAAGCGCCTACATACAAAAGTAAAAAACACACATATGTCTTCGAACTAACAAAAGGGAGGCACAGAGCAAACCCAAGCCCCCGCCGTCCGAAACTCTCCAGAAACAATAGGGACTTGCTTGGAGTAAAGGAGGAAAATGACCTCTGAGGACTCTAGTTTATTTTTGACAAGAGACAGTTGGTGATTTATAAAGTTCTCAAATTGTTTAAGAAGATGATAGTATTTTTCTTGGCATTCACCTGGAATCCTACCTCTTTCTCCTTCATCCCAGTGAAAGTCCTTGCCCCGCGTCCAACTGCTCCCTCCAAATGAGAATAACCGACTCCATCCCCTCCCCCTCACCACGGGTGGCTGGACCACTGGACAGTAGTTAGAGAAATTTTTGGCAATGGAAGGAAAAAAATTTTTTTTAATTTGAGCAACAGATGGACAATTGCATACTTCATTGTGGTTGGCAGCTTGCCTTTTCTTAAAAAGGCATTCACGAGCCCTGCCAATGGGGGCCCAGGTGCCCCCGGCGGTTCTCACTGGCCAGGGCAGGCGTGAGGCCAAGGCATCTTCGGTGCCGTGCCCTGCTGGCATCTTCGAGTTTGCTGCAGCCGGCGGATCCCAACTGGCTGTCGGCCAGGGTGACTGGTCTGTGCAGTGAATCAAAGTCACTGACCATTTCCGGAAGCGGGGAAGGTGTCCGCAGCCTCCACTGGGTCCCCGACAGATCAGTGGCCTCCGCCACCGCAGGAGCGGCCCGACTCTTCCGGCCATTCCGTGACCCCACCCGTTCTCGGGTCCGGAGGCAGCCGATGCAAACACGAGGGCCAACGCTCCGCGCCGTGCCTCGCGCACGACAAACACGCCTTCGCGTTAGGATATCGCGAGGTCAAGAGGTTGGGCAGCAGTGAGCTAGCAGCTCTTAAGACACATAAAAAGCTACACCTAAAAGCAACCTTGGACATCATGTGACGCATCTGCTTCACTTAGAGGATGAGGAAATCGAGACCTCAGAGTCACGCCCACCACGTCTGCGGTGGAGCCACAGTCGGTCTGTTCCATCAACGCTGGAATCCCCGACCCGCCGACGCGGTTCCGGCTGGGCCTCCCCTGCTCTCTCTCCCCAGACAGGATGCGTGTCCCCGCAGCACCCCGGTGATACCACGGCTGTGCCGCCAGCAGCCGCGCTTCCTCGTCTGTGCGGGAATCCGTCTCCATCAGCAGCCTGGGAGCGCTGGGGGACGGCCTGGACCTTGCCAGCATTTGTTTCCCAGAGCCCAGCATTTAGTAGCACTCAGTGAAAATTTCCTGGGGCGTTTCAACGTTGGCATCACACTTCTCTGCACTGGCATGACAGACAACACAGGGACGCTCCCCAAAGACACTGAGAGAGTTCCAGAAAACGCTGCTCTCGGCCACTCACGTAGAACTGTCCCAGTCTCAAAAAGAGCCCCCACCCCCACTGACATCAGGCACTCGCTTGCTCTGTGTCGATGGCACACAGACAACTGCAGGAGCCGCGGCCACGCCGCAGCGGGAGCGGAACATGGGACATGGGAGTCCCCTGCAGCTGCCATGCCCTCGCCTGCCAACGGGGAAGGCGCCAGGGATGGCCCGGTGTGGACAGGTCCTCTGTCCTGCCAAGGTCAAGGTTAATCCTTCCGCTCAGAAGCCAGACCTACTCCAGTTTCCTCCTTTTGGAATTCCCCTGGGAGCCTGAATGACAAGTTCACACCCGGACGAGGGAGGCGTGCGGGCCACTCCTGCCCCCGGCCGCTCCCTTCTCTTCCGCTGTCCCTCGCTCACTTCCCAGCCTCCAGCTGGTTCGCTTTGCCTGGAGGTGGCACTGGCCTTCAGTGCTCACAACTCCAGCCACGGGAGGGGGGTGGCCTGAAGGGGTGCCCTGTGAGCTGCGGCACACAGACCCCCGCCATGGGCCCGCCTCTCCTGTCCTGTCCTCACACTCCATGTCCAGTGAGCAGCAGAACACCTACCTGGCCCGACATCAAAAACAGGTGCGTACTCTGACCCCTGCCTCAGCCCCCACACTGACCACCGCGGTGCACAGCGCCGCCGTGTCACCCAGCGAGCGGAGCGGTGTGACGGCTGCCAGCCCAGCCCTCCCTTGGCCATCCGGTCTCAGCACTCAGCAGGGCAGGTCACCACCCTGGCCTCCGACTGCTCTCACCTCGTCGTAGGCCAAAGTGCTGACTGATGTCCACGGGCCGCTCTCTGTCAGCCCCCGGGACCCTGACTTCGTGTCCCCCTTACCCAGTCCTGCGGGCTCATCCCTCGGAGCCTCTGGTCTTGCTGCCGTCATCTCTCTACCAGACATGAGGTGGCTGTCGCGTCCCTGCTGCGGCCTCTGCTCCTTACTCGGTTCGCTGCCACGGCCCAGCAC
>NW_006436291.1:2113538-2117183 GCF_000325575.1 Pteropus alecto | reverse complement strand
CGAATGAATGAGTGCACGCGCGCCAGCCCTCTGAACTGTCTGGTCCCAAGGCCCCGTGTCAAAGCTGCAGAAGACGCCGTGTGCGCAGACCAAGGCGCAGCCGCTGGAGGCTTCGATTCACACTCACAATGTCGGTCTATGGTCACGCAGCCCCGAACAGGCCCGATCCCGTCTGATCTCAGAAGCTAAGCAGGGTCGAGCGTGGCCAGTACTTGGATGGGAGACCGCCCGGAAATGCCGGGTGCTGTAGGCATTTAAAATAAATTAAATCAAACAAACTTACGACGTGGCCCCTTGGAGTACAAGATTCCCAATGTCATCTCGTCAGCAGGGGCTGATTCCCCCGTGAACTGGCGACCATCTCGTCGGAATAACCTGACCGCGGCAGGTCACCCACAGACCGGGACCCAGAGTTGCCGAAAGGGCTGACTCATTTTCACCTGCGCCCAGTTGTACAGCACCCCTTACTAAGAGTTGCTTCGAGTAAGAAGTACGTGTTCTGCTCTCAGAAGACGAAGGAGGAGAATGTTTCCTTGCGTCGATTCCACGGCCCAGAGCCAAAGTCGCAGCGCCAAGTCAGAGGGCATTCGCCGAGGTGTCAGCACCCAGGGGTGGCCCTGCCAGCGGATCACGTCTTGGGGAACACCTGCCCCATCTCCCATGGGAAGGAGACCCCCCTGGCTCTGAGCCTGTCCCCAGCACCCGTGGCGCCACTGCGAATCCCCGCCCACCCCACACCCACGCGGCTCCAGGTCCTGCTGCTCTGCCTGGCGCGCCTCCCGTCCACCCGCTCTGCGTAGAGACTGCATTCTGGGCTGTCGTGGGTAAAGTCGTATTTCAATGACGTCCCCATCTCAAAGTCCAGAGGGCAGAGCAAGTGCCTTTTCACACATTAGTGTCCCAAGTTAACGAGAGACGTGCAAACCTAGACTTGTCATTGTCGCTTTACTGGACCTCACAGGTCAGATGGCAGCCAGAAAACAAAGACGTTCCCAACAGGCGAAACACGGCCCCCTGGGAAGTGAGGTGATCCACCTCGGAAAATGCAAGGCACATCTGCAGCTACCCCTTGGCTTCTCTGTGGGTCCCAGCCCGCGAATCCGGCCCCCTCTCCAACCCGCTCCTCCCCGCCCACGTCCCAGTCCCCGCGTCCCCCTCGGGACCCTGGGCCCCTTGCTCACCCCTGCTTTTTTAGCCCAGTCCCTGACTCTAGCTCGGCGGGTCGTCCTGATTTCAGAGCCAAAGCTGCGTGTGCCCTGGGCAGTCGGCCCTCTGCGGCTCACTTCTGCAATGGCGAGCGGCTGCCTCCGCTTCGCCCAGCCGAGGTGGAAAGAGGGCTGCGGACATCTCCCCGCTGTGGCCACCTCCCCGCTGCGGCCACCTCCCCGCTGCAGCGTCTCACACGACAGAGCTACTCGACAAACCAGCGACCGCACGGGAGGGCGCAGCGCGGCTCCTCGAGAAGCAGCAGGGCGCCCCGAATCCTGCTTTCATTCCCAAATGGGGTCCCCTTGGGATGCCCAGTGCTCTCTGCCACCATCTCGACCCGATGCTAAGGTGGCAGGAACAGCTACTGCCGCTTCAAGGGGAGGTGCCGGGAGGCCCCAGGGGAAGGGCGCACCCCTCCTCACCTGAGAACGGGGCTGCAGGTGCCGGCCGCGCAGGGGGAGGGACGGACGAGACGGCGAAGCACGCAGCCAACCACGAAGGAAGGCGCACCCCTGCCACCAGCGTCACCTCCTCTGGCCGACCCCACGTCGACAGACACGCTCCTCGGCGGGCTTCGCCGGCCCACCACCGAGTCCTCGGTCGCAACGGAGGGTGAGCGGTCCCCACCGCGGGGGCGGCACCTCTCTGCCAGGGAGCAGTTTGTAGGAAACCGTCCACAATATGAAAATATATTTAATGCAATTAATAATTTAAGAAGTGAAAGCATGTGCTCGTGGAGAGTTAAATGCTTGTCAGAGTGATCGATGCACGCTTCAGCACCAACTCATTCCTACGAAGAGCAGAGGGATTTTGCAAACTTGCCTTGACCTTGGGTGCCATATATCGGAGGCAGGCTGGGAAGGCGAGCCTACTTGAGGAACGGCGCGCCGGCTCCCAATTAAAGGACTGTAAAAACATTAAAATTAATGCAGTCTTAACTCCTAGAGCAGGCCCTACTTTCTTAATTAGTGCATAATTATTCAGTTTTTGATATCCTGGAAAATTATCACATGGAAATTATTTTAGGCAGAGTAACAATAGCAAAAACTCCCTCCCCCCACCCTATTAACATGTGGAAGTAATTAACACTTTATTACAGTGCAAATACTATTACTGCTAATGTTTAATGACTTTTGCCATTGCATCCAAGGCAGGAAATTCAGAATGCTATGGCGTGATGGCTCCCTATAAATATAATACGAATGACTGGCAAAGATTAGGATGGTTTGAAGTAGCTGCATTGAAAATGAGGTGGCCAGAGACGCTCAGTTGCTAAAAGCTTAGCAGGCAGAGAAACGTAATCGGGTGTGAACTCTCAGCGAGATGGCAGAGAATAATGATCCGGGCACGGCCTGGACAGGCGGCCAGGTACTGTCCCAGCCGTGGCCAGCTGTTGATACAACAGGGTCCCTCTGCTCTGCTGATGGCTACTTCTGAATGGAGAGTCAAACACCTGGAAGTTGAAGACACTGGGAAAAAATTAAAATTACATTTCTCCAGCTGAACACACTAGCAATAAAAACAGAACTTACTAATTTTTTAACTGGGAGGTGCTAGGGGTGTTTACGGTGGGATAAAAATTATGATAGTTCCAGCGTAAATATCTAAAGATAACAGGTACCTACTTTAGATAACTCGTGACAAAAACAATTTCTATATTCCTTTACAAAAAATCGAAACAGTAAACAAGACAGTGGTGAGACATTTACGTTCCTGACAGTAAGTGCAGTGGCCATCTCACGCCGCACGTGGTTATTGCAGAGTTACCAACTATATTCCCTGTGCTGTATTTTACATCCCTGTGACTATTTTTCTAAGGCCGATTTGTACATCTTAATCCCTTTCACCTCTGTCACCCACCCCCCAACCCCCTCACATCTGGCAACCATTAGTTTGTTCTTCGTGTCTATGAGTTTGATTCTGTTTTGTTTGTTCTTTTATTTTGTTTTGTAGATCCCACATATAAGTGAAATCATATGGTGTGTCAACTGTAATTGAAAAATAAATTTTTAAAATAAATAAAAATATTTTTAAAAGCAAGGGGAAAAAAAGGGAGAACGTTTTGTTTGTGCCTGTGCTGTGGGTCCCTCCCTGTCCAGAGGGAGAGATGGCTTGCTCCGTCGGCGCCCCCTCAAAACGGGGGGCGTCAGGGCCCCTCGCGAACAGACCCTCCCTGCTCGCCACCGTGTTCGACCGGGACACAGAAATGTCAGCTCCTTTCTCATTTCGTTTTATTTTTGAAAGTTATTTATTTATTCACTGCAAAATTTGCAGAAACTCCTATGCGAGATGCCCCTCAGAACGAGGCCGTGAAAACCACTGCAAGTAAATACAGGATGGGCGTGGGGAAGAGAGCGAAGTGACCTCTGGTAGCACACACTGAGTTTCTGGAGGACAGGGACCTGTGTCAGGCTCCTCTGCACCCTGCTGGGCCCC
>NW_006436291.1:2094652-2113499 GCF_000325575.1 Pteropus alecto | reverse complement strand
GGCCGAGGAAGGGATACAGGCCATGGACAGAGAGCGGCGGCCTGAACCGGGCCTCTCTCCTCACCTGCCGTGTGACCCTGGGCCGCTTCCAACCCCGCAGGACCCACCGCCTCAGGTAGCGTCGCCTCACAGGGCTGCTAGAAGTTGAAAGGATTCGCGTACTAAAAGCATGCAGAGCAGGAAGAACGGCCTGTGGCGAGGGCCACGCCGAGTCTGCTATTACTGTCGATGTCATTATCGCCATCACTGTGACTGCATCCACATCATCAGTGACACCACCAGTTGTCTCAACGGCACAAGGAAGGTGATTAAGGGGATCGGCCAGCAACTGCGACCACCAGGCTTCTCCCAGGCCGCTCCACGGGGGGTGCAGTGTTACCCACAGACACTGTCTGCTACTCTCACAAAACTTACAAGACAGACAGGACTGATCAGCCAGCCCGCTGGACACGTGTGAACACGGCTGGGTTTTGTGACGCTTAGCCCTCGGGATGAGTTACTCTGTGTGCTTGACGCTTCCCCCTATTTGGGGACCGAGGCTCTAATTTCAAACGTTCATTTAAGAGCTGCCCCAGCGATGGCAGCTGCTCAGATAGTTGCTTGTGCCAGCTGCAGCCCTGAACGGTACCAGGCAGCAAGGGTGACTCTCAAGGCACACCCTTCTGGAACGAAGTGACACATGCTGGTTTCACCCTTCGGCTAAACCAGTCCTTCAGTCAACTCAGAAAGTGAACCAGGCCTGCAAGGGGCTTAAGGCATGGGATGCATGGTCAACATAAAAAAAAAATTGTATTTCTAGACACTACCACTGGATAATCCAAAAACGAAATTAAGAAAACAATCCCATTTACAATGACACACTTAAGGATAAGTTTTTAAAAAGTACAAGATTTATACGATGAAATCTATGAAATGATGTTGAACGAAATTTTTAAAAGAAATGGAAAGACTTCACACGCCCATGGGTTGGAAGACTTAACACTGAGATTAAGCTGGCGATACTCTCCAAACTGATCATGATCCGTTTTGGTGGCCCATAATGGCAGACGGCGGCTAATGAGCAGCGCTGACCACGTGTTCCTCTGCAGGTGGAATCACCAGGTAGCTAGTCCCGGTCCGTGAGACCTGGCGTCAGGCACCTCTAGGCCACAGTGATGAGAGACGCAGCGCGCCTCCCCCACGCACGCCCCTTCCCACCTTCCTGCCGCCTCTCACTGCCTCCCCCAACTCTCTGCCCAGCTGCCAATGGATGATCCCAAGGCAGCTATGAAATGAAGGACCAGCAGGATCAAAGCCTCCTGGGTCCCTGAGTCACCACGGAGAGGAGAGCTGCTGGGAAGGGCCCAGCAACTGCGTCTGACAGAGCTGAGGAAGAAATCCTTCTTGCACGAAGCCAAGGACAGCATGGCGACAGGTGCAGTAGATGGCACCCTGCGTCTGGGCGCGAATGCTCCTCGCTTACGTAACAGGGCACAGTGCGTGAAGAAAAGGGACGAAGGTGGACAGAAGTGACCAAAAGTCTCTGGTGCTTCAAGAACGAACCAATTTAATAAATGAGAAAACATTCGCCTTCCACGCTGGTAGAAATCACTCAAGTGACCCGCACGCCCAGCCTCCGGCCACCTTCTCTGCGGTCGGGACAGACGACCCCTCAGTTCTCACCTCGTGCTCCTTTTCTACTTTTCAAGTGCCTTGTTTTGCCCCGTTATCTTCTTAGAAACGCCAACACACTCACCTGGTTCCGCCACTAGACACCAACCTACAGATGCTCCGCGGAGCCCGCCCTGGGGCCGCTGGCTAAGAACCTGACTCCAACTCTAGCCATACAACCGTGTGAATGAATCGTACGGAGTCAACTATGAACTCTGCTTCCCCCACAAAAATAACAACAGAGATATTCCTGGCAATGGTTTGCTTGTAAAACAGATTCCAGCTTCTTTCAAAAGGCCAACTATACACCCAGCAACAAAAACTCTCAAGGCGATTTAAAAACCGTACAGCTAAGGGAGTTTTTATATCTCAGCCAATTGTTTTGACTGCTTTTAATTAAATACGAATGAAATAATTGACATAAAATGCCATTAGACAATTATTTTGCTGGCATTTTGTCTCTTTTGAGACATAACCACTTACCGAATTGATCACCTAAAAAACTCATTAATTCAATTGGAGCTGGGTGTAGCATAGCTAAAAAGTCCACATCAACTTAGAGTAACCAAGAACTTTCACATGAATGTCACGTTCGCATTAACAGTGCACACTCCAGATCCCACAGTGCTACCGTTTTTATCTTTCTTTATCCCTCAGCCATCGCTGCAGAGATGTGGGGTGTTAGTTATTTTTTCTGATTAAATATTTTTTAAATAAATAAATTAACGACGAAAATGACGTTTCTATGACAGTTTACCAACTTAATGTTTGTTTCTCATTTTCAGAATAATCGGGATTTTTATTCTCTTTCCTAAAATGTATATAAATCCAGCAGGAGTGCGTCTGGTTCACTGGCAACGCCTGAGGCACGCTTCCATCCACGAAGTCATCCAAGAACACTGCCACACACTCTCCCGAGTGTCTTCGTTTCTTCACAGGACGGGGTCGATACTGGGTTTCCATCTTAGAATGAACATTTAAAATATGAGGCTAACTCAGATCCATTAGTAGACTTATCAGCATCACTGTGCACATTTGTCATATGCAAATAATTTCTCAGGGTCTGAAGTAGGTGATCAAGTGAGACGAGAAGTTCACTGGGGTCCGAAAAGGTCAGCCGTTCTGGATCTTTCCTCGGAGCATGGCCAAAGGTCACAAAGTGTTCCAGCCCAGCAGTGTGTCTGGCTTGTAGGAGCTGCCACACCGCTGTACGCATCGTAAAACAGAGCCCTGCTTCTGGCGTGCCCGAGGGGGTTGTCTGGATGCATCGTACAGAGATGCAGCAGGAGAAAGTTCTCTAGCTCAGACAAAAGTTCCATAGTCATTAGTCAAAGGAAATTAAATCCTTATTTAGGAATTCCGGGACTGCCAGTTGAAAGGGCCAACGTGAGCGCAGTCTGAATTAACCAAGAAGGTGCTGTTACTGGGGGGCGGGGACTCCAAGGAGACACCTACCTGCCTACCAGGCTGGCCACTTGTAATAGTCGGTCCAATAATCAGATCAAAAGCCAGCTTCGAAAACTTCATATTTTTTATTGCGGTTCTGGCTTAATATATCATCTTGATGAACTAGCCGACTGATCCAAGTTCAAATCGCTTAGGAAGAAAGAAAAGGCTCAGGCTCCTGGCCAACATATTCAGAACAAAACCAAACCGTTCGCCAGCTTCCCAAACCGCTGCGATCCAAACGAGACAAAGGGAGGAGAAGGTGCCTCCTGGAGCCGGCCCCCTCCACCCGTGCCGCGCATCCGCCGAGCGCGCCTCGGCCACAAGTCAGTGCGCCGGGCCAAGCGCACACTCTCCGGCTCGGCCACCGAGCACCGGGCCAAGCGCACACTCTCCGGCTCGGCCGCCGTGCCGACTCCTCAGACGACTGTTGTTTTTCCCTCGCCTGCTGCCAACTGCTCCCGGAGCTCACCAGCCTGTGTTCTGCAGCCAAGAGTTCACTGTAAACCTCGCAATAGCTCATGCAATCACAATGCAATGAGCAAGGCACACGCTCCTGCTGGGCCTCTCCCCTCCACGCTCTGGGCCCCCAAAGACGTCAATCACCACACCGAATTCCGGGGGCTCAGGCTACCCTTGCACCATGTCATGCCTGCTGCCTCCACTGGGCTCCCCCGTCCAGCGCCACAGGAGCTGGGGCCGGTGTGATGTCGTGCCAAGCACCACGGGGTGAAGCTCTCTGGTCAAGCTGTTTCTGAGTCAACTCTCGACAGAAACAGGGCATGAGCGGCTCCTCCAGACGGTGGCTCCTGCGCGGGAAGTTCTGCAGGTGACCGCTTTCGCGTACGGATTCACAGAGGAACTGAGACAGGCAACCGGCTTTCCAAATGCACCCCGTGCTCCCGCCTCAAACCCCACACTTTCTTTCTGATGATTTACGTTGGCGTCATCCCCAAGCTTGTGCTTGAGTATATTTGAAATTAGCAGTTTGGATGCAAAAAAACGACATTGCCTAAAAGTATCTTCCCCCAAAGTATTTATAACCGACAGAAAAACAGTAAATTTATAATACAGGAAGCTGGCAGACACCACCCTACCAAAGCGATTGAAGCTAACGTCGCATTGACACAAAGTGACCTCATGTATCTCCTGATGCGATGTTCTGAGGACACCATATCACCTCTACAGTGTTCCCAACAAAAGCGCAAACTCTGAATCTAAGCCTGCGAGAATATCAGACAAACCCAAACTGAAAGACATTCCACAAAACAATGGGTCTATTCAAATACGTCAAGGTCGGGAAGCCAAAGCCAGCCTGAGGGGCCAGCCAGGCTAAAGCCAAGGTGTCGGACCTGCTCCTGGAAAACCAAGTGGCTCTGAAGACAGCGGCAGCACAACCCATGGGGTCCGAAAACGGAATACGGATCGACGTGAAAGTTACCCATTTCGACAACTGCATTATGCATATGTCACAGGATGTTCCTGACTTTAAAATCGTTAGGAGTACAGAGAGCGTGCCATCCGGTTCTTAGTCTCAATTCATTTGGGGGAAAATTGTGTGTGTCGTACACATGTGTGCACGTGTCTATATGTACATACGTAAATGCACGTGTATGTATGCATGAGAAAGAAAAATCCAAATGGGCGAAAACGTTAGCAATCCAGGACTGGGTAAACGGTATATGGACGTTCATGGCACTATTTTTGCAAATTCTCTATAAGCTAGAAATTATATCAAGTTCCAAAAAGTCATCGGGGAGTGGGAGAAACCGGGGGAGAAGGTACACTTTCAAGGAGCCAGGCGTGCCAGGAGAGGCTCTCCACACGGCGGGGCCGGACAGCCCCGCCACTGCTCATGCCACTACCAGGAGACACAGGGGACCGACAGGGGGGACCCGTGCAGCTGCCCGCAAGCAGCAGAGGCCACGCAGTCTCACTGACTTAACCCAGTGCTGCTAGAGACATCTGGCAATGCCCGGTGACATTTTCACGGTGACAGTTGGGTGGGGGGGAGGGAGAGGACTGTGTTACCCCAGGGTAGGGGTCGGGGATGCTGCTCGACACCCCACAATGCCCAGGACAGCCCCCACCTCCCAGGACGGCCCAGTCCAAAGGATCAGTGGTGCCACGGACAGGAAGCCTGGAGCGAAACAGCTGACTTTCAACAGCTACGTAGCTGGAAGATTGAATTTAAGAGAAACTTAATTTTATAAATTAAAACAGTTTAATAAAGCTCAGAATACATTACAAATTCGCAATTCCTGTCATTTTCGAGGCTGGTGACAATAAAGATTAATTGAAAAGCAAGACGACACTTCTAATTTAAGAACAAAAGGATTCTCCCAGCTGTCGCTGAAGGGACGGACAGAGCATAAGAGACATACATCTTTCCTGTATTTATGGATTTCACGCATATCTATAGCCATGTGAAAAAACAAAATTAAGTCAAAAAGTGCGATTCGACATTTGCCTTTGAATCTTAATATATAAGATTCAAATGTTTTAGGCTTTCTAAATGTTCTTTTTTGCTTTGCTGTTGGTATCTGAAGTGACATAAATACATCTGTTCTACAGATAATTATGAGAGCTCTAAAAATAGTTCCTCCTAAGTATATTGGATTTTTAAAAACTGCTAATGCCCATTAAAAACATTTGCTAATGTAAATGGAGTTGGTAATAGCGATATGCAGGAAACGCATCTAAAAAGCGGTAATGTGTTTTGCGGAGTTCAGTCTAATTTTGGTCGCGTGCTAAAATGCCCTCATCGGAACACGCGACACCACGCCAGGTGTGCCGGGGGCCACTCCCGAAGCGAGTGCAGGCGTTACTGCAGCGCGGACACCCCCACATCAGGCCCTCCTAAATCATCTTGAAAAATACTCTGGTCTTTCAGGTTTGGTTATTCGGTTGCTTAAATCGTATTAGAACCATCAACGACGGTTTGTTAATCTAATTTCTCTCCATCCCTCCCCTTACGCTGTCATCTGGAGTCATCTGTTACACTGTCATCGGGAATCCCAAAGGGAACTGGTCTCGTTCCCGTCCTTTTCTTTATCTAACTGCTGCCTTTAAGAACGACAACGCCGTATCTCTAAAAACATGGATTCTCTTATCGTATTTCAGCTGACAATCCGCCTGCTCACTCTTCTATTCCCAGACTCACACCCTCGACTGGTCCACTCATCCGTTATGCAGACACCACCAACTCTGGGTTTGGCTGTCTTCAGACTTTCTGACGTTAAAACCTAGAGTCATTTGGTTTATTCTCTCTTTTGCCTAAAAATATCATGGGATTATTGTGATTTTTCACAGAGACTCAGATTTATTGATCAACTCAGTGTGTTCACCTCAAGGCTTTTCTCCTGTGGATGGAATCGCCAGTCGCTGGAATGAGAATCCGGGCCCCGGGCACCGCCAGGCCCGCCGGCACATGCTGTCCCCCTGCAGGCCTCGCCCCTCCCCCAGCTCTGCACTCTGAGCGCGCGCAAAGGACGCGGCTGCCCCCCCTCCAACACTGAGGCAGAAGGCTGGGCGGCAGCGAGGAGAAAGAATATTCTGCACCTACAGCGCACGAGGCACGCCAGCCTTTCACCTTCTGCTCTACGATGGCACCCCGCGAGCAACCCCGACGTAGCCCACGCCCTCCTTTAACTCTGCCCTGAAAAGACTGTGCTCCCACGAACCAGCGCGAGTTCCCAAAACGCATTTGTTAAGCGCACGCTTTGTATCTATGAAGATACTTACAAGGCGATTTCAAACTATACTTAAATTCAACACTAGTGCTGAAAATTAAGATTGATTCAGAGCTTAACTGCAGAATCTGAACAAAATCTCTATAAAACGTGAGGCAAATGATGTACTACTTAAAGCACGAATAATAAACCCCCTTTCCAGGCACGGCCTCATGGCCAACTTAGACTATAACTCAGGAGAGAGACAAGCTATGGGGAGGGGGAGGAACACGAAAGACCCCACACACCAGAACACATGGAGAGAAGCCAGACAGCTGCTTTACATCGACTAAAAGACAGTAATTCCCAGAAAATGACAGGCCAGCGTGGGACCGACGGGTGTTCACGGAATCCTGGTCTACGAAGCGCAGAGGTAGGGACAGGGGCAGGAAGGACACAGACACGAGGCGAGCCAGGGGAACTCTTCAGGTACCATGTGCATTCTGCACAGCAGGTAGGGAGATGCGAGGGCAGAAGTGGGTCCCCTGCAGGTCCGATGACGTCCGCTAGCAGCTAAGAACTGAACTGGGCCCTGGTGCAGCCGCCTCCTCCGCCGGTAGAGGGAGCTGTCTGTGTCGGCTCACTTTTCTCGGCAGCTATAACATTGAGAATGGAAGCTTTCTTTCTTCCGTTTTACTTTTTTTCCCAAGAACAAATGAAAACGCAAAATACAACATGAAGCAACTTCAAAAACGCAACAGGTTAAGACAACACGAATGCTGTTCTCAAAAAAAAAAAAACAAACTTCCTCTGAATATGAACTGCGCCCAGCGGCAGAAGCAAACTCCTGGAACTACTTAGCAAACGCGAAGAGTTCCAATGTGACCTTCGATGAGGAAGGATGAAAAATCGAAAGGAGAGACTAAAAAAAAACAAGATGAAAAGAAGAGAGGAACAGAGAAGAGAAACGAGTAAAGAAAGGGAGACGAAGAAAGATTAAAAACGCAACAGCAGGATCTGAATCCACGTTGCAGACGGCGAACAACAGAAAACGTCAGCGTGAACGTGGCTTACAAATTCAAGTATCCGTTTTCAGCAAAGAGTAAAAGGACAAAGAAATGAAAATAATAATCAAAAAAAGAACATGAGAAATGAGAACAGAAAACGGAATCGAAACACAAAAAATAAACTGGTAGTCTAGAAGAGATCTCTCGTCCCCGCAACCCCAAAGAACAGAAGCAACTACCAAATGCCTTACTCTCTAGAAGAAAAGCAACACAAAGCTGATCAGAGTTGCTGCCTGGAAAAGTTCGCCTTGCAGACACTTTTAGACAGACATGCCCTACGACATGCCAAAAAACACTGCAGGCAATTAACCTCTGACCATCCATGGGATAGGCAAATATCAATATCTCCGAGATGCTAAACTCTTCTACAGATTTACAAGTAGAAGAGTGAAAAGCAAGTAGAGAAATGAGCAAACATCTGGATCGATACTTTACAGAAGAGAAAATTCACACACCAGTAAACATGTAGTAAGGGAATGTAAATCGAAGCGATGACACGATCCCATCCTCCTCCCCCCATACTGGACAAATCATGAGTATCAGTAACATTCGGAGCTAACAAAGACGCTGAGCAAAGGACATTCTCCTACAACGCGGACGGGGGAACAAATCATTACGAACTTTCAGAATATGAGCCAGCATGATCTGTAAAATAGTAAATTCATATTTCCTTTTAACCAGATATTTCTACTTGTATAAATTTAACCCTATCAAAGAAACACTCCAGCATGCATATTCTATATGACTGTGTAGCTTTGTTTGAAAAAAAGAAAAAAAACTGGAAACAACTCATCAGTAGAGGTGTGCCTAAATAGACGACCCCATAACAACACACTATGGAACATTAAATGATTCTTTTAAAGAATGTGTTTTGCATCATTTATTACATGGGGATATGCATAATGCATCATAAGCTTACAAACATCAAGTTACAACATGATCCCATTTTTATAAGACAAAAACATCAAAATCAAGATATATATATATTTATATATGTATACGTATGTGTACTATGGATATGTGGAAATATGCATATGGAGATAGACAAGGGTACAAATCATGCCACCATGAAATGACACTGATCATCTGACTAGCTAAGGGAAGGAATGGGGGAATGGACAGGGAGTAGGAAAAAATATTAACTCCTTCTTCTGATAATTTTCGATGGTCTTCCTTGTCCTAATTTAATAACAAAAATGAAAAATATAAAGCACCAGTAGAGAAAACATAAATATATCACCTTTGGAATGCGAGAGAAGACAACAAATAAGACTACATAAGGACAGTGAGAAGCCGTTTTATGTAGAAACCTACGATAGCTTTGAAATTAAATAAAAAGTTAACACATTTTTTAAATGACCAAATAGTAGTTATTCCGAGAAGGCAAGGATGGTTTAATTGCACAAACCTTGGTAATATAATTAAGCATATAATTAGATCAAAAGTGAAAATAACGTACTTATTTCAATAAATGACTTTAAAATGTATAAACAGAAAATTACATACCCTTGACATTATAAAAAATATACATTCACGTACTTCGCAATAAAATTGTAGAAATATTTTTAATAGGAAACACGAATGCCTTTCTAGCCAATTCAGTAAGTCCAGAAAAAATAGGAATGAATGTTGAAAAAAATATGTTTATATTGTAGTAACTATGTACGGCATCCGGTAGGTATTAGATTTATCAGTGCGATCACACTGTAAGATACATAAACATCCAGTATCTATGTGGTATATCTGGGACTAATATAATAATGTGCGCCAAATGTAATTGAAAACAATTTTTTAAATTGTTAGAAAAAATATTATTTATGGATAGTCTGTATTAGGAGACAAAATAACGAGCTGCATAACTATTACAACTAATTAAATAAGTCGGAGATAGTGAAATAGAAATTAGTAGAGAAAATTAATACATTTTTCTATACTGGAGCAATAAAAAAAAATGGAAAACCTTATAAAACATTCATTCAAAATAGAAGCAAAAAACATAGAAAACCAAGGAATGATTTTAACAAAAATGTTTAAAAGTCAACTGCAAAATCTACTGAGGGTCAAACAAGAAGACTTAAATCAAGATCTTAAAAGCTTTATTAAAAGTCAATAACAGATAGCACAGTATGTACGATCTTATCAAACTAATTTATAAATTCGATTTAATTCCATGTGTATTCCAGATGGGATTTTTCTCCCTCATAAAATGATTCTAAAATTGATCTAGGAAATAAATAAGGAAAAAGACTCATAAAATGTTTGAGCTAGAATGAGAGAGATTTGTTAAAATTGACTATAAAGCTACAGTAGTTAAAACAGCGAAGCGCTCTTGAGAATAGGCCAGTCAAATGGGCAAAATTAAAACCTCAGGACACATGTGTATAAGACTTTAGCATGATGAAGACAAGATTCAAACAGAGGACTAAGTCTAAGTCAAAAATGACAAGTTCGAATGACTAATTAGAAAAAAACTCAGTCGATCCCCTTTCTCAGAAAACATTAAAATCAATCCCTGTTGGATTTTTAGAGTACAACACAAAAATAAACCACAAAAGAAAAGAAAAACAGCTGATATCTGCACTTGGGGGAGGGGAGACAGTGGTTATGGAGACATAAGAACACTGTGAAAACGGCGCTAGTTTCACACACGCGTTTCATACAGAGAAAAAATGAATAATAAGAGGAAAAGCACTTGCAAGATGTATGATAAAAGTATCCTGTTAACCTATAAAAGCCTCTTACGACTTGATAAGTATAAACACCCCACTGGATAAACAGGCCAAGGCCAGAATCAAAGAATTCTCGAGAACACCAGACAACCCATAATGTGTAGTACCAGAGAATTCTACCACTGTAATTAAAGCCAGTGTGGGTGACAATCAGGGAAAACGGTCCTTTCACGAGCGACTGAGAGCAGTGGTACTTTATACGCAACCTTCCCGAAATGCAATTTTATAAAATGTTTTAAATTGGGCACAGCCTCTGACCAGGGAACTCAATTTCTAAGGTTCTTCCTAAGGGAACACGCAAAGGTGACTGCAAATCACTGTCTTGCTGTTCACTATGACAACATTTACTATCACAAAATAACGCCAATGGCCTACACGTCCAGTCCGGGGTGCTCTCTGGGATAAACTGGCACCTACCCTGCCTTTTAGACTCATGTTGACTTCGTCGCCTGCGAAAGTGGTCACCATCTATTGTCAAGTGCGAATCGCTGGTTATAAGACAGAGCAGTCACCAGGGCCCTAGCCTGGCAAGACACTCACGACACTCACGACCCAAAGAGACGAGGAGGACGGGAATGGGCGGCCCCAGAGGCGTGCCCGGGGCGGGCCTGGTGACACCGCTCTGCTTCCAAAAGTTCTCCAGGGAGCGTGGTTCACTCTCACGTGTAGAGAACAAAACCATTTGATTCTGCGACAGTTTTCTGTTACCAAGTCACCTTAATGAAATCTCAGGAAACACAGCACGGTAGAGGGTTTCCCCAGAACGACACTGTGTGGCCTGTGTCCCCTGAGGGGCGCACGCTGGCTCCGGCCCCGCCCCTCCCGTCCAGCCACAGGGTAACGACCAGGAGCGGGTAGGGACCAAGTGCTCATGGCCCCAGGCCTCGCACCCAGCGCTCTGGCCGGATGAACCGCGGACCCTCCCGGCCACCTGTAGGGCGCGTGCTGCTAATGGTTCCATCTGGAACATGAAATGCATCCACGGCATGCGGCTGTGAGGCCGGAGCTGGAGGCCGCTCGCCAGCGGTCCCGGGCTGTCCCCTGCCCTGCACACAGGCCCAGCGGGGCGCGTGTCTGTCCTGGGGCAGCACGTCTTCCCGTCGTTGGTGGGCGGTGCTCTCCACCAACTCCTGGCCTCTGCGCGGCCACTGCCTTCTCCCGAGCCACCCTATGCAGGCGCCCCGCACCCACTAAGCTCTACTCCGGCTGTCTCTGTCCACCTTCGGGTCCAACTCCGGCCACCGCCTCTTCCAGAAACTGTGGTCGCCCCAGGGCCAGGCCTGAGAACCATTGACCCGCAGACGGTGGGCGGCTGCCGGCTGGGCTCCCCCGGCTCTAAGCCCCGGCGGTGCTGCTACGGCCTGCCGTGCTCCCGATCTCACACCCGCCGACACGTGGCACACCCGCCACGAGCGCACACACACACGCACACACACACGCACACGCACACGCACACACATCAGCTGAGCTGGCAAAACGTTCTCTACCTTGCAAAAATTCAACTGATAGCCATATGCCTTCAAAGCACATGTCTTTCTTTACTTCATTAAGCTGCCGGAACAAACATAAAACGTCCCTCTAAACCTGATTCGCATAAGGCGCAACATCAAAGAGAAGAAAGATGCAGGACAGCTCGCTTCCCAAGGCACGACGCTGACTGTGCTCGGGGTGAGGCCAGCCCCTCCCGGGGGGCAGACTTGGCACAGGGCTCACCTCACCTTGGTGAGCTGGTCAGAGCCGCACCCGACCCCTGGGGACAAAGAGAGAGAATGGCTCCGTGCCCTTGCCGGAGCAGCGACCCTCTCTGCGCTTCACCGCAGGGCCACGAGGAGCCCTGCTCCCGAGGACTGGGTGGCGGTGGCACCGCTTACAGGTGGAGCACGCCCTGGAGCACACCCTGGAGCACGCCCTGGAGCACGCCCGCGGTGAATGCGGCCCTCCGCCTCCACCCAATGAGTGACGAGTCAGCGCGGCACACGCGTGGTGAGGTTAAAGAGAAACACACCGAACCGAGGAGCGACAACATTTATTCACAGGTTTCACGGGCCAGCCGCGGGCCAGGCTAACGGTCAGCTACAGGACAGCGACAGGGTGACATCTCTGCACTCCAGATGCCCACGATCTACTCGGGGAAGGAAACAAAGATGGAGAAAGAAAACCTGCAAACGTTTTTTTCTAATCCAGAGCACATCATTCATTGCAAAGTAGCGTGACGTGCTCCCGGGAGGAACGCGGGCAGGGGAAGCAGCAGCCCCCGGTCGCCGCTGCCCCGCTTCCTCCTGCCCCCATCGGCCCTGCACAGCGCCATGGAGCCGGGCGCGGCCGGGCTGCACAGACGCCGCAAGGCTGAGACAGCTGTTCGTCAAGCACACGTCACCCACAGGCCAGAGGAGCGGCCCCCCGCCGCTCCCCCGGGTCCTAACGCTTTGCTTGCCCTCCGAGCTCTTCCCCAGTAAGCACGACCTAGCTTACTGTAAGATTCTCCCCGCACAGGCATGTGGCCCACCTGGGCATCTGTCCCTTTGTGCCCGTGGTCAGCAGCTATGTGGCCAGAAGACCCTCCATCCTACCAGACCTAGAAAACCGAAATCAAACCAAAACATCATTAGGCAATAAAACTGGGAATAAGCTATAAAAATTAGGGAGCTATCGCTTACAGAAATGAAGGAAGGGGTGTCCCAAGGTGCAACTGGGATGAGTGGGAGGCTTAATTTATCATTCTAATTAGTGACATTTACTAATTTATACAACATAGAGTTTCAAAATATTCAAAGCAACCCGTAACATCAAATACCACGTGAAACATAAGATTTAAATTAAAGATTCGGAGTGGCATCAGAAGCTTAGAGAGAGAAAGAGAGATGATCCCACCAGAAAGATGGAGTAAGCGCTGCCCGCCACATGGCCGTTCACAGATACTCTCGCTTTCGCTCCTTCCAGGCACACAGTAGGGCTGCACATCTGCTCCCACTAAAGCTGCTCACGGCCACATGACTTGCTCTGGCCAATGAAATATTAGCAGAAGAAACATGACACTTACAACAAAGGCTCTGAGAGTGAGTGCGTGCTTCTCCACGCCCTGAGAGTGAGTGCGTGCTTCTCCACGCCCTCTCTTTCTCTCTCCAGAGCGGGAGAGCTGACAGTGTTCCTGGTAGAGGCTGTGGTCTCAGCCCAAGTCCCAGCCAATCTGCATAGGCACAGCAGCGTGAGCAAGAAATATACCTGAGTTGTTTTAAGCCTCTTGGGGGCTGTTTGTTACTGAGCACAACCTAGCTTACTGTAACTATTACATTGTCGCAGAGCAGTAAACTTAACTCTAAGATTTCATCAGCCAAGGAGAGTAGAATAGTAGTGTGTACCTCTGTAATCCCTCTTCCCTGAAAAAATAAAATATGCTAGTTCATAGGGAGCTGGTGTTAAATCTTAGAATTACTTTGCCTGGATTTTTAAACAAGAGACAATAAGAAATATAAATCATTCACAGAAAGGGGATTCTTCCTACTCTTCAAGATTCTTCCTTGCAGAATTGGGGTGCATGAAAGATATGATGTGGGTGAGTTTTCCAGCCATATGACTGGCCTTCCCTGAGCCAGATTACCTGTCTCTATAATCTACCTGAAGCTACCTGTAATGCTGGATGGGGAAAGAGGGTGCGCATAAGTTAGCATCAATACAGTGACTCAGGTTTGCACAGGCTGTGATCATTCACATAAACGAGAGCGGATGAAAAGTTCTCACTCTCCCTCAGCACCTGACACGTCATCCTGGGAGGAAGGGGCATTGCTGTGACTCGGGAGTTACGCACACTCAACGTGATGTTGCAGACCAGGTATGACCCTGCAGAAGACAGTGCCAAGACCACAGCTCTAGGAGATGGCCGCGCCGGGTGCAGCAGTGACCAGGTTTTGCCGTAAACCTCCCATTCCTGACCAGAACTGGAGCTCACTGACCAGCCCGGTGGGGTCTGCTTCTCCCGAGTTACACAATGAGGCCCCCACTGGTCCTGGCAGCGGTGGGAAGTCAAGAAAGCCTCCATCGGATCACTGTCACATGACGGAATTGTAGGGGGAAAATCAAATTAAAACATTCATCCAATTAGTTTATAAAATATACGGGTGGAAGCGATGAACCATTTTTGGATTTTTCTGCCTTCCGTGATCCCTTCGGAATCCAATTCATCATCTTTGCCAATGTCAAACCTCCTAACTCAGACCCCTGTGCCCAAGTTAATAATACTTCAACTGGGAAATCGGGGAGAATTGTGAGACTCATAAAGGAGATATTCGAAACTATTCATAATTATGCCAGATACATCAAGATTTATCAGAACCGCCTGTATTTCGGGATAAGAAAATGTCAGCTTTAACGAGTAAGTTAATTAGTCCACTAGCCTGGGCACAGACCAGAGAGTCAGAAAGTTTAGCCCGATGCCTCCTCCCAAAGTCCTTTAGTTACTGAAATGTGGCCACAGCCTTCTCCCCTCGCCAACGCCTACAACAGCGACTCAAGAGGACAGGGAACGCCTTCCAAGAAAACAGCTTTTAAAGCATCGTGGATTGTCCTGTTAAGATAAGGCTACTTGCTTCTGGCCCGATGGACTCTCCAAGTGACAAGGCAGGCGGCCATCCTGACCGTGGGCGGGGCATATCTCAGAACCTCCGACCAGAGCCTGGTGGCCTTCCCAGTGCTGGGGCCAGTTTACGTGGACAAAGGGGCCTCCGCGTCCCTGTTCCAACTGCTTTGAGTGAACTGCAGAAAGGCAGGACGGGCATACACGTATCACAGTGCGTGTCCCCAGAGGAAGCTATTAATAATGATGTTTATGAAGCGTCTATCTGATGTTGCATCTCCCATCTTCAAAATTTTATCAGACCCACTTTAAGAATGAAAATCCCTTCCCATCGGCTACTGTGAGATTTTATTTTAATTTTCAGACTTTGCCTCTTTTCTGGATATGCAATGCTGCAGAGAATGAGATATTGTGCTTTAAAATTATAAATTATTATTGAAATTTAAAGCAGTGTGCTTTTGAGCTTGTATATCATTGCTTTATAATTTATTTAGAGGTACTGAAAATCTGTATTAAAATTAAAAATGTAATATATAAATTCATCTTTCTTTGTTTATTCAAATGTTTTATTGCACACCCGTTCTGAGAGTCACTGCGTGGTTTTCAGAAACGGCAGAGAGAAACGCACGTTTTTCTTTTTTCCATGTTCTTGCCTCACAGTTCCAAACTCTTCATAACGTCTTACATTTAGAGAGTTACGAACAGCTCGAAAATCTGTTTCCTCTTCTTCCCTTTCCTGTTTTACCTTCATCTCGATTTATGCCAGAGACTCCGCTGGTTAATATTCCCAGTTATTATGTTATCTGAGAATGCCGACCTCCTTAAACCATCATCTGTAAAGTACATTTCTAGGACTAATTTGTTTTTACTTTCATTTAGGTGCACTAATGCAAATTCAAGACATTAACTAATCAGGCATGAGAATAATTTATAAAGAAAAAGAAAAGGGCAGGTCTCTTCCAACATAAAGTACACGGAATTGCTGCAGAAATGACCCAAGTGAGTCCTACCGGTTTATTCAATAAGGGTCCTCTCAAACTCCATCTGTGAGCATTTGGTCAGTCCTTTTATGGAGAAAAGACATTTCTCCAGGTTCATATTAATTTTTGTGCACATCTGCGCATTCACCTAATCCCTACCCACATACCACTTCAATTAAAATTAACGGAAGTCAAATCCTTGAGTGGTTTTAATTGCAATATGTAGATTACAAATGGCACCCATCTTTAAGCACACGAAAGTAGTTTTTTCCTTAGCCTCTCTCGCAGGAGTAATTTTGAAGTATAGGGTTAGTTATTGTAGAAAAATCTTCCTTTATCGTGCTGCTGCTCCCAATGATACTGAGTTCTTACCAGTGGGCGAGAGGCCAATCAAAATTAATGCAAAAGTACAATTAAGGAGTATTTTCAAGAAATGCCTTTTCATTCTATTCAAGGGCATACGGTGATACGCGTTGCCAGGAAGAGGATAATGCTGGGCGTGCTTTAATGAGGCAAGCATAATGATCTGTCGGCTCCATAAATGACGAAGTTAATGCTTTCTTTCTCTTAAGTACATTAAATATTGCCCTTACATCTGGTTTACAATAGTTACAAAAAAACTCCTCTCACGGATCCCTCGAAGCTATACTTTACATCGGACTGTGCCCCAGTCCCCCGACCATCAAACCAGCAGAATATGATTTAACACCTCCCATTTCATTCACATGCATATCCCGTGCGCGCATTTCAGTGGGTTAAACATTTCTGTCCTCCCATCAGTCAACCATCCAAGGAATCGCAGTTACGTGCTGAAATTAGAACAATACACAAAACCACCATTCAGAGCTCTGCTTTTGTTTGTGTGTTTGTTTTAGCCGGAGGAAATTTTCTTCCGTGTCCGCATCCTCTTAAAACCAACAAGTAATGTACTCTTTGTCAATTATGGGCAGAATCACTGCACACACCACCGGCATTTGTATCTTAAAGAAGCGATTACGGTGCCTCAAATAATAAGCTAAGATAAACAGAATTGGACACTTAAAAAGAAAATATTATTCAGAAATAAAAAGTCAAAGATGACACCAAAAAATGTCAACTAGGTTAATCACGCTTTAATTTGAAAAGACGACTATAACTTTAAGAATGAAGCTCAGCTGGAGTTGGAGCTTAGGTTTTTATTTTACTACTTTATAGCCTGCTTCACAACTACTTGGACAAATACAAAACAAGAATTACAGTGCACCATAAGTTATTTTAATATCCTGTAGTGGTGCATACTTCCAATGAAATCCCAAGACTATTATTATGGTTCTCTGTTTGTGTGAAAATGTCAAGTTGTTTCGAGTGACTACATACTCTAAATTATATATAACTGTTACTTTATAGCTAATAGGCACTAAAATTACTTTAAAACAGAAATGTAAAGTTATATTTTCATCCTTTTTGACAGATAATAAAGCTTATTTATGAGATACAATTTTTCAAGCATTAAAACATCTCATGTTTACAAAAACATTAAAAATATTATTACTTGATATTTAAAGGAATGAAAAAAGCAGAACCATTACGAAAATACTTGTCCTGCTTGGCGACTTCTCTATTCTGCCAAAATGTCATAACTTCATTTGTGAAGTTTAAATACTTTTAAAATTAAAAATATGTGTAAGTTCAAACAGAGGTCAGTGATTTAAGATGTGTCTCGTGCCATAATCTGTTGGCGTGAACAAAATCCTTTCAAATGATTTTTATACGGAATACTGACATGCGATAGATGGTGACTGTTTTCACCCGCATCTCAAGAAGACATGTTACTTAAACGCCCTATGGCCAAATCACCGCGTGGAGGTAAATGATATTTGTTTTTACTCATAAACGAAGTTTTCTATTTCTTCTCCCATAAGACCAGATTGCTTGATAATCCTTTAGGCTTCCGCGTCCTTCCATCCATCCAGTACCCACAGTTCCCGCTGAGGGGCGCTGGGGAGACCAAGATCCGGCGAGTGCGATGCAGCACCCCGTCCCCCCGGTAGCACCGTTCATTTTTGAGAGGAGAAAACAGAAAGCTGAACTCACCCAAAGCTTCTAGCGGCACGTTATGGTCTTCAAACATTGGCGACAGGTGATGAAAACTAGCAAGGAATGGAAATCAACCTTCCTAGAAGGACCAACCTATGAGAGACACACTGGACAGCTCCCCCGGAAGCGATACTGACGCTCTGCTTCCGGGGCGAGACACTGGAATGGTAACCCGGAAGTGACACCGACCAGCTCTGGCTTCCGGAGCGAGACACTGGACAGCTAACCCGGAAGTGATCCTGACTTGCTCTGGCTTCCGGGGGCACCCTGGCTTTTCTCTGGCAGTCAGCCTGGTGGTGGCCAAGCACAAATAGTGGGCAAGGAATGGAAATCAACCTTCCTAGAAGGACCAACTTATAAGAGAGACACTGGACAGCTACCCCGGAAGCGATACTGAAACTCTGCTTCCGGGGCGAGACACTGGCCAGCTAACCCGGAAGCGATCTTGACTTGCTCTGGCTTCCGGGGGCACCCTCGCTTTTCTCTGGCAATCAGCCTGGTGGTGGCCAAGCACAAATAGCAGAGAGTCCCCCCGGCGGGTCAGGCAGCCCCAGACGGCGCCAGCGCTTGTTCTGTCCCGGAGCGGCCGTGCAGGCCTGGGGCTCTGTGACAGCGCCGTGGGAGCGCTGGGCACGGTGCGCTCGCCGCCGGGGGACGG
>NW_006436291.1:2090685-2094545 GCF_000325575.1 Pteropus alecto | reverse complement strand
TGGGCCTTGGGGGCTTCGCGCTGCCCGCCGGCCGGGCCCTGCCCCGCAGCGCCCACGCTGCCTTTCCGAGCGTCGCCTCCTCCTGGGGCAGAAAGTAGAAGCCATGGCCTTGGGTGCTGAACGCGCTCCCTGGGCGCCCCCAGGTTTGCGCCCACGCTGCCTTTCCGAGCGTCGCCTCCTCCCCGGGCAGAAAGTAGAAGCCGTGGCGTTGGGTGCTGAACGCCGCCGTCGGCACCACGTCCGAGGCCCGGCGGGGACAACGCCCTTGGGCTTCCTTGTCCCGTGTTCTGGGGAGACCAGTTTATCCCGCAGCCTCCCCACCAGCTCCCTGGGCGCCCCCAGGTCCTGCCAAGAAATTCCCTGTTTGCTTAAGGGGTCGAGCTGGTTTCTCTTACTTGCAACCAAATAAGTCGTGTCCTCTGTGGAGCGCTCACGGGTCCCTTCCCCACCGCGAGCTTCCTGGCAAGATGATGGCCCGGCCTTCTTGCATCTGAAGGAGGGGAGTGGAGGGACGCCCTGCTCCCCCTGGGCTCTGCTGCCTGGAAATTGCAGGGCCTGCGTCTCCAGGCGTCCACCAGTGACGAGACACAACTGCGCTCTGTGACAGCAGCTGTGGGCGCCGCCACGCCCGCACCATGCGCTGAATCCTCTCCCAGTTACTTTTAGGCTGCAGGTTCACGGTCCTTTTCAAGTTGTTGCTGACATCGTGCCCTTTGATAAGGAGAATGTAGGGGTTCCTGTCCCTAGCAGGTCCATGTTCTCCTAAAAGTGGCCCAGCTAGCTGCCCGTGGCCACTCCCCCCAGGCCCAGTCTCCTCCAGTGACTTTGCCACCAGGATGATGTTTGCATGGCTTCTCTTCCTGATCTGCTTCCTTTGGCAGGCCATGCCTTCTTTCAATGGAAGTCAAGGGAGGCACGGACCTTGAGAGTTAGGGCACTGGCCGCCACCTGGTCAGCAGAAGGCTCCAGCCGGGTCCACACCAGGAACCTCGGCTCTGCTGCGCAGGGCAGGGAGGGGGCTCTGTGCTCTAACCTGTGGTCTCTGCAGAGGGCCCAGCAGGAGACCAACAAGAAGCTAAAGCAGGACAAAATGTTTAGCTGTTTTAAAGACTAATCTCCGATCACACCCCACAGACTGTTCCTCCTCTCAAGCCTTCATTAACTATTAATTCAGCTCATGGGAAGGGAACAGGAAACCCAAATTTTGTGTAAAAGGAGGGGGGGAATCACAGTATTGCAGAATTTTGAAACAAAAAAAAATGTTAGGAAGACATAAACATTGTCAGATCTATTTAGAACTTGCCAAAATGCATATACACAGCCGTGTGTGTTTATGTGTGTCCCCACATGCACAGGTGTGGGTCCCGAAAGGCAGTGGACCCTGGGAACACTCACAAATGAAAAATCTTCACAATCATTGCTAAGGAATCCTTCGATTTAGTATTCAGTTAATATCAGGCAAACCTGAGCAGGTAGGAAGATTTACCTGCTGGGTTAACCCGGATTATGCGCAATCTGTAATGGCAAATGGGACAGTTTCATGTCTCAAGATCTTATGAGAGAAAACATGATTTTCTCAGGAGTCGATGTTACACGTCCTGACTAGACCACATGAGAGGCAAATGAGTAGGTGCCTCTGGCCAAGGTGAAGTATACGCTGTAACCGGGTATCTTCAGAACTCGGGTAAATGAAGTGCTAACCCAAGTCACAGGATACAGATGGTACTCTACTAAAGGATCATGGGACGCGTCCACGTGAGATGGGACGCAGGTGGAGCTGAAGCCTTGCTGCCCGTGCCTCAGCATCTGCAGAGGTACAAAGGCTGCTTCTTGCCTGATCCCAGATGTCTAGAGCCTTATTTGCAGTGAGTTTCCCCACCCGCCCATCTTCTGAAAACAGAACTCATTCTTTTGGGGGCTGTTCCCTGCGGTATCCATAGGGCTGATTTTCCCCAACGCCCCCCGCCCCCAGCACAGGGATGGTCGTTGACTGAGGGCCAGGCCGTGCTTGCGAGAGCTGTCTCTGAGATGTTAGCTCTCCACTAAGACCACCGATCTCTGACAGGGGTGTCAGTGGCCATATGTTCTGTTACATGGGAGGAAACCAACATAGAAGCAAACAGAACCCAGAGATAAAAAAGACAAATGATAGATTTCCAATGACTTACGTTCAGTCTCTGATCTAGTCAAATTCCTTGACTTATCCTATCGAATTCCTACATTGGTACAAGGAGTTAGAACAGGGGACTCAGTCACTTACACCAAAAAGGTCCTGGCAGAGCACCACCCTTCCTAAACATTTCTTTCTCTCGTTTCGGCTTCTTTTACAACTCCACAAACTTCAGTGACCCAATAGTTAATTCGCCTGCATTTTTTTAAATCACCAGCTGAATTTACAGCAATAACCACCAAGAAAAACAAATGTATTGCTTTCTTAAGCAGAGTAGGGGAGAATTTAACAGTAAATAACAAAAGGTGTTACCTTTCACGACAGTTTATCAAATTTATGGTCATGAAAAATGAAATTAAATCAAATCTTAACAGAACAATCCCTAACTGTGAATCAAGGCTGATTTAAGCAGAGAACTCGTGCAAAACAAGTTCAAGAGGGCTCATCAGGAAGCCAGCGTTCGCTTTTTCGTGACGGGGAATGCACTTGAACCAGAGCCCAAGGTTTCAGAGCTGGCAGGGACGTTGACAGTAGAGTTTGCCCTGCATCTTAGAGCCCGTTAACTACCCATTAAACTTCCAAGACTCTGCTCTGAGCAGCAATTAGGAAAAGAGTATGTCACGAGGAAGAAGTTGGCTGAGGCCCTCCCACCCTGAAGACTGAAGCCCGTGTGCCATGTTCGCCAGCCTGCAGACCGGCAGAGGCGGGACGTGGTCAAGGACAAGATGTTCAGGGGAGGGAGACGGAAATCATTCAGAGTTTGGGGTTAAGGTTGGGAAGAGAGATCAGTTAAGTTTATCCAACACCTTCCCTCAAATGGATGGAGACCCCCGCTCCCGCCCCACGCTGCTAGGTCCTCTGTGCTCACGCACCAAATGGACATGATGAAACGGATGGCAGCCAACCCAATGTGATTCAACGGTGACTTAAAACTGGAGAACCACAGCCCGCAGCGGCGGGGACATGGTGGGGTAGGCCTTATGGACGCAAGGATTGGGCAAGGGGCTGGCACCACGTGAGGGCCGCACAGGTAAATTCTGGAAGTGACCACATCACGTTTATCGGACGGGATTCTAAAGGACGCCATTAGCTGTCACGTGAGCTTCGTTTGTACCTGGTAGAACTGAATTTTCCTGTTGAGAAAACTGAACTTGGGAACCACAGAGACGCAGACGGGAAGGTTGACAGAAGTTTATGAGTGTGTGACGTGTTATTAACAGCACCCGGTGTTAGCTGCCGGCCTTGGACTGGTCGGTCAGGTGTGCAGGAGGGAGAACCCTGGACGAGGCTGAGCGGGAGGGATACGCGCGTCTTTAACACACAGCTCTTGACGCCGCGCTTGCTTTAGAAGAAATAAATCTCCACGGCTTTGACGGAACCGTTGGAGCAACATCCAACTTTTCTTAATAAAACAAATAAATCACTCGTATTTCTCTGAAAAGAATCGCTCTACACCGCACACGCGCACGCACACACATGCACACGCGCACACACCGCACACACGCACGCGCGCGCGCACACACGTGCACACTTGCACGCACCGCGCACGCACACTTGCACGCACGCACACTTGCACGCACGCCTCCTTCCCCTCTGCTCCGCGCGGCTGGTGCTCCCCGCCTTTCCGGCCTCTCCTCTCTGGGTTCCGCGCTCCCGGTGCCTTTGGCGCCCTCCAGTGTCCCGCGTTTCG
>NW_006436291.1:2088659-2090505 GCF_000325575.1 Pteropus alecto | reverse complement strand
TCTGCTGTGCTGGCTCCGGGCCGGCGCTGGGCACCAGGCGGGCTCCGCCTCTGCTAGGAAAGTTCCGAGGTTCCCGCTCCGCGGCCGCCCCCGTGTCCCTGGCCGCCCCCGAAACGGGCCACCCTGAGTCTACGTGTGACTGCCTCGGTGGCCTGCGGGGAAGTGGAGACCCCCCATCTCCGAACACGTGTGTACTGAGGAGGGGACCACGTGGGGCCGCATCAGCCGCAGTCCTTCCCGACCTGTCCCAGTGCCGCGACACAGCTGCCCACGCAAACCTCTGCGGTGCTGCGGCCTCTCGGACTGGTCTCCTACGCGACCAGTGTGACAGCCTGGTGTCCCCACAGGGGCAGCACAGCCTTGCTCTGCCCCGGACAGCTTTCTGGCCCCTGCTCCTGGCTGCGGTGCCACAGTCTGGAAGAGCCACGTTCCTGGGGACGCCGGGACGTGAGCCCCAGTGGGGTCGGGGGCACAGGCGGAGGCGGGGAGCGGGAGTGGAAACCCGGAGCCCCGGGTGGTGCCGCTGTTCGTCGGTCGCCGCACCTGGAGGCCCAGAGCCAGCCGGTCGTGGAGAAAGTCTGGTGATTGCACAAGGACCGTTTGGATTTTTTCCTTTCTTTTTGGTTTGTTTTTCCTTTAAATTTTTCATTTAACAAATAATCTTCTAGGGAACCAATTGGTCACACATGTCACACGTCCCTTTTTATGAGTAGGTAGGAATTTGCCTCAGATGCAGAATTTAAATTCATTAATTTTAAACCTATGCTCTTTACAAAGAACAGTAAAGTACTTAGGTTTAAAATCATCCGTATTTGGTAACTATTAACTGTGTGGTGACAAGTGAAAATGGGCAGTTAACACTTAGCTTAAATCCTGTTAATGTATGATAATATGAATTATTTGAGGCCTGAGCCGGAGCAAGAGAGACTCACTGGCAAAGCAGTGACACCCAAGCAACTGTCTGAGGCCATTTGGTCTGTATGCAATTCACACTTGTCACCGACGTGGCCCATCACGCCAACATTCAGGCAACGGCTTCCCTTAAGGTCACCTCATTAGTTAAAAGGCCATCAGAGCTTCCAGCGGAGAAGGCTGGACGAAGCGGCCAGGGTCCCCGGGCCGGGCGGGAGGGGCGGCGCTTCATCTGCAGATGGAAACTTGGTCAGGTCAGAAGCGGACTAAGCGTGGGGTGACGTCATTTTAAGTGGCTCCGTCACTCAAAGCCATGTACTAAGGGAAGCGGGGCTGAATCACCCGGCACGAAAGCCGAATACTGGGCAATGTGGGCAGCTTCTCAGACTGGGGGTTCCTAGTGCAAAACCGGAAACACTGCGAGTTTAAAAAATCGGAAAGTCCCCGGCCCAGCTGCCCGAGACACTGCGTCACTGCGCCTGGTGCCCACGGAGAGGCTGGCGGGATGGAAAGGGAATGGGGTGCACACTCCCCTCCCCGGAAACTGCCAGAAGCGGAGGGGGACCCATTCCCTGTCCACCAAAAGAGCGAGTCCCGGGAGACCAGCCTGACCGTGCCTGCCCAACAGGGACAGGACCACAGTGTCGCCAAGGCTAACCCAGCCTGCGACAATGAGCTCTGCTAGGTTGCGGATGGCGCTTCCGAAAGCTGTGGGAATGCGCTCCCGGGGACCTGCGCGGGGCCTTCCCGGTGACAGGCGACGACCCGTTCGAGGGGCGCACCGCCGAGGACGATTTCTTTTTCTCCAGGTTCCTGGGTTTAAGTGGACCCCTTGACCTTCCCCGCGTGAAGCTACGATAAGCACCATTGAAACGAGTCCATTTTCAAAAGGAAACCGTGACCTAAGACACGGGTTTATTAGACCACTTCTTCC
>NW_006436291.1:2078085-2087848 GCF_000325575.1 Pteropus alecto | reverse complement strand
CGCGTGCCCACGGAGAGGCGGGGGGGATTGAAAGGGAATGGGGTGCACACCCTCCTCCCCGGAAACTGCCAGAAGCGGAGGGGGACCTGTCCACCAAAAGAGCGAGTCCCGGGAGACCAGCCTGACCGTGCCTGCCCAACAGGGACAGGACCACAGTGTCGCCAAGGCTAACCCAGCCTGCGACAATGAGCTCTGCTAGGTTGCGGATGGCGCTTCCGAAAGCTGTGGGAATGCGCTCCCGGGGACCTGCATGGGGCCTTCCCGGTGACAGGCGACGACCCGTTCGAGAGGGCGCACCACCGAGGACGATTTCTTTTTCTCCAGGTTCCTGGGTTTAAGTGGACCCCTTGACCTTCCCCGCGTGAAGCTACGATAAGCACCATTGAAACGAGTCCCTTTTCAAAAGGAAAACGTGACATAAGACACGGGTTTATTAGAACACTTCTTCCCCCTCGTGCTTAGATAAGGGGCAGTGGGCTCTTCCCAGACACCCCACTTCCCTGAGTTGAGGTCGCCGAGAAGCCCCACTACACCTAGGGAAGGCAGAGGGCAAGCTTAGTGCCAGCGCCACCCAGCTCACCAAGGGAAAGGTCTCGAGGCTCGCACCACCCCGCCTCCTGCGTCCTGCTCCCCCGCCAGCCCGACAGTGACGCTCTGTACCAGAAAATGGAAAGGAATTGTTGACACAGCTTGACAGTTCACACGATAGGCGCACGACGCAGTCAGAGCCCCTCACGTCCCCCGTATGTCCCATACGAGAGGACACCCAAGTGTGCCGCTTCCCGCCACTCCTTCCCTTCAACCAGCCACACAAGTATTCATGCGCTGGAAGATTCCAAAACTCTGTTCGTCTGCAATATAAACACTCATGGCCTCCTCGGTCGCACTGTGCTACTTCTGAGGAGGCAAAAAATGATTTTTTAAAACCTCGCTACAAAATGTATGCAGAATTTGTTTTCCGGCGAACGCCTAATAAGGCTACCTCTTAAGTCTAGAAATGTAAAAAATTGCCCTTTTCACAGTTGATAAAATACAAATTAATCCTTGGAGGATTCGATATGTGCCTATTTATTACTTTCAAATCTGAAGGTACCACAGCAATTAATATGGCCTCCATTAGCCTGTGAGAAAATCAGTAACTTCGCCTTTGAAATGAGAAATAAATGCAAAGCTGACCCTGTTTTAAACGCCTCCTACCTGAGCGTGTGTACGAGCGGGTGTTTACTTTCCAATGTGCTACCGGAGGTGTCATTCGATGCCCTTCGGAAGATCGCGATTGCCACAGCTTCTCTGAAGTTAGAGCATCGCTTCTAGAATCAATTTGAGCTCCAAAAGCTTTAAATTGCAGTGTCTTCGGGGTATGAAATAATGTTGTTTGTATGCAACTGCAAGCTCAGTGTATTATGAAAAATGAAAACATTTTAAAAATTAAAGAAACGTTTTTCTTTGTGTCCACAGTTCATTGTGTTAGTTTAACCCCCACACTTAACCTCCACAGTTCATTTTATAAGCCAGCCTTTTGTTTCTTCCGCATGCATGCAGGCTTAACCCTTGGTTGCCCAGCTCTTTTTCGCCTGCCAGGTAAAGAAGGCTTTTGAGAGCAAACGTGCGTTTCCCCGTCCCTGGGGAGCGTGTGCTTGGTAGGCTGAGGAACTATGTGATCGCATTTGCAGAAATCTGAGCCTTCCCCTCTTCCCAACCCAGCCTTCTTAGAAAAGCCATTCGTGTCTCTTGTCACCTTTGTTTATTTAGCACATGCGTTTCCGTTTTCTCAATTAAATTCAAAGCATCTGAGGCCGTAACAACTTATAGCCTGAGCCAGGCTGAAGTTTAAATCTGTATAATAATTTAATCAGACATTCCTCAGTGTCATACCGAGCGCTTTTCAAAATGAGTTTCACTTGTTTTTTTTTTTTACCTTGGACTCAAAATTTTAGTCTAAAACTCAAAGGAACATTTCTTTTTTTCTTCTTCAAAAAGAAACCCTTCGAATACCCACAGCGCTTTTATTCTTTAAGTGCATTCCAGTCGAGCAGGCTTTAGTCCCATTTTTCCAAGGCTGGGATGTCCGTTTCATACTCCGCTCTTGTGTGTCCACCAGCAAAAGTCTATATCATTTCCCTTCGTGGTCTCGGTTTATTTACCATTTTGGCGGTCGTATTTGTTTAGGCTAACAGAACGCCTCCGCAGACTTAAGGAGAGCAGCCCTCTTTACTCTGAGAATTATGTCACCTCTTCTGTCCCATTTCAGCCCATGGAGTTCTTTTGACAGACAGCACGAACAAATCTGCATAAGGAAAAGTAAGTGACAGCTGGGGTCAGACTCTCTCTGTTTAATGACACTGCCAGTTACACATTTTGAATTGTTTAAATATGAGTCTACCGCTTCCACGATCATCATTTCGCTGGTCCCCCTTTCCATACCCAACAGCCAGGAAACTGACACGTAATTACACACTTGCTGATGGTATCGCCAGGGCCGATAATTAAAAGTGCCACCCGAGGATTGCGATTGCTTGTCCACAGCTGGGATGTTGTCAGGAGGCAGCCACTCCAGCAGCTTTTAATGCCACCTCCTTACAGGTGGACCTCGGGTCCCCGTGCCGAGGAAGCCGCCGGCCTCCGCACATCATTTGCGATGTCTCACACAAATGAAGAAAATCTATTAACAATCCAATAAGTGAAATACAAACACGATGACCCAAGGGTTAAACTGTCTGCTTGGACTCAGGAGTTGGATCTATTAGGTATTGTTCTTTTTTTTTTTCCCTCCCTTTCTGCTGGGTTTACTGAAAAGATCATCAAATGGTCGCCCATCCCTGAGTACAGCTTCAGGTTCCACTGGCGAAGTTAGACACGATGCAGAGGATGATGGTTCAGCCGGCCGCTGGGCGTCACGCCTGTCCCTAGATGAAGAAATAGGGGAGGCTCCGGGAAAAAAAAGCTTTGCACTCGTACAAGTTTATTAACGAAAAGGAGATTTAATTTGGGAGGAAGAAAATAGATTGCCACGGAAAGAGACTGTGGGGTGGGGACATTGGGAGCTCCTGGGGGTGAAGCGTATGCCCCGCACGCCTGTCCAAGAAAGCGGCCATGCGGATGGCACAGCGTTGGTGACTCCTGACGTGCCAGTCCCTCCTCCATCCACACAAGGACACGCAGAGGAAGAAGGGTGAGGAGCGGCTGAAAGTATCTGAACGAGGCAGGCGAGGGATGCAGAAGCCGGGAGCCGCTATGCACAGGCGAGGGCTGCGGGCTCAGGGATGCTACGCAGCGGAATATTAGTAAGAAGTAACTGGAAAAGTTAGAGCTGCCATGGACAAGTGATAATCCAAATTTTAATAGACCCTGACAGCATGACAGAAGCAGCTTTGCCTAGAATGAACTACATTTATTCAATTCAAAAATGAGCAATTTATTCATTGTATTAGGCCCAGAGCTTATCATCAGCGTGGGTCCAGGTGTCTTTCACGGGCTGCCTGCCTTTCAAGTCCACCTCCACGATGTCTGCCCAGGAGAATGAGGTCAAGATCTCGGCATGGGCATGGTGCGGACTCCGGGCGGGATGGCCGCGGAGCAGACTCAGATCCACCTCGGACACGGGGACAGGGCCTCACGTCCCTGCCAGGCCGGCCTTCCCACCGTCTGCCAGGACGGAGGGATGCCCCGCACTTGGGACGTTCCCACTAAAACCGAAAGGTCGGAGGCCACCCGGGACAAGTTGGTCAGCCGCCCACCCATCGCCCATATTAAAGTTGGATTGATTTTTTTGCTTACCCTTTTAAACGCGGATGCTGAATTACAGAATTACATATTTTGGGCTGATGGGGCTGGGCGTCTCTTTCCCAGGGGCAGCAGACGTGTGCTGGGGATGGCGGGGCACGGTGTGTTTTCCAAATGCTCTCATTTTAATCTACTGTAACTTAAAATACTGCAACAGTAAAACCACAAGAATAAATTACCCGATGGAAAACAAAATCGCACGCCCTTTTAAGAGGGAAGACGCGTTTCAGAGGGTCTTTGCTCTCTGGGCTGGAGGGACAGCCAGGTTTCAGCTCACACCAGGTGCACATGTGTGGACACATTTGACAGGGTGGGTCCAGTACGCTCTCTCCGTCCCCCTCCAGGCCACAGAGGACAGGGATATGCACAGGGACACCTCATTTCTTCTCTCCTGAGATCCAGGGCCCCTCCAGTATCTTCCTCCCGTGCCTCCCTCCCGTGCCTCAGGGTCAGTGCTCAGCCCTTCCCCGCTCTGTGGTCACCAGCAGGCTTGACCGTCCTTATCTATAAACGGTGACAATATCGTCTTTCTCGAAGGCTGCCGTGAGGATTCGCGTGATCTAACACATGTGAAGTCCGTGGTTCTGCTTTTCAGCTGTCCTGTGGTCTGCTCACAGTTGAGGGTTTTAAGGGGGAAAAGTGAGAAAACGGTTTTATGCACGCACACTTCAGAAACCTGAAATGTCGTGTTGATGACGACTGTCACGGCGATCTCATTCACTCTGACCAGTTGGCGTCTCCTTACGGGCGTGCCCCAGAAGAACCCCACTGGTCGGTTCTCAGCGGCCACATCTCACCCGGGTACTTTCGTCGCGTGGTCGTTTGTCGTTACGGTTGTACTGTGTTGTCTTCCCAACACCCCAAATGAATCAAGAGCCCAAAGGTTTAAAACTTTCAAGTAATTTTAATAATTATTTTACTATTTAACAAATAGAAAAAGAAAAGAACCATATTTGGGTTTGGAAATAATCGTTTTCATACTTATTTTTTCATTTTCTTAAGAAAATAATCACCTAAATATTCCAGCACGATTGTTAACAGCGAACAGGACTCCGATCCAAACACGCTTGATGAAAATTCAATCTGTGACAGACGGTGATTTCTGCAGAGCATCTGAAAATAGTCAAGAGCTCTTAAAAAGTAAGATGAGAATTATCTGAAAATTGCGTTTTATTAACCCACCAGTCCGCGTGTCACTAGCATCCAACGTCTCTGATGAAACTTTCTCGATTAGTGACGTGGAGGCATCAAAGGAGGAGGAACCGAAAGGTCAGGAACAGCGCTGGCTGCCGCCGCGCTCCCGGCAGAAACAGGTCACGTCACGCTTGTGCCGAGAAAGTTGTGAATCCGGCCACCAGCTCACGGCGGACGTCGTGGCTGGGAATGCGTGGGGTCAGCTCTTTGTGGAAGTCCCGTGTGCTCTCACTCCTGGATGGCACCTGCCAGTGGCGGCTGTTACGCACGCATGCCAGCGGGCGCCCTGCCACCATGCTGGGCACAGCCCCTTCCTGCACAGCGCTCACGCCAAGGTCCCCGAGCGTGACAGGCCCGCTGGACAACACTGCCCGCAGGACGGTCCGCGCCCCCCGCCTCGACGATGCGGGCAGCAGCGACGTTGTGTGAACCAGGCTGTGAAAGAAGAGATTTTCCACTTACTTAGTAATTACCTGCGGGCGGTGACACAGGTGCCCCAGCCTGGAGAGGGGACCTGGGGGCCCGCCCCACCGGCACCAACAGGAGGGCACGTCTGACGCCTGTGGCCCCTGTGGAACTGGGGGCTTCCGGTCTGGATTCAGGTTTGAAGAAAATGATAAAAATTGTGACTATTTTGTCCACTCAGAGGAACAAACGGTGAGTGTTGCATAAACGACAGTTCTGTTTTCCCACGTGTTGGGACAGTGAGGGCCTCGCGCCGAATTTTGAAATGAAAGATGAAATAATAATGTTCCTTTGTGATACCAAAATGCCATGAAAGAACAATTGTTTCCTTTTAAGAGGCTTATCCAAACGACCTGAGGGAGATAGTCGATATTTTGAATAAGTCAAGACTATCACTTTAGGACTAAAATACCATATGTTTGATATTGAGGGGGAAAAAAAGTTAAAATTTCTCAGTAGGATCAAACGTAGATCAAAGCTTATCCGTCAGGAGTTTGACTCTTTCCAAACACTTGATGCTTTATTGTACTATGACCAAAAAATTGAATGACACTTTTGAGGGGGCGCACTTTAAAATCACACGTAAATATGGAAACAGGGCGTGATGAGATACTTCTTAGATCCACAGGCAACCAAATCCTAGGTTTTGCTACCATCTTTCCGTTTGATCTTCCGCTTGTAGATGACACAGATTCATCCACCCAGCGTCTGGGGAACCCAGGAGGCCTCAGCGAAGGCTTCCTGCAGTTGTCGAATACATATTCCACCTGGTGACCCAAACGCTGATCGAGGTCACCAAAGCCTTTGAAATGATCGGCCCGTGTGACAAACAAACGGAGGCCTTAACACAACCGAATACTAAGCAGGAACAATGCACAGCCCATTCCCACCGACCACCTTTGTGGGTTAGGGTTTTCTACTTTAGAATCCCAAAGGCCGAAGGTTGACCTAACAAAAGGTTTAGCTGTCACTGTCAAGTGTAGGTACCTCTGTTAGTAACGCCATATTTGCTGGTGCATACATAGTAAGGGTTCTTGTTAAAAAAACAAACAAACAAAAAACCAAAAGGTTCGAAAATGAAATCAGGATGCGTCTTTTCATTAACCAAAATTCCAGCCCCTTTGTGCTTCGCGTTAAGCTGGGACAATTCCGCACACTGGAAATCTGAGCGTTTTTGCGTCTTAAACCATCAAAAAGCGAAGACGGGCCCCAGCGCCCACATTTGAGTCACTCTCTAGATGTGGCTGAGCAAAGCCTGCACGTGTGACTGTGCGCTTGTGAACGCTGTGGGCTTTTTGATTTCAATCTGGCAGTCAAAGCAGCCGTCCAGCCAAACAGAAGATGTACAGGGAAGAGAGACGCACATACGGAAGCGCAAGGGTCAGAATAAAGCCGTTACTACCTCGGCTGGATGCGCTCGGGGATCGTCCTCGAGCAGAGGACACCAGCCTCGACCACCTCTGAGTGTCACCAGCCAGCTGGCATCGTGGCCTCTGACACCCACGGCCCCGAAGGCAGCTGCCCTGCTGCCTGTCGCCTGGGACCTGCGGGCACCAAATGATGACACCAGGAGGGACAATAAACAAACGAACGAACCATCGGCAGCTCTGTTCCATGTAGGGAGATGAGGAGACGGGAGGTAGACAGAGGCCTTCGCTCCGCCGACGACCCTGCGGTGCGGGGCCGGTGGTGAGCCCGGGGCCTCTGCTCCCGCTGGGCGGGCGCGAGCTGCCAAGGGTTAAAAACGGATGAGCTGGCGCTGAGCTGCTGCAGACCCTCTTATATGTTCCCTAAGTTACGGGCAGGGCTCTCTGCCCAGGGTGGGGTGGGACGAGGCCCTCTCTAGGCCTTTCCTGCCACCCCGAACACTCCTGTCCACCCCTCCGGGAGCCAGCCAACCTTCCGGCAAGATCGTGCCGGGTGAGGGGTCGCACGGAGCAGTCCTAGAAGCTGGGGAGCGGGGAGGAGGAAGGCGCAGGACGCGGCCAAATGCACAAGGAAAGGCCAGAGGCTCAGGCAAGAAGACAGCCGGGCCCGGGGCCGCGGGCCGCAGGGTGGGCAGAGGGCCCGGCCGGTTCAGGAGAGCGGGGAGCAGAGCCGGCTGAAGGCCCGGGGCGGAAGGGGTTTCAGAGGCTGCCTCAGGCCGAATTCCTGTGCTTGACTCACCCTCCCCGCCCGACGTGGGCTCCGTATAAGGTCCTCTGCAGCCTGGGAACATCCAGAGCAAGGCCCCCCATGCGTCGCGCACCCGTGTTTGCAGGCAGCTGAGGACGGTGTGTCCTCCCTCCCTCCCCGCTCCCCCGGCCTGCTTCTGCCCACCAACACCCTGCATAAGACACGGAGCGCCGAGTCAGGAGTTTGAAGGAGCAGGGCCCGCCGGCGAACCGAAGGGGACCTTCCAGTCTGAGACCTGGGCTTCTTCCCCGAAGCAACCTCCAACCACTGAGAGTGGATTCGCCAGACTTCCTAGAACGGGAGGCATCGAGACAGCAGTGCCCAGAGAGCCACACAGGGCTGCGGGCCACCCGTCCCCACCCGCCCAATCCTCAGCGCCCAGGAGCCAGGCTAGACTAGGGGCTGATTCTGTGACAGGGACTATTGTCCAAAACCTTCAAGGTCAAAGTAGGAGCTCTGTGCTTTCTGCTCGCTGTAAACTTTTCATCTTGTCTATTTCCCCCAACTTTTTATTCTGAAAAATTTCCAATGCGAAGAAAAGTTGAAAGAATACTACCCTGAACACTCCTCTCTTCAGAACCAGAGGCACCAACTTTTAACGGCTGCCATGTTGGAGAAATCATTCGAAAGGTGGTCACTCTGAACTTAAAAACGTGAGCGTCCCCCTTAACAACAGGGTGGCTTTTTTAAGGAACAAACCCATCCAGGGCTGTCTGGCCTCAACAGCTACATCCTCCCTCCCCGCCCCTCCGCACCCCTGAGCCCCTCTGCCCACCCCCTTCCTTCGCAGACTCAGCCCATGGAAAACTGCCCTTGGGAATAGTGCTGTGCTCATTCATACTATAGTGTAAAAGCTTCATGGAATCTTCCTAAGTGAATTGACATTTTGGAGGGTAGCAAAGACTTGCTAAAGAAATTTTTCCCTACAAATCATGGGGATAGTCAGACTTCCATTCATTTCACCTACAGGTATAATCAGCCCAAAGGCCCTAAATACTCTTTGACGGCGTGATACAGAGGAGACGGGGTGGCCGTAATGACGCCGGTGGGGACAGAAGAAGGAGAGACGCTCTGAGCAGGGCCTTGTGCTCTGGCCCCGAGCTCCCTCTGAGGCCTCGCTCGCGCCCAGCCTGAAGGACGCCGCGTCAAATGCAAAAAGGCGAATCACTTCTGCAATGTCGATTGCCAGCTCCGAGTCTGCTTCCCTCGGCCCAGTGCTGAGTGACTCCGGTCGCAGGCGGTCACAGCCCAGTTGACAAAGGCCACAGGGCTGGCTGCATGCAGGACTCCTGCCTGGATGGCAGCAAGTGCCTGGCACGTGGGAGGAGAGGGGTGATCACCACCCTGCCATGGAGCGGGGCCCCGGGCTCAGCATGGTCTGCTGCCATCCTGGGCCGGGCGGGGCCGGGCCCACCTGCGGGGTTCAGACAGCGGCTGCAGCAGCTGCATGAGGAGTGAGATGGGAACTCAGGGAGGGAAGGACAAAGTGCCCCTGCCACCAATCCACCGAGCTCGGGGTGCCTCCGAGCAGGGGGCCTGCCCGGGGCTGCCAGTGCCCCAGGCCCTGTGGGACGACTCACCCCTCCCCCAGGGCCAGCTCTGATGCTCCGACACCCAAGTGTTGATGGGATGGTCTCCCTCCTTCCTGGCCCTCTCTGGGCCCTGCTGGGTCACCGGCCCCCAATGCTTCCCCAGAGACGCCCAGCTCAGCCAGCGCCCCGGCCAACAGTGCTTCTGACCCCCTCCCCAGCTCTCAGCTGCCCAGGGCGCCCACACTTATCCAACGCCCAGCAGGAGGGTGTGTGTCGGCTGCAGATGATGGCCGGGCCGCGGATGGCCGTGGAACTCTGACCCTCGGCCTCTGAACCTACCAGCCCAGGAAGCCACACACCACGTCTGCCGCAGTCTGCCCGGAATGGCCAGGGCGAGGTCCCTAACCGCCGGCTTCCCTCGCCTTTGCAGGACCCACAGAGGACGCCAAACGCCCCCAAAGAATCACGTAGTGAGCCTCCCGGCTTCGCCGGACCCACAGCCTCCATCGGGGCGCCCCGACGCCTCCCCTTTTCCCACCGCAAGCCTTCCCCGCCCCTCCGCCTGCCCCCGTCTCTGCCAGACACGAGCGATGGTGGCCGAGCCCCCCGCCGGG
>NW_006436291.1:2069705-2074244 GCF_000325575.1 Pteropus alecto | reverse complement strand
AATTAGACATATATGACAATTCAAATGTTCTTTAAATTCTTTACAAACTAAAATCTGTTTTTACACCATCAGTGATAAGTATGAAGTCCTCGTCATGTTCCGTTAAAATAGATGTGCTTGCTGACTAAGTTCAAGAACAATATCTGAGAACGGCTAAGGTCACAGACAAATTAAAGATAAAGATGACCCCAGGAGAAGAAAACCTAATCGAGTCACTGCATTCTTTAAAGTATTTGGTCTTTGTACTCTCCTGCTTGATCTGAGTGATAAATGATGGATAGATGGATGGATGGATGGATGGATGCATGGATGGATGGATGGATGGACGGATGGACGGATAGATGGGCAGATGGACAGATGGACGGATGAAAAGATGGATGAATGGATGAATGGCTGGATGAATGTGGATGAATGGACAGATGGATGGATGATGGATGGATGAACAGATAGATGTATGGATGAATGGACAGAGAGATGAATGATGGATGTGGCTAGATGGATGATGGATGATGAAGCAGAACCATCATTAGATCCGGAAGGAGAGCTGCCTCTCATGCTCAATGGTTGACGCCTTGGTCAAGGCACCTCAGTTCTCTGAGTTTCCATTTCCCCAATTTTAACAACAACAACAACATCAACAACAACAACAACAACAACAACAAAATTCTTGTCCCATTGAAGCTTTGAGGCTACCGTGAGAACCATGTTAAGTAATAAAAAATAAATCATTATTACAATATGCTTCCATCCATTGGTTTAACCTGCTTTCTTATTTTGTTTTATTTGAACTTAGACTAATGTGAAGTAGGCTGTGTCCAACTTAAGCAAATGGTTCATTAGGCCATTTGACCCAAGTCACTGGTTAACATGACAATTTTCAGAAAGAATCGGCCCTAAGGTAACAATAGCCAACATTTTATGAGGACGTCCTCGGTTCCAGGCATTAAGCTGGTCAAGAAGAAACTTGGAAAGCAAAACAAAAATGCTAATATGTTTCCAAAACTGTCAGGAATTTAAATAAAATGTGTTCCACATTCAGAGAACACTTGAAAATGCCTTAGATTCAAATAAAGCCACCAAGGAAGTGTTTTCTGAATCCTCCTCCAACTGCTGCTTTGTCAAATTCATCCACACGGTTCTTGAGAGATATCACTGGCAACTAAATAGTCACAAATCCACTGAATTTTGCTTCCTTCTTCATCTTCTCAACAAGACCTGATGACCTCCCTTCCAAGGCCACTGATGTCTCCACCCCCAGCTTAGGGTAACTAATGAGACCAGCCCCAGATGAGAGCCCCGATAATCCGTTCGCAGTCCAGACAAGCTCTGGGAAGGCATCGGCCGGTATTCGTCCCAGATGCCGACATGGGGTGGGCAATCCCGAGGTACCCTCAGCTTTTTTGAACTGTGTTCACTGATATATTGGCTTCCGATTCCGCAGTCATAAGTTACACAAACGTAACAGCCCAAAGCAACACAAACGTGTTAGTTTACAATTTGCAATTTTACAGGTTGAAAGTCTGACGTGGGTCTCGCCGGGCTAAAATCAAAGTGTCAGCGAGGCTGCGCTCCTTCTGGAGTTTCCAGGGGGAGAATCGATCCCCTGTCTTTTCCAGCTTCTAGAGGTGCCCACGTTGCTCGGCACATGGTCCCTTCCTCCACCTTCAAAGCCACCAAGTGATCTGAGTCTGTCCCACGCTGCATATCCGGCCACCTGGTAAAGACCTCTGTGGCTGCACTGGGCCACCCGGAAAATCCAGATCTTTCCTCTATTTTAAGGTCATCTGATTAACAACCTTAATTGCATCTGCAATGTAAATTCCCCTTCACCATGGGACGTGATATAGTCCCAGATTGGAGGGATTAGGAGGAGGACATCTCTGGTGAGGACATCTTTGGGGGCCGCTATACTGCAGTCTAGAATTACCCGCCTCCCCCACTCTCCATCCACCCATCGCTCTTCCTCTAGAGAGAGCCCCTCACAGGGGGAAAGTCTCACGCACAAGAAATAAATGACAAGGCAGGCTTCGGACATTACCTCTTCACAGAGTATCTGTTCTTCGCAGAGGGATAGAGCACCTCCTCTGGGATGGACGCCTGGCGCCAAGCCTTACGCCACACGGGTGGCTCTGTAGCTGCGTAGGTAAGCGTGGAAGGCCTAAGAGAGTAGGCAGGTCTTCAAGGGTGTACGTTATGAATTCAGAACCTCTGCTGACTTCTCTTATCATTGATGCATTAATTCGTTCAACCAACGTCTACTGAACACCCATGACCTGCAGCACATGCTCTGCATGTCGTAAGGGGTGAGAGAGTCAGCTAAGATGACAGCTGTCCAAGGCCCCCGAGGATTTGCGATACAGCCCGTGGGGAGACGCGAAAGCAGACGAGGCACTCAGAGGCGTGGGGTGCCTCCTCTGTAGCTCAGCAGCTCTAACACCATGGAGCAGGCGGTGGGGGACACAGTTCCAAACGGCTGTCTTAACCCTTTCCTTCCTGCAGAATAACCCGACGGTAAGATCACCTCTCCCCTCTGCGTTAAGACGTTCATAAAGATGAACACTATGGCAAACCTTTTATTCACTCAGGCCCTGATAAAACCAAAGGTTGCCAAGAACGTCAAGAAATGGTCATGGAGACAGCTCGGCGCAGAGGACCTTGGGGATCAACGGAATGAGCACTTACTGCAGAATCAGATCCCAGTGGGAATGCGACCTCCAGCTAGTTCCCTGGTACACAGAACGGAGATGATAGTACTCAGCTGGTCGGGTTATTGTGAAGATTAAATTGAATGATAACAGATGGAAAGCCATCGTCATCTAGTAGGTATCCATTAAATGTTAGTTTTCTCTGCCTCCAGCAGCTACTCACAAATTATCGGCATTTGCTGAATCCGGAAACACCAGCGAGTTACTCAAAACAAATCATTATAAACACCACGCTCGTGCTGGCTGGAACTTCTTTCCGATTTTAGCAAAATCATGTAGGAACCACTCAGGGACATACGGGTGTGACCAGACGAGCATCTGAACTGGGCACCGTCCCATCGGGTCCCACCCCACTGACTTTACTCCACTTTGCCAAAGTTGCTCCAGCAGAAAGAGGTGAAGTCAGGCTTCACCAGGAAACCCGCCAGGAAAAGCAAAAAATGACGGAAAATTAGCTCTAGCTTCAGTGAAGGTAGAAAATGACGGCGACCTCACATAACAGACCGTGAGCGCCAGCGACAAGTGTCCACCTCTATGGTGGACTCCGGGAGCCGCGATGGCTCTCAGCGAAGCCTGAGCGGTGGACACGTGTCACGAAAAACGGGAGGGCCTTGGACAACCTGGGAAGAAGCAGGACGGGAAGGACAGCGTCGCCGAGGACAGGCGCCCTGGCGCTGTGGAGCGCCGACCTGGAGAAAGAGCCTCGGACTGGACCAGAATGTAGGACAGAAGGGACAACGACAACCATTTCTGCAACTTCTTACCCGAGAGGAAAGGCGCTAAATACGCGATGAAAAACAACATGCAAAACTATCTGAGAGCTCGCTGGGGGCGCCGCGGCGTCCTCCCAAAGCGAGGAGCGGGGAGGCGACAGGCCACCTGCCGCTGGGTGGGGGTGACGCACGACGAACGAGAAACCCGAGGGCGGGTCCAGCGCCCACTCCCCGCGGTCTCCCGCGCCCTGGAGTGAGCAGCACCGCACGGAACCGGCCCGTTCGAGGACGCGCAGCGCTCGTCGGTGAAGGTCTGGCGAAGCCGCGCCCCGAACGAAAGGGGGCGCAGCCTGTGAACGAGGCTGGCGGAGGACACATTTTCGAGACGGAGGGAAGGCACCGCTGTGTTTCAGATGCGGTCAATCTCGACACAGATGTGGCTCTTCGGCTCACTCCTCCGTTGGGAGATTCGTTCATTCTAAAATTCTTGGACTAGTTGGGCTCCGAGCACGTGCAGACACCGCTTTCGCCCCTTGGATGAAAGCCGCGAGGACGCCACCACGTCCCCGAAGCTCAGAGGGGAGACGAGACAGGGAAGAAGCGGGAACGCGAACCGAGCTCGGAGACCGTGGAGACGGTCAGTGGGACAGAGACGAGGGCGGCGGGGGAGGGCTGCCCGCGAGGCAAGGACATGGGACGGAAAACGGGGTCAGTCCAAGCTCTAACGAGAGGAACACTTTCCTGAAGCACAGAAAAGACCCGATTCCCAACTTCAGGGAGGAAAACGATCCAAGACTATACACGCAGGGACGCATCCGGGGAGGCGACTTCGGTTCAAGAAATTGTAAAATCCCTTAAGATTCTTTTGAGGGACAACTGACCAGGCGAGGAAACTAACTCACGAAGGGTGATCCCTGACTGGCCACGTTCACTCAAAAGGTCCCGAGCCAGAAGCCCACGAAACAATCCTGGCGACACTGACTCTTGAACCGTAGCCACGGGAGGGTGTCCTGGGTGCCTCTCTCAACGGGCCACGCTCCGAGGCCGGCCCTGAGAACGTCCAAATCACTAGGATGGGACAAAGATCTGCTCACTCTGGGGCCCGGGGCCCAGAAACTCAC
>NW_006436291.1:2065669-2068502 GCF_000325575.1 Pteropus alecto | reverse complement strand
CTGGCTTGTGACTTTTAATTTAACATATTTTGTACTCTTTGCTTCCTTCGATAATGAGCATGTCATTTTTTTTTTCAAATTATTTTTCTAACTAATTCTGAAATAAAGAATAAACATTTCCTGGACACTTCCCCAGGATATGAGTCTGTTCCAGAGGTACCCGCCCCAATCAGGATGGCCGGCAACGATCTGACAATAGGATTGCTAGAAAGAGAGGAAAAAATGACTTCAAGATGTGATGTTTCCTCATAAACAAGGGGCAGCCAGAGCCGAGCTCCTGGGGTGGTAGTCGCACGTCCAGGGGCGTTTTTTTTGGAGTTTTTTTGGGGTTTTTTTTTTTTTCCTGTTATGAAGGGAGGGAGGACCCTCAGGAAGCCTGGCTTCTGCCAGCGCCTCAGGCGGGCACGTGGGTCCTGTCTGCACAGTGTGGGACACCTGCCCCCACCATCACTCATCATCGGCGCGGGAGCACCTCACAGCTCGAGGAACGAGAGGCTGGGTCACTCTTCCATCCCTGGCACACGCGGCTCCGCTGTTTTCCTGCTTGGCAGACGCCCCACGCCCTGAGGGACATTCTCCAGCTGAAGCCGGACCTGTTTATCCCCTTTACATGCAGGAGCTGGGCAGCCTCAAAGGAAAAGGTGCCAGATTACCAGGGACACCTCCCCATACGCCGCCTCCCCTCGCTGGAGAGAAGGATTTCCGAGACAATTAGACTAGAAACTTCTTGGAGGTGAAAGGGCGACGCTTTGGGAAAACCCCCCACCCGCTGCGGCGTTTTTGCAAGAGAAATCAGAGTTTCATCGCGGGGGGCTGTGAGGGGACCAGCTCCGTTTCAAGGCCACCCTCCTAACAAACGTGGGCCACGCGGTCATTTGCCTGTTCGTGGATTTCCATTACGGATAATTAAAGAACAAACCCCGCCTCGGTTAGGGAAGATATACAACTCCTCATCGGAGGGCTGTAGATGTTCTTCCTAACAGTATACAGACGCGGAGATTAAATTTCAGAGAGAGATTTATTTTGTGCTTTTGTCCCGTTATTCACCAGAGGATTGTGCGATGCAAGTAATCTGATCAGAATAATGCATAGCGACATATTTCAGAAAACCAATAATTGTGGTAACACCGAGCTCTGCAAGGTGCCAAAATAAAGTCCGGAATCGCCCTCTCCCTGTCCCCCCAATTCCTTAATCAGAGCTTCACGCGATGGCGCAGTGTTGTCCCTTACAGGAGGAGCTGGCAGGAACCACTATCGGACTTTCAGAGATTTATAGTAATTTGAGATCTATAGCGCTGCTCTAGACCCAAAATCAAAATGATATTTTATAGATGAGCCTGAGCAGGATTCTACAGCTGTTATATCTTAAGAATTCTTTGTCCTTAGCCGGGTAGTGCAGGTTGTGGTTTTTTTATTATGTTATGAAGCAGTTGGGTCAAACAATAGAAAAATTACTAAAACTGGCTGTATTTAAATTCTGTTTACTTCTTTAACCTTTTGACTCACCTGCATGAAAGGTAATCCTTCAAGAACGAGTCCCAAACAGAATCATTGCCTCTTCGCTTCCCTCAAATCCTCGTGGAATAAACAGAATCTGTAACAAGATCCCTTTAACCATTTTTTATTCCACTCATATTCGCAATGATTTTATCACAGGCGGCCGGTCTGCCTCGCTCACGTTATCGCAATCAGTGCATCCTGGGATTAAAAAGCATTTAGGGCTCACGTCCGTACACGGTCCCCACGCGGCAGGATAATGAGCATTGCGCATTGTTTCTTTTATCGTCCCTAGCTTTACGGGTTCCGCCGAGGAGCTGGGGTGCTTGGCCCTCATTTTTAAGCGGAGGATCACCTCGCTCACCCACATGGAAAGTGGCATCAAACGAGATTGCACAGGTGGCAGGGAAGGAAATGCATGAGCCCTTGCTGGCCACCATCCCGTTTCATCACGAAATGGCCACGCGCTGGACCCCCGCCTCCCCCCGCCCCCAGAGACTTTTCCTGGGAAGGGACTGGTGTCTAAATTGCTCCAGAACAAATACGTCACGTTGCTGAAAAATTGCATTAAGAAGAGCAAGGCGATCTAACAAGTGGCTTCGAAGCCTGATCACAGGGGAAGCGGCAGGCGGTCCTGGGGAAGTCCGTGCTGTCGCCCGTGGGTGGGGTCTGGGTGCCAGTGGGTCCGGAGGACGTGCGGCCCCACCCGCCTCCGGGATGGCGGTCCCCGGCGGGGTGGGGTGCCTCAACCCGGGCCGCACAGGACAGGGAAGTGCAGCGACAGCCAAACCAGGATCCCTCAGCCAGGAATAGGGTGGAGACAGCAGGTTCGGCCCCGCCCAGCCACAGTTTCCCAGCCTCGGGTCAGAGACAGAACCTGCTCCGTGGAAACCAGCTCCAGGTAAGAGCAGAAGGAATGGCCTTGGTGTTACCCGCAGATGATCTGGCTCAGAACCTAAGCTGAACTTGAATTTAAACAGGAAGACCGGAGGGTGTTTTGATGAGCTCTCTGGTTCCCGGGCTGGTTTTCTGTGCCTGCCCCAGAGCAAGCCCCCCGCAAATAGCCAACAGACGAGGAAGAACCCCCACTTGCAGTCAGCAGTAATCTTTAGTTGATCCATGAAAACAGGAAATGGAGGGCTTTTAGGGAAATGAATGCCCTGTGAGCCTCACATTGCTAAGATATTAATTTCGTCTATCTTTGTAATAAATAACACCTTATATTTATATTTATATAATGTTTTATAGTCATTTCATTGTTTCTGCTTCTTAATCGTGTGAACCAGGTAGACATCATAATCATCAGTTTACATGATAAAATTGAAGCAAAAATATT
>NW_006436291.1:2061972-2065653 GCF_000325575.1 Pteropus alecto | reverse complement strand
CTGAAGTTAGAAATGAGACAAAGATGTCTGTTATCGCTACGACTGTGTAACATAGTTCTGGTAGATTTTCCCAATGCAGCGACATGTGTAATATCAGAAAATGAACTATTATAAATGATCAGATCATTCTCTGCAAGTAACGTATCACATACACAGAAACCCTTAGAATTAATTTGAGTATTAAATAACCAGGAAAAAAGTTATATAGAGAAAAATTAATTCCAAAGTTGTTAGAAAACAGAATAGGAGGAAATTACTTTTATAATAGCAAACAAAAACATAACATACAGGACATCCCATAACAAAAACTGCACAGAGTTTGCAACGAGAAAATCATAAATATTTCCTAAGAGGCATTAAAACATTTTATAGACATATAACATGGTCATTGATAGGAAGACTGAATATTGTAAAGATGAACATTTTTCCCAAATAACTTTTAAAAGGAATCTAAATGCAATCCTGACCCCAGTGGGCATCGTTATGGCACCTGGCAGAACTGTTCTCAAATCTATATCAAAAAGAAATAAACCAGCATGCAGAAGGTATTGGGGGAGGGGAGAACAATATGGAGGACTTTCCTTGTCAAAAGTCTCACTTAAATGATGACTTTCTCATTTAAAGAATTACAAACCATGGGAAAAGGAAGAGTATACAAATAGATATTTAATAAATAGTGTTACGAAAAATATGCCTGTGCGTAAAAAAATCTGGTAAGTAATAGGCATTCCTCACATGATATAACAAAATTAATTTCAGATGGATGGAAATAACCGAATAAGTTAAAAAAATACATAGAATTTTAAATATAAGACTATTTTTATATAATTGAGACCACAGATTTCATAAGGGAAGAAGCATGTCTGTCTTTTTGAATGAAAAAACACCGATAAAGTAGAGAAAAAAAGCATAAAGAAAATATGGATTGCTGTGATGATTTAAAATATTTTTTTTAAATAAAGGTAGACAAATCTGGGAAAAGATTACACATAATATGATCGAGGGTTAATAGTCTTAATATATAGGGATTTTATTTGTTAATAAAATAAAAGGCGATTTGAGAAAAGTGGAGAACATTTTAGATTGTGGTTTCGGGGGGCAGGAGGGACACACGCCATGACTGTCTCGTGGTCCCGAGGGCGGCGCATCGCGTTCAGCCCCATCGTCAGGGTTCTGAGATTTTCTCCAGCAGCCCAGACACAGAGGCATCGATCCAAACACACTTTCAGCGCCGACATTATCATCTAGAGAGAGCATCGCCTTCCCGAGGTTCCCTGATAAAGATATACTTCCGGTCAGTCTCTGAGAAGCTGAGGTTGGGGAAATCATCTTCGCACACAAAAATAGCTAGAATTCGTGCTTGCTTAGCTCACAAAAATAAAACAGAATAGTTTGGCTTTTCTGTGAGAATTAATCCATTTATCTTATACAAGTGAAAAATTGCTATACTGCAATGATAAAAATCTGTTATATTGTCAATTTTCGTGGTTTAGGCACTGAGAAAGACTTTCTTCCCAAAAGCTTCTGAGCAGGTGCACGTGCTCAGACACACACACACACACACACACACACACGAGCATACACGTTACGGAGGAGGCTAAGCGCCCAGCCCAGCTTCTCGATACCTTGAAATTCTGTTCATTGTTGTGCATTATCTTTGTCATTACGTGTAAAGAAGGAAGATGATGTCACACGGGAGTTCATGGGAAGTTAAGAATGAAAGGGGACAGGAAACGACAAAAAATTAAATCGTCCTATTTATAGGCATAATTGAGGGGAAAATACATAAAAATAGATAAAAATGCAAAAACTCAACTGTTTTCTTTTAAAAAGATAAAATAATGTAATGACAGAAAATCTAAGGGTAAACATGTCTTAAAATTTTATCCTGTGTTTTTGATTTACTAAAGGAATAGATGTTCTTTATTTAAAAATTAAATTAAGGAAACAGGATTCCGATCACTATGGCAGACTGAAGACATATTGTTCTCTCATCCCTCTCCAGACCTTGTAGAAATCACTGAAGAAGCATTTCTTCATCCATTAGGGTACCGGAAGTACTCTGAAGACCCTTATCGATAGACCAAAACGAGAAGGCAATTGTGAGAAAATTAGAGAACCAGGAAGTTGATCGATCCTAAATCCCAGTAAGTTAAAGGGACAGCAATTCCAAACAGACAGAAAGAGGTCTTTCGGGAAAATAAGTCCCCGGGGGGAACCCCACAATACCCCACACTCGGAAAAGTGAGAAGACCAGGTCACGGCCGGTCAGCCCAGAAATTAAAGACGAGTCTCCCCAGCACCCAACGAGACACACCGTCCAGCATTCACGTCCTGGTGTAGGCACCGCCCCCATCCAACCTGGATGGCCTGTGACTGGCATTCACTAGAGTTTGATACCTCGCCTGAAGGCCAGCCACGTGTGAGGCAAAATAAAGACGCTCACGGACAGTCGGTGACTCTGAAAGTTTTCAGAGGTCACTTGAACATTTACGCTGGCAAATTTGTAAAATGTATCTAATAAAGATGATGGCGAATATAAGAAATAACAGTGAGAAAAATAACCAAAAAGATACAGCTCTTTAAAAGACATTATTTTTGTAATGTAGCCATCATTGGTATGATTTTTTAAAGATAAAAGCATCATGCGAATAATAATAATATGGAACTAACACCCTAAATGGCATCAATAAAGTATAGGAGACGGAGGAATAAAGATCATTAAAGAGGGCCCTGTCATATTTGAGGAAACTGAAACTTAATGTCAGACTGAAAAAATCAAGACAGAAAAGAGACCTAAGACAAGGAATTATATTTTATATAAAAGTGCAGTCCTTTGGGTTAACAGTATAAGGCCCCATACATTCAAGAACATAACATCAGAATATATAAAACAGAATATATAAAATACATAATAAATATATAAAACAAAAACAGGAAAAACATAAGAAACTAGCTTGTTCACAGATGTAGAGTGAGATTTTAAGGCACCTCTTGAAAAATTACAAAATGAAAAATGATTAAGGTTATCTCCTCATTAAATTAAAATATCAAGTGTAAAGAGATTTTTGCCCATGACAAATGGTGAATCCATGTGTATTTTAAACACTTGTGGAATACTTATTTTAAAAATATACCCAAGGTTTAATGCGTAAAGAAACTTCAAAAGATTCCACAGAAGTAGAAATTACAGAGACCGTTTCTCTGAATCCAAAGCAATAAAACTGGAAACTAATAACCAAAGGATAGTCCCAAAATATCCACCTACTCACAACCATGGACCAAGACCTCTAAATAACTTAGGAATGCAGGAGAAAATAAAAACTAAAATTACAAATGCTCACTAATGAGATCATTCCATATTAAAACCTGTAGGCGTGGGCAAAGCAGTCCTCGGAGGAAAATTTAGAGCTTCAACGTGTTTTCAGAAATAAAAACTAAAAGTAAATTAACTTAGCATTTAATTCAAGAAGTTAGAAAAATAACAAAAAAAAAGTCGTGTAAATATGAGGAAATAATTAACTACCCCCAAAAAAAATAAAAACAGAAGCTGCCATTTCTGGTGTCACACACTAGGTTATGGACCAAACCTTCCAATGAAAACAACTAAGAATAACGAATAGCTTTAATACTCTTATATGAAAAATTGTTGATATTGTAAAGAAATACCATCCAAACCCT
>NW_006436291.1:2045897-2061958 GCF_000325575.1 Pteropus alecto | reverse complement strand
GAGGTGAGCCAAGCCAGGAGCACAAGCGTACTTGAACTTTAAGATATTTGATGGTCCAGGTGGCCCTACAGGGGACTGGGGACAGAAATCAAGGGCCAGGGCCCACCCGTGTTGGGGGTATAATCGGAAGCCAGTTTGGTATTACTTGGTAAATTCGAATACAAACAATGCCCAAGGATCCAGCAACTCTACTCCTACGCGTAAATCCTAGAGAAACTTGTACACCGGGCTCTGAGCAAGAATCGGCCCTGTTCTTGCTATTTTTAGTAAGCAAAGGCTGAAACGGCCCAAATGTCCAGCAACAGGAAAACAGATACAAAGCCCGCCGTTTGCACAGAAGACTCCCTCGCAGGGACATGAAGCAAGAACAGCTACACGCCCGGCGTGGGCGTCTCCCCACAGAGTGCCGAGTGAAAGAAGCGAGGAGGAAAAGGAATCCATCCAACACGATTCCGATCCAGAAGTGCAAACACGCGAATTAGAAAAAAACTCGAGCGTCTTGTCCGGGGACCCAGACCTAAGCAAGGACCTCATCATCAGGGAAGGCAGCACAGTGGTCACCTCTGGAGGAGGAAAGGCACTGAGTCCTGGACGAGGGTGTAGGGACCCTGGGTGCTGGTGGCGTCCTAATGATCCGCTTGTTACAGGGTAAGTCCATCTATATGGGTTTCTTTTTCATTTTTCTAATACAAAAAGAAGGAAAAAGTTAAGCAGTAATTAAGATAGTATAAAATCCATCAAAACACAAAGAGTAGATTTGAACAACAGAAACAAGGGTTCTCAGAAAAGACCAGCAAAACAGCCAAGACATGGTAAGTCTGGTCAAGTAGAAAAGGAACGAGATTAGGAAGCTCAGGATCACAAACCACACAGCCGCATCCGTGCGGTCAGTTCTGAAGATAACGCAATGTATGATTTGGGGCCAGTGCATTTTTAACGTTAATAAAATGGATAGTTTTTTTACAAAATTCCGAGTGTAGACTAGAGAACTGTAGAAAGCCAGAATCTGACTAGAGAAATGCAGAAAACCGGAATACACCAAGGTCTGCAAAAAAATTCGAAGAATAACCAAACATACGGATCCCGCCTCCCACCAGTTCAACCCAGTCTTCCCTCTACAGAGACGTTCTGTGCTGAACCCCTCCCGGGTGTCGGGTGTCGCCGCGTCTGCGGGACGGCTCGTTGTCACTAATTCCTTTTCGTCTCATCCGTTCTTATCCAGCTTTTTGCCTTGTGCGTATAACCTGTCTACTTCCATTTTGGGACGTGATGCTCGGACTTCCCTCTGAGGTTTAGTTTAGCTGTATCGCATAGATCCCGATACACTTGGTTTTCCTTAGAATAGTCTCAGAAATCCTGTAGTTTTGTTTATTTCCCCTTTGACCCAAGAGTTGTTTAATAGATGGCTTTGTTTTTCCAGGTGGAAGAGCCTTTTTGTTTTTTATTTTCTTATTAATTCCTAGTTTTATTGCATTTAGTCAGCGAGGGTGGTTTGTATTACTCATATTTTTTGGAATTTATTGAGGTTTTCTTTAGGGCTTAATATATGGCTATTTTTTTCTGAATGTGTGCTTGAAAGGAAGGTACGCCCTCTAGTATAAGGGAGCGGAATTTAAAATACACCCACCAAGTCCGCCTTGCTCACCCCGCTGCTCGCATGGTCTATGGGATGAGTAAGGTAGACGGTAGTACCAGCCGTACTAGCTGGGTGCTGCCTCGGTCTAAGATGGAAGAGGAAATTGTCCTACTATGTGTGTCTGTCGATTTGTCCTATTCCAGCGGGTCTGTTTCTTCCTTCTTTCTTCTCCTGTGTTTTCTGCTGCGTGCAGGTCGCTTCTGTGCAATCTAATGCAGAAATACTAATAATTTTGATATCTTCATTGCGAACTAGTTTGAGCATTATAAAATGTACTTTTTTTTCCACTTAAGGCTTATTGGCTTGAATTCTACCTTGTCTGTTGTCAAATTGTCACACCTGCTTCCTTTCTCTTAGTAGTTACATCCTTCCCAGTCTCCTCTCTCTCTCCCTCCCTCTCCCTCCCTCTCCCTCTCTCCCTCCCTCTTTCTCAATTACCTTGGACGGGCACATCTCTTGGATATCACTTTGGGTTGCATTTTGCTCTGTCGGCCAATCAGATATCTTGCCTTTAAACAAGCGAGTTAAACCCTTCTTTCTGCATTTATTGATGTGACGTGTGCTGAGCTCAGTTTTTTCCTACTGCTTCGCGTGTACGCGCACGTTTATGAATCCACAGGTAGGTATATGATCGTCGTGGTCGTTATGCTACACACACATGCGTATGCAGTCCCACTATGGCGTCTTTTCCTTTACTATTCCGGTATTGTTTACTAGAATTTTGGTACGTTTATTTTGCTATTTAGGAAAGCTCATATTTTTCTTCTAGTTTTTCTTTCGCTACTAATATGTTCGCGCGGTAGCCTTGGTCTCCTCTTCGCTGAGACTAATCAGCCAATTTTATTACGACCAAAAATAGCCAAAGATGAGTATCACATTTGGCAAGAGAATTGGGCCCTAAGGGATCTATTTTAGATTTTTTAAAAAATGACTTACCTCTTAAGCGTCTAAAATGATGCATAGCCGATACCATCCATGGGAGACGGAAGAAAATCAAATCAGTATCCTTGTGGCTGAACTTGTCCCCAAACCCTGGTTAACAGTGGTTTCCAGTTATGAGAACAGAATCTAGCTGGTGACTAGTAACTTCGTCCCTTTCCTGTCGCTCTTCTCACTGCCAAATCACTGGACACCAGTGTCCATCGCTGTGCTCCTGATACACATAACACTTCACTAGATCTACCAGCAGCAAGTGAAATCTTATTCTTAGCTGACAGCACCTGGTGGCAGGGAGATTTTATATACATTTTTCTTTTTTCTTTAGTTAGTTGTTTTGTTTTGTTTTGTTTTGTTTTTTCTGACATCGTTTCTACGTTGGCTGTTACCATCGGCACCGGAAGCGGCTTCCTCAGGGATTTCCTCCTCCACGCTGCATGCGCCTCCCTACCCTCAACCCCGCACCCGTCCCACTCAGCTTGGCTTCTGGTTCCCGTGGGCTCCCTCAGAGTGAGGCTCTACCCTCTGAGGGTGTCTGCTGGTCGCTGCAGGGATCCCAAGGGCCCGCCTGTCCCTGCACTTTGCACTCCGGTGCCCACCTGTACATGGCCTCTGCTCTCGCCAGCAACCCCGAGTCTGAGAACGTCTCTCTGTCTGGCCACTTGCGGCTACATCTGCACCTTCGGCGTGAGATGCTGGCTTTGGGGGGATAGTTTTAGTTTCCACAAATCACAGAGGCATCGCCTTAGCCTTCACCCACTCTCCCTCTGCTAGCAGGCCATCGACGCCCGCCGCCTTGGCTGAAGGTGGCTCGGCCCCACTTGTCCGTGTTCTGCGGTGCAGCTGGCGTTTCCTTGTCACCTGGCTCTTTGTTGTGCGTAGTTTTACATCCTTCGTGACCCTGGTTTGTTTGTGTTTCAGAAAACACCTTGGGGAGATGCAGAACACACCGAGGTCGCGACTCCAACACCGCAGTCCAGAGATTTGTAACTGTTGAGGAAATGGACTACGCTCTGGAATGATTTTAATATTCCAATTTACTTCCTGTGTTTTTACAGAAAACACACACAGCCGTCACCATATTGAGTCTTTCCAACCAGAACATACTATATCTTTTATTTGTCCAAACCTTATTTTTATCTTTCTCAGCAAAATTGTGTAATTTTCTTCTTTTGAGTCTATGTTATTCTTCCTGATAGTTTTCTAGGTACTTTATTCTAGGTTATTTTTGTAAGTAAGAAATTCTCTTTCCACTAATTGCACTGATTATGGCTGAAATATAGGACTGCTATTGAGTCTTATATATTTATTGAGGATCAACACACTTATTTTATATTTCCTTGGCTGAATAAGATAAAAGATAAAATAGATTTTTAAGATGAAGATAAAGATGAAATATGTCTATATGTTGAAATAAATATTTGTTTCTTTAAGAATGATTTTAATGACCAATTTTCAAATCAAAAGATCTTTTTTACTTTATGGTTTATGCTCAAAACCATCACATAAATCACAGCTGATTTAATCAGTAGAATTTAATCAGGAGAAATATGCAAAGATTTGATCCACTGGTCTGAAATATCTTTGAAAATGACATAATTCTTTGTAATAACACATTGCTCTTTGAGCAAGAGCTTGTAAATGGCCCCTTTGGAGATGTTCTGAGAAATTGTATCTGTTTATAATCTGGTATAGGAATGTGAACAGAAGTTTGCATATTAGAAAAAGAAATTCTTTGGAAAACTCACTCTGCATAGCTTTGATGATAAAAATTCTGTGAATAAAATAATGAAAACACGCTTTGCACCATCTGAACGACCACCATCTGCTTAAATAGAAAAGACCCCAAAAAGATGTGCGTACCCCTCTTTCCTGTATCCGTAGGGGGCCTGAACGTCTGAATGCCCTGAGAACACTCTGGGGGGCATGGAAAAGGCCTCCCCCGAAGGCTTGTCATCTTGGAAGTCTGGGTGGCCAGAGGAGGGCCTGTTCCCAGGCAAAGAGAAAACTCTGGAGTGGAAGGAAGAAACAATGTTAAGGTGTTTCCACGAACGTGGTTCCATAGTGCAGCGGTTAGCACGTCTGCTTTACATGCAGAAGGTCCTAGGTTCGCGCCCCGGTGGAACCATGGTCTATGGTCTACGGCCACGCCACCCTGAACAAGCCCGATGTCTGATCTTAGAAGCTAAGCAGGGTCGGGCCTGGTTAGTACTTGGATGGGAGACTACCTAGGAAGACCAGGTGCTGTATTATTAATAATAGTAATAATAATAAGGTGCTTCCAAGAGGACAGGATGGGAGAGGAGACAGGCAGCAGTGGACCCCAACTTCGTATCGATTCAGCCGTGAGTGGGCAGGAACACCCCAGATCAGCCCAGGCCCCGCCATCTGTGCGGGGTGGAGCCGCGGTGGTGGTGGCAGACAAGGCCTCACAGATAGCACCTAGAATAACAGTCGTCAGTAAACTGCCTTTCAGCGTTTACCTTTCAGGGTCGTTCTTGACTCCGAAGCAACTCGAAATGTCTCTGTTGGAACCCGTGCCCCACCTTTGGTTGAAGCCCCAGTCACCGAACCTTGAACCGCAGTCCCTCCCTAACCCACTTGGTTACCCACGTGGCAGCTAGCGGATCGGTCTCTGCCATTACAAAATAAAAAGTCTGGACTAGATGAGCATCCATGGCTTAGGTCAGCCTGACATTCTAGAAGCTTCTGAAATTCGTAAGGAAAGTTCTCATGCTCAGATCCATCCACTGGACGATAACCTACCGAGCGCAGACACCCCCGCGGCGGATGCCAGCAAGTCAGGCAGAGTCCACAGACGCGGGCGCTCCAGAAAGTGGGCAGGGGGTGTCTTCTGGGGGGTGAAACATTCTAAAATAGGTAATGGTGACGACTGCGCAGCCCCCTGGACGCACACACAAAGAGCGGACAAATTAAAACGGGTGCATTTTATGGCATGGAGATCATACCTCACAAAAGACATTAAAAAAGAAAAACACCAGATCAACTAATGCCTGGGATGCTTGCGAAGGGTGAACGAGAATGACAGCGCGGGGAGTGTGTGTGACGGCCAAAGGTGTCCACGGGGACGGTCGGGGGCGGGACCGACCTGAGAGGCACCAGCAGGTCCCCTGACTCGGCAAAGACTTGGCATCGCTCAAACGTTCCCCCACCCCCCGCAGGCCACACTCTCTTCTATGTCGAGGCCAACGCGGACACTGGCTACTAAAATAAAAGCTGACTTCTGTCTGGGAGGCAGGCCCCTGGCCGGGCGGGCGGCCACCCGAGACACCGTCCACGCAGAGAGGGAAGGCCCGCCCTCTGCTTACTTCTCGTGTCCCCGAGGACACCACCAGGAAGGTAAGCCTCGAGGGCGAGGGTACATAAGGACCCTAGAACAGTTACTCATTATGATGTTTGCAATTGTCGCAAACTTTGATTTTCAGAATAACTCATCGTGGCTGTGTTGACCAGAGGGAAATTTTATTCCCAAACGTGCCCATGTCGAATTTGCCATTATCTTTCAGGAAAAAAAAAAAATCGAATGAATAGGCTTTTTAAAAAGAGATAAAGTTTACTCATTGGAAATTAGAAATGAATATTTATTGTCAGATCTCTGTCTAGATTAAAACCTTTGATTTAACCACAGTCAAAAGTGTAAATTATTCACATGTTTACATTTCAATGACTCCCACTCTCTAATGATTCCATTTTCTAGAGTGTATCAGTGGTAAGATAATGAAATGCCTCATCGGCTTGGAGTATTAGGCAAACAACTAACTTCAACTTTTTCAACAACGAATAAGTGATAGAGTGGTCGCCCGCAATTGATTTCCTCAATTCGAAACTTCCCGAAACAAAGCAATAAAGAAACGGCCGCCAACAGCAGCGGGGATGCGTTCCAGCCTCCCATCAGGATGGGACGGGACCACGATGACAAATACACCCCTCACACGGATCATGACTTTTGGCAAGATTCATCTTTGCCAGAAGGGAGGAGAATTTTAGAAAGAGAGAAAAAGAACACAGCCTTCTCCACTTTCAGCCAGCAAAGACGGGCTCTGGCCGTTTGCACGGCGCACAGCCGTCCGCTCGAGCGCTCGCTCTCGGGCTGCTCCTTGACGTTCGAGAATTTCACCATTACTTACAATTCCTCAACTGTTCATCACGCTCTAAGTTTACCAAACACATGCACACATGGCATTTCATTCAAGTGACGTGCTCTTTCTGGAAGACTGGGAGAATCTTTGTACGCCTGAAGATAAATGAACATATGTATAGAAACTCAAGAATTTAGAAAATAAACCCGCTTTCCAGAACTTTCCGTGAGAATGTTTTATAAATCTTTCAATAGCACCATGATGTCTATACATTTAAGTGCTAATAACCTGTGACATTTTATACATCTCTCTATTTTATGCCTTTAGTTCCATGGGAAGGACAATGAATTTTTGTTGTTTTTATGCCAAGCATAACTGCTGGTCTTGAGTAAGTCAGAGAAATGCTTTCTTTAGAATCACAGCAGGCGGCGTGGCTGAAGAGTTAAGACATAACAGCTATTTTCAAAATATTTACGATCTAATAGTGAAAACAAAACATTCGTAACGGGGAAGCTAACAAAACATGGCAACGAGGAGGGGGGACTCCGCGAATGACAGCGGAGGCCCCGGGAACGTCCCCGGGAAGGAGAAATCGACACGGCCAGGGGCGCTGCAGCATCCTCACCGCTGGCCCAGAGCGACGAATGCCCTTCCAGGGAGGTGGGGAGGAAGGCGCCCCGGTTCCGGCGATGGGGCCGCGGCCGGAGACCTCGGCCGGGTGGGCACCAGGCGTCCGCAGGCCACAGCGCGCGGCCTCACCCAGGCGGCCATGTGTTTTGAGCAAAAGGGTGGGAAAGAATATAGATGTCACGCAGACCGGGAGAGATGGTGACGAGCCATGAATTACTAGAGTTTTTATTTGCTCTCGTAGTGAATCAGGAGTCCGAAACCAGAGGAAATTTAACCTTTTAAAGCAATATTTTAGCACTACGATTCTGACAATGATGTGTGAGATGAACTGAGTGGGTAGGAAAACCAGCTGTGACAGCCTTCGGATAATTTCAGTGACAGGTGTCGGACACCTAACCCGGGGTGGCAGCAGCCGTGGGACGGGAACGGAGACCGGGATGCGCCTCCTGACGTGGCGTAGAGGCTGAGAGGAAGGGAAGGAGCTAAGGTGACTCTGAAGATCCCAACACAGGTGACCCGGAAATCGATGATGGCGCCGCAGACGGGGGCTGGGGCGCTGGCTTGACGGGAGCAGGTGAGCAGGTGCCCAGCGTGCTGAGCGTGAAGCGGCAGAGTCCCACGCCGGGCGGAAATGCGCGGTGCTGCCTGCTCGCAGAGCGGCGTGCAAGAGCGGTCGAGACCGGCGGCATTGTCGCCTAAGTCGCCTGCACCGAAGGGACGACCGAAACCACGGAGCAAACGAGGACTCCCACAGGGAGGGCGCAGAGACACGAGAGTGGCAGGCCGGGCACCCACGCTCAGGGTGCGCCTCGGAGAGGACGGGCCGGCGGCCGCGAGGAGGGGACGAGGCGGGCACAGAGCCACCCAGGCCTGGTGTCCATAGCGGGTGACGCAGAGACGCGCCCATCCACCGTGGCATCTGCCCACTGATTCGGTTGGGGCGCGGAGGTGGGGCTCCGCGTTCATCCCTCAGACTGGCCTTGTGACCCTTGAAATCACATGTGACATGCTATGGGGAATTAAATGTGCCAGATTAAGACATTCTGCTGTCATCTCCTAGGTCATTAACATGCAGCTTTTCATCCAACAGGATACTGAGCATGTCGTGCCTTTCCGTGACCTCCCGTGAAGGATGTTTGGCCAAACTCGCTCTATCTAGAACGTCCCTTTAGTGAGCAGCAGTCTTTCAACTGGAGAAGAAAAATCACCTTTCTAAATTGAGCCTCCTGTGGAAAGCGCCCCAGAGGCTGGTCCAAGACCAGCGGCAGGAAAACTCGCACAGGCCAGTGACCTCGGCCCTGCGTGATCGGGCGCTGGTCCCCAAGCTCCAGAGAGCCCAGAGCCAGGCCCTGTCTGGGGCCCGCATTCTGGGCACCCCCAGCTCCCTTCTGAGTCTCCACCCTGTTTCCTGACATGGCCCCGATCCCACGTGCCACTAGTGCTCAGGGACTCGGGAAAGACGTGGCCCAGGGCCTCGCCTGGGAGCGATGCTCAGTGATGGCCTTGCTGTGGGGGCCATGGGAGCATCGCTTAGAGAGTAAGGGTCGCTTGTTCTCAAGGCCACCACGCTGCCCTCTGCATCGCACCTCGTGAGGCGTTTTGGAATGCTTTATGTCATTTGATGCAACACCTGGAGAAACGCGCCCCAGGCTTCCGGCGCCACCTCCGTCCCCTGCCCACCCCTATTCCCCCGCTCCCCGCCTCCCCTCACCTCGTGTTTGTGGGGCGAGCTTCAAAACAGAGAACAGAAAAGTCGTGGGTTTCTCTACACTTGGAAAACCTCGATTTTCTCTCCCCGTTTCGTTCCGCTGTGACATACATGCATGAGCACGTGTAAATACGAAAACACGGCGCAGTGATTAGGAGAGCAGTCCTACCAGATGAACGTGGGGAACTTCATTACGAAAAGAGCCATCGGTCACCGCAGTGGGCGTCAGGGCTGGGGGGGCAGGGAGAATGTGACCGCTGCAGCCCACGTGGACGCCGGGCAGGCCCTCGCTTCCAGGGGCCTGTGGCCGGCAGTCGGTGAAACGAAACCAAAGTCATTATTTTGCTCTTTCTGTCTCCACTTTAGAAAACTATTTATGCAGCATTTTTCTAGATCCGAATGCAGGTTGGATATTTAATGCTAATTGGTATCACCATGTAAACAGTATTTTGATCAGTAAACAATGCATACAGATCTATATATTGTGTTATATGTGTGTTTGTATAAGACATTTTTTAACGAACAAGTTTCTCCTGGGAAACAAAAGCACTTATTCGCTGTGTTTTTTTCTGAGCAAACATTCACTCTTTTGATCCTAACTATTGGGGCGAGCTGAGAAATATCTGGAACTTCCTTAATTAATAACACATTTCACTTTTTTGTGTGATTTCAATGTTTTGTTTGTGGGTGAGTAAGGTGGTCTGGCTTGTTTTTAATACACTGATAAGACTTGGTGTGAAATTAATTAAAGGCAGCACCCACACTGATAGACTTGTGTGTTCGTGTGGTTTCTCATAAACGGTGACATTGACTTTGTACGGAGGGAATTAAACCCCTCGGCTCCGCGAGGGCAGATGCGTCTGGACGGACAGTCACCTTGTCCCACCGTGCTTACTCTCCTCCTCCCGGAAGTAAACAGCTTTACCGTGCACAATAACCAAACCAACATTTTACCCTCGTGCACACACTCACTTTTTAATTTAGAAGGATCTCGAAAAACATGAAGCAGCAGGATTTTGGCATACTCTTCAGAATGCACATAAATAAATCTTCTTCAGCAAATCTCTAAGGGTTTTAGGCAAAACTTTGCGAATGCCAGAGCAGAAAGCTAAAAACAATTTCGGGTCTGTTTGTTGAGCCAAAAAAGTGGATATCATGTCCAAAGTACAATCTAAAGCATTATTTTTTTGTATTAAAGAATTCAGTAATGTGTACTTCCAAATCAAGAATCTGTCTGCCGAGCTTCCCAAGCATGTCCAGCTTCTCCAAGTTTTAACTCTTAGCAGAGAAAGCCAAGCAGAGCGGGCTGTAGGAAATATCAGCCTCTCTCACTCCACAAATGGATCATGCGTCCGAAAACAACCGGCATCTGCACAGTTTTATCTCTACCCTCAAATCCCCAGGACCTCTTCCTTCTCGTCAACGAAAATGAGCGTCATCGTGCAGGACAGGGCACGGCACATGATACACGTTCAAGAAATATTTGTTGAACAAAAAACTATGAAAACCAGAGACGACGAGTTGTGCTCGCCGTGATTTTTAATTGCCTCATTGAGGTATGATTGACATCGAAAAAGATGTAGGTGCTTAAAGGTTCCGACTTGATGCGTTTGGAGATCCCGACACTACATTGTACACTTAGGAGTTTGCGGAGAGGGTCGATCTTGTGTTGTGCGCTTGCCTTTCATGATTAATCTATTGTTTTCTGTTTACAGCAAAAATACAAGCATGCTGTCGAAAGAATTTTCAAATGTGGAAAGAAAAAAGGAGGAAAGAGAAATCTCGACTCTCCCGCTCGCCCGTAGGAAGCCCCTTCCTCCATCGCTCTCCACGGTTTACCTGAAGCTCCTCTCTGGCTCCCACGCGCTCCCGCCAGCATCGAGATCGCCTCTTGTCAAGTCTGGCCTTTCTGCACAGAGAGGAGATTCATCTCCACATGCTCCGCTGCCAAGTCCAAGGCACCAAGCACCGCAGTGACACCTAGAAGGCACTCAGCAAATGTCCGCCTAGCAAATAACCTCATTATTCTAATTGTCCACATGGACTGGCCAGCGCTGTAGGTAGCGACGCACAAACATGCCCAACGAATACACTGAAACTTTTTCCCTCAGCGCTTCTGGAAGAATGGAGGCATTCATACAAATCTTTCCAAGCCACTGATGTTATTTCTCAATACCATGAAAGATTTCCATTACATATTTATGTAATGTACATCGTCCATATTTGTCCACTTAGGTCTTTATTTGAACATCTGGTTTTGTGCTGTGAGCCTCCCCGTGGCTGGATGGAAGCCACTGTGAAACCTGGAAGCAATGCCTGACGTTCTCTAATTACCTATTTTTCCCTCAAATAGAAATAAAATTGAGTGTAAGAAAATTTGGCAGTGACTCGTTTCGCGTACTGGTCCGATAATTCATTTTAGCCCAATTTCCTCCATTCTATTTAACTGACATCAAAGAAAGTTTTAATGATTTAAGGAGAAACACATCACACGACGAGCCGAATGGTTTCATTTCGATTTCATTACTGTTAGATTGAATCTTAATCACGATTCGCGGGCCTCCAGCATCATCCAGCTCCCCGCCACCCCTCTCTGGCCCTTGTCCGTGCCCCAATGTACACTGCACTCCGGCCACACCGGCACAGTCAGCCCCTTCGGGGTGCCACCCTCTCTCTCCCCTAGGAGCCCCGGCCCACGGTGCTTCTTTGCCCAAACATTCCGCCACCAACCACCGTCTAGTGCAGCCTACGCTGGCTTCAGAGCTCAACTCAAAAGCCAGTGGCTTCAATGAACTGTTTCTTACACGTACTGAAGCTCAAACTCTGTCACACGCTTTTGGAAAACAAAATTTCTCTCGCAGCACTTGGGTTTTTTAGCTTATAATCGTGCGTATATTAGTGTGATTATTTGACCAGCATCTACCAACATCGACAGGCTCAGAGTTTCACAAGAGCATTAGTGTGATTATTTGACCAGCATCTACCAACATCAACAGGCTCAGAGTTTCACAAGAGATCGTGCCCACACAGGAGACCCTCAAGTATTTGTTGAATTAACGGACGATGAAGAAATAAGTGAATGAACAACCAGTATGTACCATAACCTAATTTGTCTTCTAGAACAGGGGTCCCCAACCCCCAGGCTGCAGACCTGTACTGGTCCGTGGCCTGCTAGGAGGAGGGCGAGCGAGCGAAGCTTCATCTGTATCTGCAGCCGCTCCCAGCACCGGCATCACCGCCTCAGCTCCGCCTCAGATCATCAGGCGTTAGATTCTCATAGGAGCACCCACCCTGAGTGCCAAAAAGGTTGGGGACTGCTGTTCTAGAAGGCTCACATTCTCATTCATCACCATAAATTTTATACCTTCTCTTCTCTCTGCAGGCTTCTGACATGTTTCCTCCACCTTCTCCTTTCTCTGAAGACTTACCACACACTTCATGGAGATTACAGGAGCCAAACCCATACCCCACCATGTACCTATCCACCACCAAACCTGCGATCGGTATACATTTGCCCCTACCTTTCCTCAAAACGGATGGAACGAACAAGGAAACATACAGCAAAGCGGCAGACCCAAATCCAGCCACATAATAGTAAATTAAATGGAAGTGGACTAAAAACTCCAACTAAAAAGCAGATACTATAAGAATAGGGATGAAAAAATACCAAGAATCAGCGATATTAGACCTAGAATACATGCACTGTAAATATAAAGACACAAATAACTGAAAGTAAAAATAGAAAAACATAGGCCATACAAATAGTAAACATAAAAAAGATGAACCGACAAATCTGAAAGGCAAAACATCCTTTACTACGTGTTACCTTTTAACATCAGTAAATAGACTTCAAGAAAAATAATATTATCAGAGATTAAGAGGAGATTTCATAATGATAAAGGGGTCACCATATCGGGAAGACATCACGCCTATAAATGTGTGTGCGTCCAATGAGAGCACTTGAAAATACACAAAACGAAAACCAACAGAAAAAAGAGAGAAGTAGGCAAATCAACAATCGTGGCTGAAGACACCAGCGACCTCTTACCGATCCATAGAAAAGCTACACGGAGCATGGAGAGCTCACATGTAGAGACTGTTGAGCGACATTTATGAACGATATACCCAATATCAACAGAATTTTCAACTGCATATAGAATTTTCAACAGGATAGCATACTGGGGTCCAAACTAGTCTCAATAAATACAAAAAGATGGAAATCATACATAGTATGTTTTCAAACCGGAATGGGATTTAATTCAAAATATATATCAGTAAGATATCTTTCAAAAGTACCAAATATTTTGAAATTAAACAGTGTACTTCTTTATAACCTATGAATCAAAAAAGAAATCAAAGGAGAAATTAGAAAGTCTTTCAAACTAACTGATAATGAAAACACAACATATCAAATTTAGGACGTATAGCCAAAACAGAGATAAGAATGAAGTTTATAGCTTTAAGTACTGATAGTAGAAAGGTTTTTAAAGGAGGGTTTGAAATCCAAGTCTCTATGCTAAAACGCTACCAAAAAAAAAAAAAAAAAAAAAAACACCTGAGTAACCTAAAGTTAAGTTAAAAATTAAAAAATGCTAAAGATAAGAGCAAAAACCAATAAAACGGAAAAAAACAAATAATAATAGAGTTCACAATGTTAAAAATCAGTTTTTTGAAAAGATGAATAAAATTGATAAACCTGTCACAAGAACGGTTATGGGAAAAAAGAGAGAAAACAACTTTCCACTATCAGGAATAAAAGAGACAACATAAAAAAAATCCTACCAACACTAAAGGAATAAGAAAGAAATGATATAAACAACCATTTGTCAGTTCTGAAACTGACACTAAATGAAATAGAAATTCTGCAGATGCTATTTCAATAAAATAAATTAACTTTATGCTAATAAAACTCCCTAAAATGAAAATAATGCAAAGACATTACAATGTAAAAATTATAGACCAATATCCCTTATCAATGAGGATGCAAATTTTTTAAAAATAAATAACATATTGTAATCCAGAAATATATCCCAGAAAGGGAAGTTTAACATTTGGAAAAGAATAAAATGTGATTAACCATACTAATAGACTGAAAAAAGAGATATTATAATCATCTCGAGGACGCTGAAAAACATTTGACAAAATCCAAGTTATGCGGTTAATTGAAACTCCCAGCAAACAAGAAATAGAAGAGAACGTTCTTAATGTGAAAAGGACACCTGTGAAAAATGTGCACCTAACATCATGCTCAGTAATGGAAGACTGAGCATTTTCTTGCTAAAGTCAGAGATGGCACAAGAACGTCCACCCTTGCCAGCTCTTGTCAGTGTTTCATAGGGGTTTTTAATCAATGAAATCAAGAAAAAGAAATTAAATGCATACAGGTTGAAAAGGAAGAAATAAAGCTCTGTTTATTCAGAGATGTCATAATTGTTTATAAAGAAGATCTCATCAAATCCACCAATTTAAAAAAGATGCTAGAACTAATCATTTTGTTTAGTAAAGTTTCAGTGTATGAGAGCTATATATGAAAACCTATATATATATATTTTAGGGACTCGTGACGAACCATTGTAAGTTGAAAGTACAAAGCAATATAATCTACAATAGCATAAAAACATATGAAATACCTAGGAGGAAATTTAACAAAAGATGCACATGTGCAAGGAGACTACTAATCATTATGGAAGAAAATGAACCTCATTAAGTGGATGAATATGTCATGTCCCTTGTCTAGAAAACCCAGTATTGTTGAATTCTCCCTAAATGTATCTTTAAACTCAATGCAAATCCCAATTTAAAAAAAAAAAACACAGAATGCTTTTCTGTGGAAAGTGACAAGCCGATTCTCAAATTCATATAAAAATGTAAAGGCCTTAATACAGCCAAAGAAACTTTGAGAAAGAAGAACGAAGCCTTTTCAAAAAATGGTGTTGAAACAACTGGTTATCCACATGCAAAATATAAACTTTGATCTGTATCTCTCAGCATATATAAAAAAAAAAACTCAAAATGGATCATAGGACCAAATAAAATCCTAAAACTGTAAAACCTCAAAAAACATGGAAGAAAATTTTTGTGGCCTTGGGTTAGATAGATTTTTTTATGTACAATACCAAAAGCAAGATCCCTGGGGCAAAAAAAAATGCTAAATCAGAGTTCGCCAGTATTAAAAAGTTTCATTCTGTGAGACATTGTTAAGATGATGACAACACAAGCCACATACTGGGAAAAAACATTTTCAAATCACATATTTGATGATGGACTTATATCAAGAACAAAGAACTCTCAAAACTCAGTCATAAGAAAACAAACAACCCAGTTAAAAAAAAAAAATAGGCAAAGGATGGTAACTAACGTTTCACCAAATAAAATACAGAGAGGGCAATTAAACACATCGGAAGATGTTCAACATCATTCGGCATTACAGAAATATAAATTAAAACTACAGCGATTTACTGCTTACACATGCACTAGGGGGGCTGAAAAATAGAGCGTTCACATGTTGGCAAAGCTGGACACTTAACACAGCGCCGGTGGAGGTGTGAAATGGAACAACCACCGGAAATCAGCGTGTCGATTTCTTCGAAAGGCAAGTATATACCTACTATATGACTCAGTCATTCCACTCGTGGGCCTTGACCCCAAGGAAATGAAAGTGTATGTCCCCAGAAAGATTTTGGAATAAAAATTTATAACAGCTTTATTTGCAATTCATAGCCAATTGTCATTTCTACATTTTAGTAGCAACGGTTATAAATTGAAATTTAAAAATACAATTCCACTTACAATAGCTTCAAAAATCTATAATATTTAGGAGTAACGGAAGTTAAATAATTTAGTCTTAAACAAAAGACATGAAGACCCTCTGTACTTAAAACTGTAAAATTTTACTGGGAGAAATTTGTTAAAGGCCCAAATAACTAGAGAAATATAGCATGTTCATGGACTGGAAGATTCAGTATTGTTAAGATAGATAGATAGATAGATAGATAGATAGATAGATAGATAGATAGATAGATAGATAGATGGATAGATAGGTAGACAGACA
>NW_006436291.1:2028930-2045537 GCF_000325575.1 Pteropus alecto | reverse complement strand
GAAGGAAGGAAGGAAGGAAGGAAGGAAGGAAGGAAGGAAGGAAGGAAGGAAGGAAGGAAGATAGATAGATAGATAGATAGATAGATGATAGATAGATAGATATACTCTGCAAATTTATTTATAGATTCAATGCAATTCTGTTTGTGCCCTCACAGCCTTTTTAATAGAAATTGACAATATAACTCCAAATTTATATGGACAAGCAAAGGGCCTAGAAAAGCCAAAACAATGTTGAAAAAGCAAAACCAAGCTAAGGACTTCACTCTCTGAATTCTAGGTTTACTATAAAGCTTCAGTAACCGGACATTGTAGTATTGGCCTAGGAGTAGACAGATTAAAGGAATAGAATATAGAAACAGACCAACACTTACATGGTCAACATATTTTTCACAAAGACACCAATAAATTCAGAAGGGAAATTAAATTCAGCAAATGGGTCTGAAATAAGTGACATTAACATGGGGGGGGAGCTAATTTTGGCCCCCCTCCTGCATACCATGCCAAAAAACTAATCATTCAAGATGGGTCATAGCTCATAGATCTACGAATAGGAGAATGTTGTTGCAACCTAGAGGCAGACAAATATTCATCAGACAGAACGCAAAAAGCAATAAAGGTAAAGAAAAAATGATGAATAAGACTTATCTAAGTTAAAAACTAATGCTCAGCAAAAGACACCATTACAATGATTGGGCAACATAGGTATTTACAAAACAGTTATTTGACAAAGGACTTATGCGTAGAATATATAATGACTCCTACAAAGACAACAGCCCAACTAAATTAAAATATGGGCAAAATAATCATTGAATAGATGTTTCACAAATAAAGCAGTACAAATGATCGATAACCACACAGACCGGTGCTCAGCATCCCTAGTTGTCAGGGAAACGCAAGTTAAAACCACGATGTGATAGCGCTGCGTGTGCCAGAATGGTGAACATGTTTGGGACTGACATAATCAAACATCTGCAAGGAAACGGAGCCACCTGAACTCTCACGTAGCTCTGCACGAAATGTAAAGTGTACGATCACCGTGGAGAAAGCTTCGGCCATCTTACGGAAAGTTAAATTACACCTACGCTGCATATTTATCCAAGAAATTAAAGTATAGAACGTGCACGAGAATGTTTATAGCAGCTTTGTGCACAGAGACAAACCGATAACACCTGACCGTCCACACTGAGAATGGACGCAGATTTGTGATACAGGACAATACGCAGCAGTACAAAGAAATGTGTCACTGATGCCTGTGACGTGGAGGAAGGTCACAGGTGTAACACTAAGCAAAGGGGACGCAGAAGAATTTGCACCAGGTCATTTCAGTCGTAGGAAGTTGTAGGACAGACGAAACCAATATGAGATGGAGAAGTGTCTTGGGCGGAGGGGTGGGTAGGGTGCGCGGTGATCGACTGGGAAGGGGAGGTGGTGACAGTGTTCTCTACTGTGACAGCAATGTGAATGGCATGAGTGAGTTCTTCTGTCAAGCTTGTCCAGTTCAAAGGTGTACCTTTCGGTGTGTGTAAATCCTACCCTGAGAAAGAATGATAAGACTCAGGAGTCACCAGGGTGGCAGCGTAGGAGATCCTGTTGAGGTCACAGAGATGGGTGGCTGTCAGTGGCGGGGGGAGGGGTGGGGAGAGGCTGGTGGAGGGAGACGAACTTCCAGTGACGGCCCCGGGGCTGGGACGTGCAGCCTCTGCCTTAGTCGGCAGGGCCGTCCTGCGCACGCGCTTCGCAACACGTACACATGTCAGATCATCACATCGTACGCCTTAGACAATGCATGTGTCAGTTACATCTCAGTAAAGCTGGGGGACACACTGAAAATAGCAATAGCCATCGAGTGAGGTTAGGAGCAAACAGATACAGGTGACCCAGAACATTCATACCTGTTGCAGCTGGGCGATGGGTATGTCCAGGTCAGTTGTTTGGCTTATGTGTGTTTGAGACTTTCCATAATAAAATGTAAAAAAAAAAAAGAAAAAAAAACTATTAGAAAAAATTTCATTTAGCTTTTGAAATAATTACCTTAGAATATTCTAGTGATAATGCTATAGATGAAAAAGTATTTGAAAAATGTTAAACCAGTTTATAATTCACCCAGTAAAACATTGCTCAGGCCTAGAACCACGCCACACATGGTCACGCGTGGAGGCACATCACAAGTGCGTATGACACGGAGCAAGCGTGCGCCCTTAAATAACGACAAAGACAGTCTGGGCTGTGGCGCAACTCATGACATCCCGTGACCCACTAACTGGGTCCACGGGGAAAAGGGTTGTGGGCTCGAGCTGGCTCTGCCGCTGTCCTCAGAGACGTCAGTTGTTCTAAGTAACTTTCTTCATCGATCAAATGAGAAAAGAAGAAAAAACATAGTGCCTTCCAGACACAGTTGCGAAATCAAGTGAGAGGACCCACGTGAAGCGATCGCGTGTGCACGGCGAAGACTCCGTGATTAATTAGGGGATGTAGTTAATTACAGAGCTTACCTGGAAAGGCATGATCGGCAGCGAACAAGGACGCTTCTGGAGACACAGGAGCACGCAAGTGTTTCCTCGGTGTGGCGTAGTGCTTTCAAAACTCATCAAGGAACGGTTGCAAGCTAACCTATAAGGCAGTGGAGGAGGATGGCAGGCCTTTGCATGTGAAGACTGCAAAAAAATAAGAAGTTTTAACCTGTGTTTTATCTAAATATACTCACAGCCATGTGCATAAATTTTATTGTCGAAATTCTTGCAGGAAAAATAATTTTGTTACTGTAAGTCCAACTGCAGCCCTTAACTTCCTTTCCCGTTGGAAAATGTATTCCTGTAATGGAAATTTTTATAAAAACAGGTTTTGAGGAGATGCAATATCGTATTATAACAGAGAACACTTAAAATGAAGCAAAGCAGGCTCCACACTACTGGGAAGGAAGAGTAAACCCGCTGTCCCAGCGGCTTCGGCAAGTCTGAAGTGGGCCTGATTTACGGGGCGGAAATTAAACCAGACGATACAGTCGTTACTGCATCTGTGACCCGGACGGAAGCACATTCATTAGTTCTGTCCCTGCTGTGTTCACAGAGCCCACCCTGAGTAGACGACTGGGTGTTTCCGAGTTCACTTGGGTGCTTATCACGAACACAAGTTTTCCCAGAGTCTCGGGGGCAAAGAGGAGTTTAGGACCAAGTGGTCCCCAGAAACCAGCAAAAGAAGGAAGAATGCCAAGCGCCTGCGAGAGAGCGCTCTGGAACTCGAGAGCGTCGGGCTGTCCTCACCGGTCAGTGGTAAGTGGCTTAGATGCTCCCCAATTAAACCAGCTGAGCACCAACCCTCAGGCCTCGAGCCGGGCGAGACTTGTCTAGAAATTCACTTTTCCAATCTAGCTTTAACAAGAAAAGAAATTTATAAATGGAGATGTCAAAGCAATTGTAAAGGAAAATGTCAAACGGAAATTTAGATAATTCTGCTCTTTCAGTGGGAGCTCTAAAGTTACGGATAACACGGCCAAAGCGCAGAGGGCCGGAGCCAAAATGGACTTCGTCAGGATGAGTCATTACTCCAATTTCCAGACCCACCACTCACCCAAGAAAGCTCGGCGCGGAGGAGAGAGAGGCTCGCGTCGCCGGGCCCTTGGGGTCTACACGGCTCTCGCCCAGCAGGTAGTATCAGAACCATCAGAACGTCTTCACGTCCCAGGACAGATGACACGTGCCATGATCAAAGACACCAGAAGAATGAAGAGAGCACGCCAGACGAGGCGACGGGTCCTCCCGGCGGGCCCGATGGCAAATCACGAACTAATGAGAGCATCCGGGTGACTGCGGGTGACATACCAAGAACGCCCTTCCCCACAAGAGGCCTGAAATGATGTAAACACAGCCCGGGCGGTGGAGGGGAGTACAAATTGGGAGCTTCTTATTTTTCAAGTGTGTCGAACATAAGTTAATGACCGCCAAGACCACTGGTCTCTTCACCCGCCACTGGCGATTGTAGTCCTGATGCAGCTGTCACTCGCTTCGGGTCCATGGGTGATTATTTCGTCGTGTCTTAGTGAGCTAACGTAGACGAGTTCGACACCACAAGTACACTGCACTATTTTTTTTTTTTTTTTTACCAAATGCAAACAGAGCGGCCTGGCAGCCGCCAACCAGAGTGTCGGGAGCCACAGAGTCTTGATCATCGAAAGTTATCCTAAAATGTGCAAATAGCAGATAAATGAGGTTAAGTCTAAATTTCTCCACAGTCTCCGCTGCTTGTTAACTCCACGAGGACAGGTCGGTTGGCTTCTCAGAGTGGCTCGGGTGACTCGTCTGTGAAACGCACCACTGACACCTGAAGGCAGGCCCTGGCCCAGGGGGCTGCCCGCAACCCCTCACTGAGCGGCCATTGTGCCAGGTGCCAAGAGGGGACCCAGAGGGAACAAGGAGACTTTGTTCCCATTTCTAAGAATCTCATCACCCAACTGATCAGGGGTAGGGGTGGGAACAGATGGAAATACACATAACAAAGCAGAAAAAGCAATCTAATACAACAGAGACACAAAATACTAAAGAAATACAAAGCCAGGAGAGATTAATTCCACCTGGACCGCAGGGGACAACCGCATGAAAGAGGTGGCATGTGAGCTGACGATTATTAGGAAGGAGGTGATGAGGAACTCAAGCAGGATGAAAGCAGCAACACGGGACGGGAGGGACGAGTCCGTGACATCCCAGAAAGCCGGGCAGGCAGCCTTGATGGCGATGGGGATGTACCACATCGTCCCAGCTCCCCACCCGTCAGCACGGTGTATTCAGCCGAGGCTCTTAACTCCATATAATCCACAACTTTGAAAACCAATTTTACAAACAAGCTGTGTCAAACGTGAACGCAAAGCAAATAATGTAATTTCTGTTTGATTTCAGTAATCAGGTGTGAATATATAATTATAAGGTAATTATATTATATAACTAATAAACATAATGAAGTGCGTATGTACATATGTAATTACAAATATACGTATAAGTGTGTAACTGTTAAAGAATTTAAGAATCGACTTGTGTCATTTAAACTATTTTCTCATATACTTTAGATGTTTTGAATCGGTATGTCATAGTTCAGATTTAAATACAGAGGACAAAGGGAAATTTGATGATTCTCAGAGGTTGAGTAATAAGTATCTTACAGATGAAAACGGTAAAAAAATTTTTTGAATATTCACCTCGTGACAACTGCTCACAGTCCTTTCAACTCCAGAGAAAGAAAACACCCAATGAGACCCGTGATAAAATGAATCAATGTAAAATCCACGGGGACAATAAACAAAAACAAAAACAACCAAAAATCCCAAAGAACTGGGTAGTTGCCACAAAGCTAATGCGCTGGAAAGCTGAAGAAACGCACAGGGCGGGATGGGGAGCCGATGACCTGTTCTGTTCTATCGGCCTCATCTCCCGAGCTGTGTTGCAGCCGGTGCCATGCTTTGACACAGACGAAGTCCGGAGGAATTTCAGAATGTGTCCCAGATGGTTAAAGGGAAGGTTCCTATTTTCATATTCATTTCATCTTTATGTAAACAAAGCGTTGGCATGGAGAGGACCGACAAAATTGCATTTGTGGTCTCATAAATTTGAACCAGAGCCAATGAAGAGAAATAAAAGATACTTCCTTTGAATAACAAAGAGAAGTTTCTAGCATCCAAGATGTCCTCGCCCAAGGGGGCAGGAGTGTGCGAATAGAGATGTCCAAGCGAAGGCTGGACAGACATGTGTTTCTCGAGCCCTGTCTGTAAGTTCTCGGCAAATATTGATACAGTAATTTTCATAAAGCCACATGAGGTGGGGGCCTTAACTACCCCCCATTTTTCAGAGAAGAAAAATTAAGCACAGAGAGGTTATGCAATCTTCCTCGAGTCACCCAGCGGGTAACCCACACTGGCCGTCTGGTTCCAGTGGCCATGTCCTTAACCATTGTGCTGCTAATGAGCACTCAGCAGAAATGTCACTGCAGAAAGTCCAATCACAGATGGGTGACTGGCGTAAACCGAGCTATGGCCTCATGAGTCCACAGAAGCATCTCGACACGGCCGCAGGATTGAGAAGCATGCTAGCTAGGCCTCTTGGAATCTAAAGAGCAAGGCAATCAGGTATTTCAAAGATAATAAAGATAATAGTAAAAAAATCCGGGCATCTCTGAGCTATTCAGACTTTCTTGACATCTTTGACTTTTCTGTCCTCTTCACTTACTTGGTGTATTTTCAAGGAAGATCATAGAGGGGTCCGTCTCTCACCCCATTCAACGGGAAAGCATCAGCAACGAGGTTTTGAAGAAACAAAAACCATCAGAAGACCAAACCCCTGACCACAGGAATGCGGTGTGGACTTAGCCTTCGATTGCCTGAGAATGGCTCTGCCGTGGGGGTTTACGACGTTTCCTGCAGCTCATGAAATTGAGACGATACCATGTTACGGAATGCCTCTGCCTCCCCCAAGCTCCCCCAAGCTCCCCCAGTGACCACAGCTGAGTACCAGGTTGGGGTGTATTTCTCATTTAATAGAAAGTGAAAAAAATTACAACTCCCCGGGAGATGTACCGGGTGCTGAGAAGCTCCTTAACACATTTCTGAACAAGATTTCGGTAGTTTCTCAACAGCGACAGATTTAAATCTCCTCCCAGATACGGGTCAGCTCGATCAAAAACACCCACTGACAGTTGCACTTGGCGGGGACACCTGGTCCAGCACTAGGCACAGAGCAGATGCCCAGCAGATTTTCATCAAGACGACAACTGCCTTTCATGACACGCGGCTTGTGCGCCGAGCTCTGAGTGGACACTTCACGCACGTCATTTTATTTTATCCCCACAACCTTAAAGATGGAAAGGCCAAGTTCAGCACCTAACTCACCGCCTGGAAGATAACCATTGCTTGAAAAGAGCCGGTATTCTTCGTGGTCACGCTTGTCCAAGGGGACACGGTTCTGAGAGGCAAACCAGGCACTGGCCCCAGGATCGTCTGGAAGCAAACACATGAAAGACGTGAATGAATGAGTGAGTGGCAGGAGGGAGGGAGCAAAGACAGCACAACCAGAGTCATCCCCGTCACAAACAGACGAGGGAAAAAGAGAGGTGCCGGGACGGATGGTCATCGTAACATCCAGGCACGTGGCACACAGGTGTTCGCATCTGCTCTGTGCCAAGCACCGTGCCGGGGGCCTGAGAAATACCCGGAAAAATAAGAAAAACATATATACATGTAAAATGAATTGGGTGTCATATGCGTACACACGTATTTATACATATAAATTATGTGTAAATAATAATTTACACATTAGGCTCCGATGGAGACCCCTGAGTGAGGAACTTGGACCATTTACATGATGACCGTATCCGAGTTTTCCGCAGGAAAGTGCTTAGCACTCTCGTCCTTCCCCGAGGGAGGCTTCCGAGTTAACTAGACAGTTTTTACATTTGGAATTGTGTAATGACCATAAAATCTCTACTCTGCCCACCTGAGATTCCACCATTAGATAGTCACTCCTTTGAATTCTGAGAAATTCAAGAACTTTTATTCTATCCTCCTTTAGAATAAGAAACATTGAAAGGAAGCTATAGTTTAATGCGCTTAAGTATTCTAAGGGACTTCTTGGTTAGAATATCCATTTGTGCTGGTTGAGAGAAAGGCAGTAAAGAGAAAGAAATCCAAATAGACAACCAGGGATGGGCCAGAGGAACGGGGGACTCTCATCTCAACCAAGGCCGGCCTCGGGGCGTCGCAGTCCATTCATCCTACAGACGTCACGTGCCAGCCTTCCCTTTATGTACCATGGCAGTCACTGGTCACTGGCCAAGCAATAAAGCTCCGCGCTCAGCACTCAGTCATGACTGTAGGTGGACAGCTGGGAATCGGAGGGTGCTGTCTGCAGGCTCCATCCTCACAGGGATTTTCCTCCGCGACCTTTCGTGGTGGCGATGCCACCGACTGCGCTGGGCACTTTCTGAAGCAGAGGGTGCAGCCCAGCCCTCCTTTCTGCAACTCCTGCCAATTCCTTGACTCAAAAAGCGGATAGTGGCCTGTTCTAGAACGTTCGGCAAAGCGCCATGCTAAAAGACAATCAAAAATGTGATGTACTCGAAGCCGCAAAGGGTCTCCCGAGAGATCCAGCCCAGGTTGAAACAGTGAGGCTCGGAGCCCATCGGTGCTGCTCGGAGTTTGCGGAGTTGGAGGCTGGGGACACGGAGCCCACGCTCTTTCCTCCTCCCCAAAGATATTGTTTTCAGGACAAAGAAAATTTCCTTTCATGATGTCCCTGGTTTAAGCAAAGTAAACAAGTCTGCCATTTTCTTGGGTTCCCGTTCGATCCTTCCTACTTATAGGAAGCCTAGAAAATAAACACAGGGCCGATAGCAGCTCTGGGTGTCATTGCCAACTCTTGTCAAACTTCTCAGCCACAGAATTATCCGACCATATTTACCGAGCAGCAGGGTTCGGACTCAATGTTGGGGACACAGACATATGTCAGAAATGGCCGAGTTCCATCTCCATCCTTCCGCAGACAAAGGGACAGGGAGACAAGCAGACAACTGCACAGAGTATGACAAGGGCTCTATTTATTCACAACTCGCTCTTGCCTGTAACCTTGATAACTGGCACGGTTTTATTTCAATGGAAAATATAAAACGAAACAGATGTAGAAAGGAGAGTATAAGATAACATATTGAAAAGGGCGAACTGACAACCGCACACAACATGGCAAGGGCTCTTATTTATCAATTGACAGCATAATTTTGTTTGTGATCAGAGTGATTGACATATTATTTTAAAGGAAAAAAAAATGAGAGAATCTGAGAGGAAAGTAGTTTCAAAGGAGAGTTTTATGTAATAGATTGAAGTAAGAGAAAGTAACTAAAACTGTGAAACACTCAGAATCGAAAAGGGTCTCCTGAAAGATCCAGCCCAGGGTGAAACAATGAGGCTTGGAGCCCATCGGTGCTGCTCGGAGTTTGCGGAGTTGGAGGCTGGGGGCAGCGGAGCCCACACTCTTTTCTCCTCTCCAGCTCCCTTCACTTTCAAGCAGTATGGAGCCGTGGTCCACAGAGGACTGCGCAGCCCCCTAGCCTGGGCCTGGAGCAGTCTCACCTTTAGGAGCTACCACAGAGGGTCATAGTAGGGGGCCATGACGCAGGCCCTGGGGCAGACTCCACGCCCATCACATGGTGCAGAGTGTCCACCGTGTGCATGGCGGCACATGCCTTTTCAGGAAGACAGATTTCGGTTGAAGGTCAGATCTTCAACTTTTCACCGGTTAACACAACGACCCAGCCCATGTCCTACTAATTTCCTAAACCAGAAGCGTCCCATCCAGGTACGGCAGGCAGGAGCTTACCACTACTAGTGGGGTGCCCTAATGAACAGAGCCAGCTAACCAACAATGGGCCTGCCCCTGGCAACCATGGGTGTCTGGGAGACACAGTGGGCCAGAGTTGTAAAAGGAAGTCCAGGGACAGGAAGGGGCCACCAAGAAAGATTTTGTCTTCAGATAAGAGAGACTGGCAGTTGCTAGAACAGACCACCCAATTCTGCCCACCTCAGAAGCAAGAGTGATTCCAGAACCTCTGGCAGCTACCTGACAACCACAAGTCAGTAAGTAACGGAGGGCAGAAAGAGCCTTCCAGTTTCTGGGTGGCATTAGTGGGCTAACGCAGGAAACGGAGGTTCCTACTTAAATGCCCCAGAGTTGTGAGATAATTTTCTTCCTTGCTTAAATCACTGCTACCTGTCCCTATTAGCATTCTGACACACCGGCCGCTTTCAGAACATGAGTGTGCTTTTATCGTTCAGAAAACAATAAAATCTTATTGGCCATATGTTTATGAACTATGCAATCGTCACTTTTCCATGCAAATACAATGACAGATGGAAGAAGCCAGGCTTCTGTTCAGAAGGTGTGTAGACTAACTTTGCTTCAAGAGAGCTGGCACTACCCTTTGCTGAAGTCCAGTAGGCAAGACCACAGTTTTAAGCCTGAAATTTGCAAATCCCTGTTTCTCTGTTTTAATTCCAAATATGTATATAGATCCGAACTATTATAAGACATACTTGTGCCTCTGAGAAATTTTTAGGCAATATATCATCTGTAGCTTTAGTGTTCTTGCTAAGTTTCCCATGATTCGGTAGATTTTCGAGAATTGGTATCTGTGGCAGAGCACCGTCGTTACTAATAATATCACCTTAAAATTATACAGCACTTTGCTATCTATAGCACTTTTATATACGTTCTATTTTTAAAATATTTATAAATCACAAAGAGATCGCTGTTTCTTTGACTGAGTGTAGAACAGAGTACGTGAAAAGTGAAGAAGACTAGAGTGAAATCATTTATATTCTTGACAGTCAAATAACATGACAAGGCAATGGGCTAGGAAAGGGAGAACCATTAAAAACAGAAAAGGAAGTAGACATGAAAAAAAATGATATTAAAAAAATAAAAATTAAATAGCCCAATTTAAATGTGCTTTAGAAACTGTAAAAGTCGCATGGAAAAAGTGTAAAATTTGATAAGCAACATGGAGGATAAATCAAAGAAGCCTCACAAAAAATAAAAGAAAAGGATACTTTCAAAAGGATGAAGGCGAAACTGTAGATATAAAGACAAGAGAATAAAGACCAGAATTCACAACTAAAATTCCAGAAAACATGAATATAAACAACACAGGAACTGGACATATCCTGGAACTTAAAGCAAGTCTCAACAAAATGACAAAGATTGAAATCAATCAGAATATATCTTCAGACTATAGAAGAAATAATCTAGAAATAAATAACAGACATATAACCAGAAATTCCTCAAGTATTTGGAAGTACAGTAATACACTTCTAAATAACCAGTGGCTCAAAGAACAAATCATAATGGAAATTATAAAATATTTTGCATTAAAGGATAAGAAATGCAATACGATGCAATTTATGGTATGCAACTAAAGTACGCTTAGAGAGAAATTAATAGCCTTAAGTGCTTGTATAAGTACTAAATAAAAAGGCTTAAAATCAAAGACTGAATTATCCATGTTGGGAAGTTAAAAAGAAGAGGAAATTAAATCCAAGTAAAAGAAAAGAAATTAAGAAAAATATTTTAAAATGTAAAACAAATGGAAGAGAGAGAAAAATCAGTCAAAAGTGGTTCTTTTAAAATCTAAAAAAACTTACAACTTCTTAAAAGGATCATTCTAGAAAAAAGAGAGAGAGTACATATTATAAAAATGAAGACTTAAAAATGGAACATTGCTACACAGTATACAGATGTTGAACAAAAAACTGATATGAAGGTCAATTGTAATTAATTTTTTCAATTTAAATAAATAACTAAATGAGAATGAGAGGATATTATACGGAATTTTATGCAGATTAATTTAAAATTATTAAATAGAAAAATTCCTACAAAAACACAACTAAGAAAACTGATAAAAGAAGAAATAGAGGATTTCGGTCAAGATGGCAGAGAAGACGAATGCTGTGCTAGCCTCCTCTCATGACAACATAAAAATCACAACCAAACTACAAAACAATCATCATTGAAAATCACCTGAAGTATAGCTGATCAGAAGTCCTACAACTGGGGACACACAGAAGAGGCCACCTAGGGACTGGTAGGAGGGGTGGAGACGTGGAATGAACTGGTCTCACACCCACATGTGGTGACTGAGAATCAGGAAGGAGGTCTTGGCTGCAGAACCACCCTTCCCTGGAGGAGCGGGGAGTCCTGGCCCCACATTGGGCTCCCTAGTGCAGGATCCCAGTGCTGGAAAGAGAAGTCCCAACAACTTCTGGCTGTGAAAACCAGCAGAGATTGTTGCCAAGTGACACGGAGAGCAGTTGGAGTCCAGATGCTCCTCCTGGAGGGCCCGCATGCAGACTTACCTCTGACTAAGTCACTTTTTATGAGCTCCAGCACTGGGAATGCTGTCGAAAAGGTGCCAGCAATACACAGAGAGGAACTGAGTTGTCTGGCTTCAGGGTAAGAGCTGGAGGGGCAGCCTCCTCCCAGACAGAAGTGCAGACGGAATCCACTATTCCTTTGTTGGGCCCTCCCCAAACCAGCATGGAGACACAGGTGGGTACCATATCTAAGTCTCCATCAACCTGGCTGACACCATTCATCCTGCCCAGGTGATTCCCCGAGACCGTGCCTCCCCCAACTTATGGGCCCACCCAAGTTGATTCCAGAGGCTTTTCCATACAAACAGCCTGAATTGGCTCAAGCTGCGGACTTCCCTAAAATCTCTCACAGCTTCGCAAACCCAAAACAAGCAGCATCTGGCCCTGGCATGCCTCATACCTCTTGCTGAGCAGCCCCAAGCCCAGCACTAGCACAGCTGGCCTTGGTTCACAGCTTGGCCTCTTCAGGCACCCCCAAGCCCAGTGTAGGTCACGTCCATCTGTATATTGATTGGCGGCTCATACCAGGTGGCCCCCAGGCAGAGTATAGACTGCGGATAAAATTGGCCTGCAGCGGGGCCCCTCCCAGAAGGCCCGGCCTGCATGACCAGTGGCCTGCTTTGGTCTGAGCCAGAGCACCACCTGGGGCCACATCTAAGAACAACACACCCAAAGGGCAGACTGGGCAGGCACCAGAACCCCACTAAAGCAAATCCTGCTCTGTGGGGTCGGCCCCCGCACAGCAGCTCCTCCTCCACTGTCACGGCCAGTCCTCACAACCAGTCAGCCCCAGGGTCAAGCCCTCTCATTGACATAAAAATAGCAAGCAAGGCTCAACTACAACAGGAGGGCGCACACGAGCCACACAAGGGACACACCTGGAATACCTAGCTCGAGTGACCAGAGAGACTGTGCCACTGGGCCCCACACGACACCTACTACTCTACTAAGGCCACTCTACTAAGACTTGGAGGCATAGCAGCTCTACCTAATACATAGAAACACAGAGATGTGGCCAAAATGAGAAGTCAAAGAAACATGTCCCACATGAAGAATAGAACACATCTCCAGAAAAAGAACTGCACAAAATGGAGACAGCAATCTACTAAATGCAGAGTTCAAAACACTGGTTATAAGGATGCTCAGCGAACTTAGGGGAAGAGTAGATGAACTCAGTGAGAACTTTAACTAAGAGAAAATATAAAAGGAACCAGTCAGAAATAAAGAATATAATAACTGAAATGAAGAATACCTTAGGAGGGGTCTACCGTAGATAAGAGGAAGCAGAGAATCAAATCAACAGTTTAAAAGATAAGGCGGCAAAATACGCCCAGAACAGTAACAAGAAAAGAAATCCCGAAAAATTGAGACAACATCAAGCTTATTAACTTTGCATCATACAGGTACCAGAATGAAAAGTGGGAAAGCAAGGATTTGAAAACATATTTGGAAAAAATAATGACGAGAAACTTCCCAAAGAAATGGATATACAAGCCCAGGAAGCGCAGAGAATCCCAGACAAGATGAACCCAAAGAGGCCCACACCAAGACGCACAATTAAAATGCCAAAGGTTAAAGACAAAGAGAGAATCTTAAAAGGACCAAGAGAAAAGCAGTTAGTTACCTACAAGGGAGCTCCCATAAGACTGTCAACTGCTCTCTCAACAGAAACTTTGGAGGCCACAAGGGACTGGCATGAAATATTCAAAGTGACGAAAAGCGAGGACCCACAACCAAGATGCCTCCACCCAGCAAAGCTGTCATTTAGAATCGAAGGACAGATAAAGAGCTTCCCAGACAAGAAAGAGCCAAAGGAGTTCGTCACCACCAACCCCATTTTACAAGAAATGTTGGAAGGACTTCTTTAAGAAGAAAAAAGATAAAAAATATGAATAATAAAATGGGAATAATAACTTATCTATCAACAATTACTTGAAATGTAAATGGATTAAATGCTCTGATCAAAATACGGGTGGATAAGTGAGTAAGAAAACACGACCCTTATGTAACAATCCTTCTACCAGACAAAATAGACTTTAAATAAAAGGTTACAACAATAGACAAAGAAGAATCCAGTAATCCCACTTCTGAGTATTTATCTGAAGAAACCCAAAACGTTACTTCAAAGGGACATGTGAATCTGTATGTTCATTGCAGATTTACATACAATAGCCAAGATATGGAGGCCACCTGAGTGTCCATCGATCGATGAATGGATAAAGAATGGGTGCTACATATGTACCATGAACTATTACTCAGCCATTGAAAAAGAATCTTTCCATCTGCAATAATACGGATGGACCTAGAGGGTATTGTGCTGAGTGGAGTGAGACAGACAGAGACAGACAAAGGCCCTGTGATTTCACTCACACGTGGAACCTAAAGAACAAAACGGAAACAAACTCAGATACAGAGAACTGTCTGAGGGTTACCAGATGAGAGGGGCATTGTGGGAGTGTTTGAAAAAGGCGAAGGGATGAAGAAGTACAAGCTGGTTGTTATACAGCAGTCACGGGGATGTGAAGCGCACGGGCATAAGGAATATAGTGAATAACATTGTAATTACTGTGTGTGGTGTCAGACGGCTACGAGGCTTATCGGTGTGATCATAATGTAAGGTGTATATAGATGTCTGATCACTATGTTGTACACCTGCAACTAATATGATATCGTATGCCAACTGTAATTAAAAAATATGAAAATATATTAAAGAAAAAAAGAAATAGAAATATGAATAACCACACATTTATTAAAGACATGTAATTTATAATTTAAATCTCTCCTACCCCAACAATCTCCAGGCCCAGATAGTTTCATTAATGAATTCTTCTCAGTATTTCGGGGGAAAATGACAACAATCTTATAGAAACTTTTCCAGAGGCTAGAAAAAGATGAAAAACTTCCAGACTCTGAGACCACTTTGACCTTGATGCCAGAATCCGACAAGGACATTATAAGAAAGAGAAACTACTGGCCAACTGTTCCCATGAACGTAGACACAAAAATACTAAACAAAATATTAGCACAAATAATCCACTCAAATGCCAAAAGGAAAATGCATGACACCTAAGTTGGTTTTTTCTGTGGAATGCATGGAATTTTTTTAATATTCAAAAAACGAATGTGCTTCTCTACTTCTGCTTCTCCTCCCCCTTCCTGACTCAGTGCCACAGATTTATCAGTGTGAGCTAGTGATTTTCAACAGAGATTAGATATATAGATGATAGAAAGACAAGAGACAATAGAGATAGATGATAATGAGATGATGATAGATAGGTAGGTAGGTAGGTAGGTAGGTAGGTAGGTAGATAGATAGATAGATAGATGAGGTATAAACATAGATATAAATAAATGTGTGTAGATTGCTTGTGTGTGTACATAAATAAGTGCACAGACATGCACACGTATACATATGTGTCTTCAAAATATATTTGTCACCTAGCTCTGCTTGAGAGGGCCTGGGGGCTGCAACACCCCGACAGCAGGAAACACATCTAGCAACAGACCTTAGCTTTTAAATATCACTTTCCACTAAAAGGAACGAGAAGTATTTGGAGAACTGGCTTATTCCAGGTCTGGAGCGGGCAAAGGACAGATGAGCCGAAACCGTTATGCCAGAAAGGGAGAAAGTGCTTGGACGAGCGGTGTCCACGCCAACGGACGCCCAAGCCAGCTCGCGTGAGCCCCCGCTGGGCAGATCGGGGACAGTCTGGGCGTTGAGGTGAATAATGATAATAACAGATTATGGTCCATCAAGAGGAGTAGGAAACCGTGAGCCCTTTCAGAATCTAATTAAGTAATTAGCATAACGCTGATGAGGAACAGGATATACATAGTTTTAAAGTCCCTCCCCACAAACATGCTTATTAATTACAAAGGACGAATTAGTAAATTTACAGTGGAGAGACCTGGCAGACACCACCTTAATCAGGTAGGCAGAGCAAACACCATTAATAATGAAGCAAATTGGAGCCACGTGCCACCCGATGGGCCGCGTGAGGGTAGGGCAGGATTTCTGCGGAGTAAGCAGAATGTCAGTCTAAGTGTGAGAAAATCAGCAGACAGATCCAGACTGGGAGATGCTGCGAAGCAAGTGGGTGGTAGCCTTCAAAGTGTCAATGTCCCGAGGTCTGGGGACGACTGGGCAAGTGCTCAAGGCCAAGGGAGCGAAGAGCCGGCCAACTAAAGGCAGCAGGTGGTTCTGGAAGAGCCTCTGCTATAAAGATATTGTTGGAGCGACTGGAAAAGCTTGAGTAGCGTCTGAGGATTAGATGGTATGATGCGTCAATGCTGGTCTCTCGATCATGATGGTGTTTTGAAGAATTTGCTTGTTATAGAAATACACTCTGAAAACAGTCAGAGATGATGGAGGAGCACATCAGCGAGTTACTCTCGGATGGCTTAGGAAAAGCAAGTTCTTTGTACTCTGCTTCCAATTCGTCTGTAGGTTTGTTATTGTTTCAAATTTTTAAATAAATACGCTATATATACACATATATATCATGTTCTTTTCTCCTTTATTGTGTGTATATATATAGTGTGTGTGTAATTCACCACATAAACAAAATAAAGAAGAGGAGAATATGATCATTTCAAGAGATGCAGGAAAAATATTTGACAAAATTTTACAGGCATTTATAATTTAAAAACAAAACAAACGCCCTAAAGAGACCTACAGCTTCTGCCCTGAGATGTGAGGACGAAGGAGCGT
>NW_006436291.1:2028118-2028883 GCF_000325575.1 Pteropus alecto | reverse complement strand
AACAGACAGACCGACTTCAAGACTACAATTTTTTGGAACCCGTCAGAGAGCAGAGATCAGACAGTGACTAACTAGGGCCAAAACCTAAGGTGGGAGAGAAGAGATGCCAGCCTGAATTGCCCAGCCAGGTGCCACCACACACTGTGGGAAAGGGCTGTGCCCAAACCGGGGACAGACGGGTGAAGGACTTCCCACAGACCACTGGCACACTCGACCCCTCTGGGGCTGCACAGTGCGGAGGTTGGACATACCTTCTCATAGGCGCTTCCTTCACGCATACAAAACGAACTCAACACGCTCTTAAAAATGCCCCTCGGGCACACAGCTGGGGCAAGGGGACCACAGGGATGCGAAGGGACAAGAAAATCCTCCAGAATCTTCCTCTTCTGTTTTCAGTAGGAGCGGGAGTTCTCATTCGCTGGGGGCAGAGCACCAGCTGCCCCGACGACACGGGTGAAAGCTCTGCCGTCGGGGGGAGGGAAGCGGAAACGATGCTACTCCCAGGAAGAGGCCGGGTCACGTGCCGAGCCCACAGTTCCAGTGCGCAGGGGCTGCAGCATCGAGAATCATACTCTGCGACTCAAGGACGTGGTACGTGTGCAAGATCGAGGCTCCATCAGAACAACGGAGGCCACGATTGATGCAATTAATTCGTCACATACTCACATCAGTAGATGCAGGAAAAGCACTTCTAAAAATACAATATGCATTCCTGGTAAATATTCTCAGCAAATTGGGAATAGAAGAGAGCATCCTTAAATTAAT
>NW_006436291.1:2024220-2028010 GCF_000325575.1 Pteropus alecto | reverse complement strand
AGAGAGAGAGAGAGAGAGAGAGAGAGAGATCATAGACACTGGAAGAGGAAGTAGAAAACCCTAAGGAAATAAACATTTTGGTAGTCGCAAGATACAAAGTTAACATACAGAAGACGTCAACTGTATTTATATATAGTAGCAAAGAACAATTTAGGATGCCATTCACTATAACATCGAAAAACATGAAGAATTTACGGATAATTTAACAAAATACATGCAAGACCTTTTCAATGAAAACTGTGTATAGTTGCCAAGAAATTAAAGAAGACCAAAGAAATGGAGATATATACCATATTCATAGACTGGAAATCTCATTATTAAAAATGCACCTCTTTCTAACTTAATCTAGAAATTCAATGAAGTACCAGCCAAAATCCCAGAAAGTTTTTTTTTTTTAATTCTATAGTTTATATGAAAATGCTGAAGATTTAGAATAGTCAAAATAAGTTTTAAAAAGAGGAAGAAACCTTATAGGATTTATCTGATACTGAAACATCTGTCAAGCCAGAGTTCTGGCATGGACAGGCACGTGGGCAACGGAACGGAAGAATGAATGTAGAGACAGACTCACACGTACGTGGCCAGATCACTTTTAACAAAGAGGCAACGATAACTCAATGAAGGAAAGAACAGTCTTCTCGACACATGGTACAAAAACAAATGGATATAAACATGAAACAAAAATGACCCCCGACCCTTACTTAACTAATGCCGTCTACAAAATTAGCTCAAAATGGATCATAGTCCTAACCACAAAATTCCTCAAACCTTTGGGTAGGCATAATTTCCTAGCTCAAACACGAAAGACACGAGCGATAAAATGAAATGCTAATAAATTAGATTTAACCAAAATTTTAAACTTCTGCTCTTCTGAAGACACCATTAATGGGATGAAAAGGCAAACCAAAGACAGAGAAATATCTCCAAGTCGAATGAATGTTCGATGACAAACTTACATGGAGAACATAGAATGAACTCTTGGAACTCAATAATAAAGTCTTTTCTAAATGCTTGAGCGGAAGCAATAGAGAAAATTTCTCAAATGTTCAAGCGATTAGAAAGTGTACTTCTTACGAAACTTAGAGAAAAGCGTATTCAAAGACATTCTCCAGCAGACTAAAAGATAAGTCAAATTACAGAACAAAGGCACTCTAAAATCACGTTATAAAAGTGCTGGGCCCAACAACGAAACCAAATAATCGTAAGAAGTAAAGATAATTTTACAAAAGAACGCAGTTCTGAGGATGTGAAAACGTCAATAATTTGATAATAAATTGGTTCTAACACGTCAGGATACAAAACCACAGGAAGTGGACTGAACGCGACTTTCCTCACCTCTTCTGTGGCTTGTCAACAGATGTGAAATGACAGGCAGTTTGATAAAATACACCAAATATACCCGAAGACGTTTGTCCTCTTTAACGAGCAGTTTTACTTGCAGGAATTTGTCTTAAGGAAATATGTGGAAAAGACCAGCCACACAGACCTTCACTGCGGCATTATTTATGAGACCCAAGAATTGGAAGCATTCTAAACACCCAGTAATGTGAGATGGACAAAGGACCACAGCGTGTCATCCACTGCGACACCGTTTATGCACTATATGGCATGTGGACAAAGAATTTTTAAAGGTTGGAAAAGATTTTCATAACCTTTCTTAGCTATTTTTTTCTTAGGTCATTCTATGTAAAACCAAGAATTTTGCTGCTTTATTTTTCTTTAACCATCAAGATTTAGTTAGCATCTCCCGAACTTTTTCTAACTTCTCTAAGTTTTCTGCTTCTTTTTCATGCGAAATACTTCATTTTAACTGTTTATCTCACCTGAAAAATTATTCTATGCTTTGACTATTAGTGACTTTTGCTTCCTAAAATGGCAGTATACATAATTTATTTTTAAATGAAAAAATAAAGATGCCATCACTTAGAACTTGGTTGGTTTGTGACACCAGTGCATATAAATTAAGTGCTTAGTTTCAAACATGACAGCAAAGTTGTATTTTTAAGTCTCAATAACTTATCATTCGACAGACTTGAATAAAACACTAATTGCTATAACAACATATACTAATTTTATGACACAAATAATTTAAATGGTTTTATTTTTACCAATTACCGGCAATACATATTTCTAAAAGGAAACACATACACACTAGTAGATAATTCAACGGGACCTCTAACACATGTGTCTTTGGAAAGAACTATCTAGTAATAAAACATTCTCCACCATCCACCATCAATGTGAGCCAAACCCATATTTCACTTATTTCGAATATGTGAACGTCTCAACTTCTGGCTCACAGTCAAGCTCACATTCTTCGTCCAGGGTGTGAGCGTCCCCCAGCCGGGGCTCACGCAGGCCGCGGGGGATGCTCCAGGCTCTGCCACCCGCTTAGCTCTGCTCGGGGCCTCGTGGGCCGGCAACCCACAGCCAGAACGCGTGTCTGGTAAAACCCGCTTAGCGTCAGCATCGCCAGATTAGACGCCGTCATTGGAAAACCTCAAACGTGTGGCCGAGGCAGAGCTCTCCGTCGCCACTCGCCGTGCCGCTGGGCCCCGTCTCTGTCCGCACACGTCGGGTCTTTCCGAAGACGACCCAGGTGGCCTCCCAGACCCGCGCCCACGCCCCCGCCAGGTCCTGTCCCCCAGGCCACCCCAGATATCCCCAGTGTTGTCCTTGGAGACAGATCACGGGAGACCTACCTGATCGGGAGAAACCTTCCCACGCGTCACCTACCTGTGACGAACCCTGCGATTCTTACCGATCGAAGACAAACACACTCGCCCTGAACATTCAGACGCCGAGACGCTGGAGGAAACCAAACCAGAACAGCTGTCGCCTTCGGCCCCTGACCCCCGCCGGCCACGTGCTCCCGCCGGGCTTTGGGTCCCCTGTGAGGTCACATCTCTCTGAGGAAAGATTGAATCAGATCAAGTCACCTTCGATCACGCACAGGAGACGCGAGGAAACCTAATATTTGTCCAAAAAAATCAAAACCCGGTATGCCTGCCGTAGCCACGCGCATGCCGGGCACACCCGTGGGTGCTGCGCCAGCTCCCACGACAGGAGCTCGACGTGTCGCTGCCGTCCCCATGTCCCCTTACGAGGCACATGTTCCTGCTCTTCACGCTGCCCCTGGAAAATCAGCAAAGCATCGCATTCAGTTTTTTGTTTTCTTTAAGAAATTGCACAGCTATCGTTCACGGAGAGGATATATTTTTAGGCAACTGTATTTCGCTGCGGGTGCGTGCTTAAGCGTTTCGATGTTAGCGCCGTTGGACACAGCTTCTGCTGGGGACCTCCATGTATTGTCGCTGGCCTTCGGGAAGCCACGGAACGCGCAGCCGCGAAAGCTCAGGGCGCGTCAAGGGCGCGTCAAGGGCGCGTCAAGGGCGCGCTGGGTCCGCATCCCAGGCCGGGCACAGGACGTGACTTCTTTCCGAAGACGCGCTGTTGTTTCTGAGACGCTGGGAAGTAACGATTTTATGGCGGAGTTTCACGAAGTGCCACGCCAGCTTCCTGCCTCCTTCGGCAGCAGATGGGGTGAGCCTGGTCAGAGGAGGGGGTTCTGCTCCCAGACACAGCAGCCTGCAACGCCTCCCCATGCCTGTCGCAGCAGGAAGCCGTCTTCAGCGTTCTGTGGATTCTGACACCCGCAGACGGATGAAGTAACAACTTACAGAAGTGGAGAAGCCAGGCGCGCCCTCGGCCCTGGGTCCATCCCGCCACGAGGCCTGTCACCAACCACCCAGGCCGTGGTTCCCGGGATGTGACACGTTTGAATGTGCTG
>NW_006436291.1:2011720-2021720 GCF_000325575.1 Pteropus alecto | reverse complement strand
GAAATAATCAAGGGAAAATACACACTGCTTTTGAAATATTCCCACAAAACTCTGCAAAATTGTACATTAGCAAGAGCTGTGCGGTTTATTTTGTATGAAAACAAATAACAAAAGCTCATGTAACCTATAGGTGAAATGTACCCTTCATCCCCCAACGCTCACTGGCTGGGCTTCCAGAGGAAACAAATAACTTTTTGTGAAACAGTTAATGTTGCCTTTTTTTTTTTTTTTAAAGGAAGGGGGGGGGGGATGTGGCTACATTTTTTGTGGCCCATATTAGGCATTGCACATTTTCAGGGCCATGGGATTATACTAGCTAAATGCAGCCGGATTTATTGCCTCTGCTTTTAAAAAAGAAGTATATTTACAATTTATGTGAAAGAATCTCTAATAGGTTCACAGTTTAGGAGAAGAAAGGACAAAGGGCTTGTGTCAAGATAGCCGAATGAGGAAATTTATGTGCTATCACTGTAATTTACGAAAACAGAAACTCGGATTATTTACTTCAAAGTTTGTTTTAATGTATTTAGAGTTCGAGTGGAACCAGCTGTTTTTTTTAACTTCTAAAGATCGTGTTGTCATAACCCTGCTCAAAAGGGTGATTGTACTGTACTTCTTTAAACAACTTAAGAGGTATTAATTACAGGAGGAAAGGGAATATTGCCAACGTCTCTTCTGCATTATGAGTCAAACTAACAAGCTCTGTAACCACACATGCATCCTTGAAGATCCCAGGGCACACACACGGGCCCTCGCAGAGCCAGGAGTCTGCAAACAGACCCACAAAATCACCACCACCATCGCCACCATCAGCCCCGCCGTCACCATCATCATCACCACCATCACCACCATCATCACCATCACCACCATCATCATCATCACCACCATCACCACCATCATCATCATCACCATCACCACCATCACCATCATCATCACACTTATCATCACCATCACCACCATCATCACCACCATCATCGTCATCATCATCACCATCATCATCATCACCACTAACAAAATAATCTCTTGGAACTTGAACACCTACAGCAATACACACAGTGGAGAGTTCGGAAGTGTCAAAATGTAGAGCACAGGAGATTGGAAAAAGATCCTGACTCAGCTGGCTTTTATCTGGAGAACACAGATCAAGCCCATGTGGTGGTGTCCCCAATCCCGGCCAAGAAGACCCTACTCCTGCTCCTTGGATCCACAGGCCAGGAGCTTTCTATCTCAATGTCCATCCCTGCAAGTGGTCTGGCCTTTGAATTATAGGCGAGGAGGTGACTTCATACCTATTTAATGAAAGGTAAATAAAGTGATGCTAACGAGTCCCACCCCTTGGGATGATTTCAATTTTTTTCCAAAATGCTAAAAATCCATGATCATGTCTTCTTTGCTAGTAATCCTCCAGGGGGTGGGGAGGCAGGGGTCATCAGATACATGTGTGCCTGCCCTATTCAGCCCCTACCTTTGAAAGTCGGAGATTACGAAACAGCCAACGTAAGGCAGTGGTGATGTGTTTATAAGAGATGCTTTACAAAAGGCGTAAGCACAGGATCCCTTGAAGAAGCCAACTCCAACATGGCGATTAGAATGGTCTGCTGTGAAATTTCGTGCGTGAGCTCTGGGAAACCCTCTGTATGTTAACGTACTTGTGGCGTCAGCCCGGCTGGGCATGTGCTGGGCATGGGAAAGCCGGGGCACTGGTCCAGTGGGGGCTCTCTGCATGGATGGCACAGTCGGATCGCTGCTCAGTAGTCATGCGGTCATCAGTGCAGTCCCCACCATGGGGACAGTGCACTCCAGAAGTCCTCTGTGATGGACTGGCTCAGCCTGGGCACACCTGCTCCTATAGTGACAATGCCACTGGAGAGCTGTGAGCTATTGCAGGAATGGCAAGCTTCAAGGCCATGGGGGTCACGGGTGCAGGATATCTGGCTCCAGAGATGTCCCTCATCCCTCGGAGCCCTAATCTAATGTACTCCCGTGGGGCTGCAGGTGGCCCCTCAGCCACTGTTCTCCAAAGGCATCATAGTTCTCATCATGTTATAACATTTTAATTAAAATTGCACATTTGTTTTAAGACATTAATGCTCTGTAAATACAGTAGTACATGTATACAATTGATAAATACAAGAAGTAGACCTGTGCTGGAGGGCCATGCTCAAAATTTCACGGTAGGAATTCCTGATCAAAAAGGAACGGACCCCAGCTTTTGAGTTGTGCCTACTTAGCCATCACGTGGATGACTGATTTAACCACCAGACGTTTTTATGAAGATACTTGTTAAGCCAAAGGGTCTCTATTTGGAGGAATCTGTAGTAGGCAATGAAAGACCTAAAGCATAGGTGTGGGCTGAGCAAAAGAACCTTACACCCTGTGAAGGCCAGGTCCCTGAGATCGACACGTAGGACATGTCCCAAACGTCCTCTGTTCCCAGCACGGGCGAGCATTTCACAATGTGCTATTTCGTGGCTCCCAAGAGAAGCGGGAGTGAGGTCTCCGAGGCAGCAGGGGGTGAGCGCAAGCAGAGCTCGGGCTCGCGCCGCCTCAAGCCCCCCTCGCTGCTGTAAAAACACTGCTTCCTCCAACCAAAATACCTGCAAGACAAAAGATGTCCATGTCGAAGGCCACGTGGAAACTTAGAGCTGCTGGGGCGGAGGGCGGGGAAAAACATTTTCCAAGTTGCAAATAGAGAGAGAAAACATCCCAGGGAAGGGAGGGGCATTTGCGATGACGTCAGCTGTGGACGATGGCTTTTCCATGGGTGTGAGGGTGCAGCTGTGCAAGAGCTGCTTTGGAGAAACTCGACAGGTCAAGAGCCAGGTGCCAAAGATCGTCACGCAAGGGGGCTTTCCGATGTCCTCGGTGCCGCTCTGCTTGTGTTTCTTTGAAAATGAGATTTGGGTTACATCTCTAAAATGAGCTAAAGATGGCGTTGGCAGACTATAGCCAGAGGCAAGATCAGGCTCGTTGCCTGTTGTTATAAATAAAGTTTTATGGAGACAGCTATGCTGATTCGTTTACATATTGTCTACAACTGCTTTCGTAATACAATGCAGAATTGAGTAGTTATGACAGAAATTGTATGGCCTGTAAAGCCTAAAATATTCACTATCTGGACCTTTACAGGAAGAGTTTGCTGACCCCCGAACTAAATGGTGAAAAGCGGTCTATTTTCAGATGCCTCGTCTAACTGGAGCAAATAATCTAGATGTTTAGAAATATCTACCAGAAGACTGAATGCTTTCTCTCTCCCCCTAGGTGTCGGTAATTGCTCTTTATTTAAAAAAATGTTAGAAGCTGGGGTCTGGGGAGGGGCTGCATGGAGGGGCCATGCCGGGAGGGGAGGGGGCTGCATGGAGGGGCCATGCCGGGAGGCTGGGAGCCAAGAGCAAGCCAACGAAAACGAAGTCAAGGCGAGAGATGTAGCAGATTTCCTGAGCGGAGAGAAAAGAATAATCTTTAAAGCTGGCCACATTTCTTTGCTTAAAAGTGTCTGTAGATGAGTTAATCAGGGAGCTTTTCCGACAGAAGTCGTCTTGCTTTGGGGCAAATATTTGATCAATCCCACGAGGATAGCTCTGTGGTGTAGACGGGGAAGTAAGGTCTGGCTGAGGACAAGATTATCTGAACTCACGGCGACAAAATAATTACCCGTGTGTATAGAACAAGGGTAAAGGGTGGATTTGGCGAGTTTCTGTCCAGGTCTGCAATTTGCCAGAGCCTGGAGGTGTGGGGAGCACGGCACGGCGTGAACTGACCTGGCTTGGAGCTAAGTCAGACGGTCCACATCAGAGCCAAGTTCCAGGCAATCTCGACACACATAAATCCTCGCGGAGAAAGCCCAAACGGAAACGGAGCACTGGCAGTGTCTTCGGGAATGAAAGCGGAGTTCCAATTTAATGTCTCGGAGGAAGGAGAAACGTCTTGATGCGTCGGTTCTCAGCGAGAGGGCCTGCGTGTTTCATTGCACCCATGCCGAATGTGAATTAAACGTGCAAAGCAGAGTTACATCAGTTTTCATGACCACAGTTCCCGTGTTCCAGGAGGGAGAACGGATCCAGTAGCATCTGGACTTCCGTGCTGTGTCGAGCATCAATAAACAGTGGGAATCAGAAAGTACAACCTAAAAGGAACATGAAGAACAGGGCGAGTCCCACCAGAGGGCCTGAAGCTGCCACCGCAGATGGTTCAAGGGCACGTTTTACCAGATGAGTCCTTCTCAGTGTCAATGGGCAAGCGATGAAGGATGCAGATCGGGGCTCAGCGTTGGGGAAGGCTATTTGCCAGTACCAGTGACTGCCACTGAACAATGCGTCCTTCTCAAGGAACATCGGGTGAGCTCTGATTGTGGGAAGGGACCAAGCAGAAGCCGGGAGGTCCTTTGTCATGTAACCGTCATGGCAGGAGATGTCCTCATTCTGGAACATTCTTAGCACCCTAAGATTCTCTGTGCCGCAACCCAGGGGTGGTCTAATCACCACAGAATCAGAGTAGGTGATTTTAGTAAACATGTTCTGATTATCTGGGATAATTTTTCCCCTAAATATGCCATTCTGTCACTCCCCCCTTGAGCTTTGGCAATATCCTAGAGAGTGTCCATCGCACCTCCCGATGCTCTGACACCAGGAAGGGCCTCGGTGCTACTTGGGACAATGGGCTCTCGTCCCGTTGGAGACTGCAGTCGGCACAGTTGCCGCGCGAGAGGTTCGGTCTCTGCAGCACTGGACACGCCACGACAACCTCGTTCTGCTTTTTTCAGGCAGACTTGCTTCTTCCCCTCTCCCCAGCCTCCACCCTACAGCACGCAAAAATAACTGTATTACTTTTGCTCACTGAGGGGGATCCTTCCAGCTTCTCTGTTGACCCTGCGCATGGGCATAAATCTAGAGCTTAGTTTTACCTGAATGAGATCAGCCTGCATACGATAACTCACAACCTGCTTTTGTCATAACATGTACTAGAGTGGAAAAACAGCCGGGTGGAAAAAAATAATCATTTTAACAGTTCCATGCTATCCCATCATTTCGTGTTCCAAATGTAAACTATCTCCTAAGCTGCAGAGAAAGTTCTGCACATACATCTTTGTACATGCGCTGAATTATCTTTGTGCAAATTTTATATTTTGAGACATACTGTTAAACTCTCCTCTGAACGCTTGTATCAATTTATATTCCTACCAGAAGTTTATAAGTATAATTGTATCTATTCCCCTACATGCACACAGGTGAAAATGTGTCAGTGACAGTCTAGTTTGCATTTCTGCCCTGGGAGTTAAGAGGCTTTGGGTCAGACTACCTCCTTAGATCTATCCAAGTTCTTACTAGTCATATGCTTTGGTCAAAGGACAAAGCTATCTGTGCTTCGACTTCCTCTTGTGAAAAACAGGAATAATGACAGCATTTGTCCCACATAGAGTTGTTAGAAAATTAAATGAAATAATAAACATAAAGCGCTCATATAAGGAGGATAAAACGACATGACAAAATGGGGTTTATCCCATGAATGCAAGGTTGGCTTAACCTTGGAAAATCAATATAGTTCATCATACGGACAAACTAAAAGGGAAAACCGTGAGACCGTCTCAAGAAACCCAGAAAAATCACTTAACAAGATCCAACATCCGTCATCGATCAAAGCTCCCAGCAAAATAGGAATAGAAGAGAACTTTCTAAACCTGAAAAAGAGCATCTATAGAAAATATGCAACTGACGTCATACTCAGTGGGGAGGGGCCGAATCTCTCCGCCCGTGATCAGCAGGGACGCAGGGATGTCTGCTCTCGCCGCTCCCCCTCAGCATTGTGCTAGAGGTTCAGCCGCGGCACTGGGCGAGGGAAAAACACATAGGTAAAAGGCTTCCGAAAGGGAAGAAACAAAACTGTCTATTGACATGAGCTGCTACTTAGGAAATCTGGTACATTCTACCGAAAACCTCAAAAATTATTAAGCGAATTTCATAAGGCTGGGGATGCATAATCAATTGGATTTCCATATACTGGTAACAATCGGAATTTGAAATAAAAACGATAGCTTCATTTACGATAGCAACAAAATATATGAAATAGTCAGGGATAAATCTGACAAAAGATGTACAACATCTGTACACTGAAATCTGCAAAATGTTGCTGAGAAAAATTAAGACCCAAATAAATGTAGAAACACAGTGTGTTCATGGGCTTGAAGACTCGATGTTTTAAAATATATTGATTGGCTCCAAAACGAACTACAAATTCAACATAAACTCAAACAAAATTCTCCTAGGTTTTTTGGTGGGAATGAACAAGCTAAAGCTAAAATTTATATGCAAATGAAATAGACCTAGAATAGTTAAAACAAGTTTGAAGAATAACGAGATCAGAGGGCTAACTGGTTTCAAGCTTTACCTTACAGCTGTAGCAGTCCAGTGTCGTGTGGACGTAAGGATGGACAAGTAGACTGATGCCACGGCGTCCAGAAACAAAGCCATGCATACGCTGACAATTAATTTATACAAACGGGCAAAGACAATTCAATGCAGGAAGAATAGCCATGTGCACTAGATACCAAAATTTACTCGAAATGGAGAAAAAGCCCACATGTGAAAACTAAAACCATAGACGTCTGGAATAAAACATAGCAGTAAATTTCAGGGGCCTCGAGTTATACGAAGATGTTCTACAGACTACACGAAACGCATGATCTATAAAAAGAAACTGATAAAATACAGTTGACCAAAGTTAAAAGCTTTCGCTTTGCTAAGGAAACTGTTAAGCAAATGAAAATATAAGGCATCGACTAGGAGAATTTATTATACCTTATAAAGATCTTTATCCAGATGTACTTGGAAAATATAAAGAACTCTCAAAATTTACCAATTAGGAGGAACCAACTCAATTTTGAAGACTAGACAAAAATTTGAAGAGCTACTTCTTCAAAGATATTTCTGAAAAATAAACATGTGGAAAGATGCTCCCCACAATTAGTCATTAGAGAAATAAAAACTCAGATCACAATAATGCTCTACCACATGCACATTAGCATGTTTAAAATTTTAAAAAAAAAAAAAAACTGGCCATACCAGGGCTAGATTCCGGAGGAGCTGAAATTATCATACACTGATGCTGGGCGTGGAAAATGTTATAAGCATGTCGCAAAACAATTTGGCAGCTTCTTCAAAAGCGCACCTACCATATGTCCCAGGCATTCCACTCCTAAATATTTACCCCAAAGAAAGCCTGTCTTTATAAAACTTGTAACAAATATTCACAACAGCTTATTTATAACAGTTTAAAAACTTGAAACAACCCAAATCTCCATCTTCAGGCGAGTGGTTATATCATGACATATCTACTCAATGAAATACTATTCAGCAACGAAAATGAATAAACCATTTTTAAAAGAAAAGAAAGGAATTATTGATACACACACAGCACGGAGGACTCGCAAAGTAGTTACGCTGAGTAGCAGAAGCCAAAGAAGACAGTACATATGGCACGATTTCACGAACGTAAAATTCTATCAAATGCAAACTGATACATAGTGACAAAAAGCAGGTTTCTTGGGGATGGAGGGATGAATCATAAAAGGGACGTTTTGAAGGGCGATGCCTTCGGGGTAATAGAGCATCGTTTTTTCCCTTGTCTTTATTTTGGCATAAATATGTCAAAACATGTCGGATTTTACACTTTAAATATGTGCAACTTACTGTGTGCCATTTACACCCAGTTAAAAATTTAACTCAGAATAGCGACTGTCAGGAAGACAGCAGGTTCTCAGCAAATGTTAGCTGCCACCGTTATCATTCGTTCGTGAGATGAAATGCCTACTCTGATAACGTGCTACCGATTTAACGCGTTTTAACGGTACTTCAAGAATGAAGAGAATTAATGGATCATAGTTTTAAATTTCCCTCCGGCCATTCCTCTGAATTCCAACTTTGCCTTGATGCTGTAGATGTGTTCAGACACACCCCAGGCTTTCCTGAGATGTTTCTGGCTTTCGAGTCATATTTTTAAAGGGAGAAAACACTCTGTCTTATCTGTTTTTACCAGGTTTATTGACGTATGGTTTGGATATACTAAAGTTATCCATTCTAATTGTATCGTTGGATGAGTTTGGGCAATTCTAGAGGGTCCTGTAACATTTCCATCAGCTCGGAAAGTTCTCCGTGCCTCTTTGCAGCCACAGCCTCCTCCTCCCTGCTCCTGGCAAACACTCATCCACTTTCCAACAACATTCCTTTCCTAGAACGTTAGGTCAATGATTTCACATCGGCGGTTATGCAACGTGTACGCTTGCTTTTGTACCGGCTTCTTTCGCTTGCCACAGAGTTCTGAGATTCGCCCGTGTTGTCGTCTGCATCGATATTTCTTTTCTCTCCACCGCTGCATAGCAACAGCGTTCCTTGGGTGCACATACCAGAAACGTGTCGATCTGCTCACCTCTTGATGAACATTTGGTTGTTTCCAGCGGAGAGTGTGTGTGTGTGTGTGTGTGTGTGTGCGCGCGCGCGTGCATGTGTGCAGTATTATAAATAACGCTGTTATGAACATCTGTGTACAAGTCATTTGTGTGAATATCTGTTTTCATTTTCTTGGGTAAATCCTAAAAATGCATGCTTTTGTCTGAAGCCACACATAAACAATATGCTTTTCTTGTCTGTTTTACACACGATAAAAAATATATAATGCCAGTGGAATTATTAGGTTGTTTAACTTGATAAGACAGTGCTGAGCTGTTTTCCGAAGTGGCTGTACCGTTTCTAATCTCCCCGGTGGCATGTGAGTGTCCGGCAGCTCCGTGTCTATGTCAACATTTAGTATTGTCAGCTTTTAAAATTTTAGCCATTTCGGTGGGTGGATGATGATTCTGTCTTATCTCTTATCAGAATTTATTTAGGATTAAAATGTCTCATGCAATATCAGCTTTTTTCCCTAAGACCAGGATTTTATTCCTAAAATTACCTTTATCCAATAATTAAATGGGCCAAGGCTTCCCAAAAGATCATGATTACAAAGTAATAACATGCCTCCTCACGCACTTCTCATATTTTTAATGAAAGATCCAGAATATAAATTGGACTTTTAAAATAAACCATAATGACTTGAGTGTTTTTAGCTAAGAAGGCAAATAAGGCATTAATCATTAAATTCAGGCATTTTATGTTACAGGTTTTTACTTAGCAATAGCAAAATAAAGACAAGGGAGAAAACAATGTTCAGAATTAAAAGTGTGATCGCCACGTGGAATGTGCTGTTAAACTCAAATCCACGGTCGAGTCAGAAAGGAACGAAGACGAGGAGATGCCGTGACTAGGTCAGAGGTCGGCGCGGAATCGCAGAGACCCCACGGATCCCGGCCCATGGGAACCAGGCTTCCCAGGCCACCGTTTGCATGCGGGCGGTGGGGCGGGGAAAACATCCTTTTCATACACAGCCGGACCTGCCTAGTGTTTGTTATGGATAGCCCTTCACATCGTTGACATTACAGAGAACGTCCAGGAAATTATTTGCCTAATCCAGCACGCGGACTTAGGGCCATAATCTCAGTTCAAACTCACCTGCACATCCATCTTTCCTGAGGTTCTTAGAATTCTCATTTTCACGGCTCCGCAGATGCACGCTGGAGCTAAGTGGCCGAGGGGCTTAGAACAAAGAAACAAACTGTGTGGTGGCCTTTGTTTCTCCAAGAGATGGCAGAAATACTCTACTCCCGGCCCCACACGCACAGCGTAAACTTCTTGACACTAAAACTCAAAAACCAGGAATGCTTTGTTTTTCCTATGCTTTTATCTGAAGCCGCACATAAACAATATGCTTTTCTTGTCTGTTTTACACACGATAAAAAATATATGATGCCAGACAGTCTTTCTTTTTTTGCTATTGTCTTAAGAATGGTTGACTTCCCAGAATTTAAAAGTATGCCAGGGTTCTTGTTGTTTGAAGACTTAGGGTCACGGCAGGGGGGGGATAAAGCCTTCTAATTTCCTTCTTGCTTCATTTTATATAATCAGATATATAT
>NW_006436291.1:1963776-2011673 GCF_000325575.1 Pteropus alecto | reverse complement strand
TATCTCAGTAGCAGAGTCTTTTGCATCAATTAGCACAATGCGTCTGGCTACGTCCTTTATAAGACATCCAAAAACATCTGGGGTAGAATGCCGTCGCCTCGGAGAACTACCCAAGCAGAATCGACACGCAGGCATTGTTTGCAGACACGGGGGGACATTTCCAGATCTTGCCTTTTCCCAGTGAGGTCCCCTATTAATATATACCTGTGCACATTTTTATCAGAGGAACTAACAAGACAATAGAGAGGAAGCAAAGTTAGCTATTAGATAACAATTCTCCTGCCAAGAGCCATAATCTGACACAGATTGAGCTGGGCGGAGCAGTCCATTAATGGTTCACGGCTCATACAATAATGACCTGCTAACCTGACGTGGTGTTGCTCTCACATTCTGCCGTCCCCTGGGATGCTACTGTCACTGTTATCTATTGCCTGCTTCCCTATCAAAGGGGAAAGCGGAGCTGAAATGTATGTGCGCATCCACCTCTGTAGTTCATCGCACACCAGCCCTGGCGCGTGGAGGAACAATAGATTTATAAGTTTATCCTACATTAAGCCAAACATGCCTGACTGCACTGTAAATTACTAAATAATAACCAGGTGGTGTAAGATCCCGACTTGGACAGAATATAAAAATCTATCAACCTGTAACATACAATAACCATAAATGTGCTATGTCGTTGATGGCTCAGGTAAACCATCCGCCACCGGGACCCAAGGTTTCAGAAGGAAAATCGCAACAAAACATGCTAAATTTAAAACTTGGCTCTCTCTCCTTTTGTGCTCCCTGTCGGCAGAGGAAAGACCCCCGAGTTAAAACACTCGGGGATCGGTCGCGTGTGTTCGATTTCTTTGTCTGGGATCGGCTGCTTCTCGTGACTCCTGTGACTGCTCCCTCGCAGCTTGGGGCTGGTGTCTTCCAGGATGACGAGTGGCTGCATCAAGGTCGCTTCGATGCCCAAACTTCACATTCCAATGAGCCTGAAACGCTCCACACAGGCCGGAGAAGGTGGAAAACGCAGAAAGGAGCCACCTTCGGATGATGTACACCTTCCTCCGGAGAAAAATATCTGAAAACTGGGTTAACTCGGCAAACCCCTGTCCTAAATCCCACACTTCACCGGGTGTCGCAGAAATAAAATTGTGCTGAATCTTCCCTTGCAGCCCCCTCCCCCACCCGCCCCACCCCCGCGAGAGAGATTCCATTTGTAGGAATCACAGGGAAAAAGAATTAATTTTATTTCAGTGAAAGATTCCAAAATGATCCCATAAATTGTGATTCTAAAACACACAAAGCTAATTAATTCCTTTCGAGGAGATTTTCAATAAGCAAACCAGGTTAAGTTTATATGATTTACAAACAGTGTTTACATTCATGGAGGTGCAACTAATTGCTACACGGTTTGACATCATTACAGGGAAATGCTGGGGGACAGACAGTTTAATTAGGGGTGGTTTCAAGTTCACTACATGATTATCATCACAAAGCTCCTCCAAAAGGCTACGCGGTACAGTAATGCTGAAAAGTGATTACATTTTGCCCGATGTCTGCCTAAATTTTGAATGAAAAGCGATAGTCTGGATGGAGACGGTTACGTTCATTTGGTTCAGATTTTTTTCCTGAGTCACCCTCGCCCACTTGTCCTCGGGCCCCGTCTCTCCCTGTCCTGCACGTCGGCTCCCGGGTGACTGCGTGCGAGGCGTTTGGATGCATCCTGAGAGCCCTTCCGAGCATTCCCAGGTGATGCCGAGATCCTCCACGCTTCGTGAGACATTTTAGGAGCAGGTTTTACCATCCGCGTGGTTCAGGTGCGACACCAGTGGTGTTTATAAATAATTTAGTTCCAAATTGCAACTCACTTTCCATTCCAGTCAATAACAATTGTTTTTGCCAGTTTTAATTTTTAAAGTTTCACTCTGTTAAGTTGCTGTCTTCTGTAATCAGCTCAAGCTGCTAATGACAGTGCTGTCACTTTGAAGCCCGGGAGATGTGGGTGGAGCTGGAACGCAGGGTGTTCAGATGCCGGGTACCTGGGTCGTAATGAGCCCTGTCACCGTGACAGGAAGGCCAGCCGCTGGTGTTTCAGACGTCAAGATCCACGGTTATTTTTAACAAACATATAACTGAGAACCCAACACACGGAAGATTCTAGAATTGCTAGGAATATAGCAAATTACAATGGTGCACACCTGCAATTGATATAATGTTATTAACCAACGTTTTCTCAATACATGCAATTTTTTAAAAAAAATCCGTAAGCCTCTCCTACCCTAAAGACACTTGTGATTTGGTCCTGGAGAAGAGGCATCTGGGCCATCCTCTCCTTTAAGGCTGAAAGGGACGCAAGTCCAAACGACACCGAGACGATGGTTTAAACTTCAGGAATCTGACGACTCCACGCTTTTTATCGTACACACATTTCCAAGTGTCGGCTGAAGCAGCCACAAAACACTTTATATTCAGCTGTTATCTACTCTAGATTCTGGCAATTCAGTTTCGAAAGACGAATAAATGAAATAAGGTTCCCCAAAGCGACCGGTTTTATAGCGTAAGTAACACCTCAAGGGGGTACCCTGGGTTTTCTCAGGAATTTCAAAACACAGACATCAGAGAAAAACAACTTTTCAACAAACCTCAAACTGCCGGAGTCTGGGCTCAGGGAAAGACGCCCGCAGCTGACCGCTCCGTACACGTCGGCATCTGTGACGTGGACGACCACGCATGGAGGACAGAGTGTCACCAGGCCGTCTCTGGGGCCGGACCCAGGAACCCCCAGGGTGCCGCTGGGAGGCGGGGTGCTGGAAGGCTGGCTCAGGCCTTCGGGGCACAGGTTCACCTTCATCAGGAACGACCGCCCAGTCCCTATCCAGGACCAAGTGATGGATGTCTAGTCGGTTTAATTAACTCGGGCACGGCACCAAGGCATTACATCTCCATTAATAAGCAAATTGGTAAACCCCAGACCTAAAGCTCCGAGGCCCCCACCTCTCAGCCCGTTTCCCCGGCCCTCGGCATCCCCCACAGTCTTGTCTGGAAGCTTCCATGTCCCCTCCGCTCTCCGTCTCGCTGACGCGCCCTCTTCCTGACGCCAGGCGCCCCCGCCAGGCTTTGTCCGTCAGGTTGCTGAGGGTTCTGGGACATGCACCCCTGGACAAACGGCGAGCTCACCGACAAGGACGGCGTCTCCACGGTGACCGTTCCAGACAGGTCCTCAGCGCTGGCCGTGCGCTTGGAGGTGGCTCAGCACGGACATCGCCGGGGCCCACGGCCACCCCCGGCCACCCTGCCATCGCCAGTGAGCAGAAGCGAAGCCGCTGCCACGAGCGACGGCCGCGTCCAGGGCATGGGTCTGGCAACCGGCCGGCGGCCTGGCCGGAGCACCGCGTCCTCATCCTCGGGCGTCACCAGCCTGTCACCAGAGGCCTTCGCTTCACCCCCCTCCTGCCTCTGGTTCCCGCCTCTCGGAATCCACTCACGCCCCTCGTGCTGTAGGCGCTTAAAACATTTAATTAATTCACTCCATGGAAGTTGAAACACCGAATGCCCGGGCCTGAGCGAAGACGCATCACGGAGACCGGGCAGGAAGTGACCGTCACAATTCCTTCACGACGGACAAGCATGTCTGCTGTAAAGCCGCGCCTCCTGCAACCCCGACTTACCCACGACTTACCCGAGACGCCCCTTCACAGGCTGGGGACACCTCCAAGACCTCGCAAACCCCCGTCCGAGGCTGGAACTTCCAACGAGCTTACTTGGGGTCCCTGCGCCATCAGACACCGCTGGTCCCCACACGTCCGCTTTCGGCCTCATCGCGAGTGGTGTCTGCACCGGGTGAAGCTCACGCGATTTCCTCGGTCACGTTTTCTTTCTGTTTCGACTCTCGGAGGAACTTTTCATGCTAGGCCTGGGCCGGCATCCGCCACTGCTCCACTGCCGACTGGGTCCAGAATCCTCCTGCTCGGCCGCAAATGCTCCCATTCTTTCCAGCACAGCTTGCTCAGTGCGGAGCTGTGCGGATGGTGTTGCCGTGGGAACACTTTGTCACCGAGTCATTTTCAAGAGTTAACGAGTCCATGGAAACAGGGCGGGAACTACAAAGCCACGTCCTAACGCTGCTCAATTAAACGAGCGGCTCCTCGTTTAAGTGTTCACAGTGTGGCGTGCTCACTCCATGGCAAACGAAGCCCACATGGGGAGCGGCAAGGTCTCGGGTGACTGTGCGTCACGCACCTTCCGGACGACCTGCAAATGGCCCAAACTACAGAGGCCAAATCGCAGAGTCCAGTGGTCTGTTGAATCGGGTCCCAAAGCCAGCCCCACGGCCACTGAAAACACAAGTGTTCAGTGCACTTGAAGGACCAAAGTTCTCCGAGTTCACCTCCCTCTTTTCACTGGAATGTGACGCTGGTCCATTAGCATCGCGACCCACCGGCCACAGCTGGGACTGTCTGAATCCTACAAACAGTGGAGACATAGATTAGGTAGGAAGCTTGTGACTGCAGGTGACAGAAAACTCCACTCGGACTGGCTGTGACAATGGGGAAATGCATCTCCCAGGAGACTTCCTGCGCCGGCCCGGCGGAGCCCTGATTGATTCGGCCGCGTCGTCAGGGCCCGGGCTGCCCCCCACCCTCCCTTCTGCCATCCTCGGCCCAGCTCCTGTCCCACCCGGATCGGCTCCCGGCGTCACGAGCAGGCGGCCTGACAAGCAGGAGGATGGTAAACGCCTTCGAGTCGCTGTCAGTGATTCGAACCTCTCGTCGGAGGCCCCGGCTTCTCGTCGGCCAGACTCATATCACACGTCCTCGCCCAAACCGGTCACGAGCGAGGACGGCAGAATAACCGCGGTTGGCTTAGCCCGTGTGCAGCAGACAGACATCAAGGAAGGCAGTCGCGTCGGTCCCAACTCCCACGTTTTAACTGAAATCCGAGCCAGGTTTAGGTGTGAATACGCACACGCGCATGTCCACCGACGCGCGTGCGTGCTAAGCTGCGATCGAGGAGCATTTCCTGCTGTGAGTGACGGTCGCATAGTTTAAGCCGCGCCGGCCTGGACCAGTCCTGACCCGCGCCGGAAAGAAGGCGCGGCCGGCCTTCTCCGAAGCACGTGGGCGCCCAGGACCAGACACCTGGACGCAACGAGCTTCTCTTAGGAAAAAGGAGGAGGGGGCAGCGATTGGTAGCGGCCCCGGGCGGCAAGTGACGAGGGCGTGGCTTCGGGGAGCCAGTGGCCGCGGGCGCGGGGAGCGGTGAAGGGATTCACAGCCAGGTGAACACACGCCAGTGTCAACGGGCGGCTGCGGGGCCGGGAGGGTCCTAAGTCGGGTGGCGTGGATACGTGTGTGACGCATAGCGCGAAGCGTATACTGCAGGGAAAAGGCACAGCTGACTTCACCTCAAAAGCAGAAGCAGCACCTGTGAGGGGCTCTGCGTGCGATGCCGTGGGAGCGCGTCCTGGCCGACGGCGTGCCGTATTTATTGATTTCCCATAGTGCGCTTTATAACACTGCTGAAGTCACCATTCGGCTTTAACGCCTCGTGACTCCGGAGGCAGGCGTGTCGAGGGCCGCCGTCACCAAGATGCCCCCTGCTGCGGCACCTACCACCCTCGTAACCTGACGCGAGGAAATTCACGGTGAGTAGAGCAGGAGCTTGCCCTGGGTACGTGTCATTCAAACCCTCAAGGATTATGGGCTAATTAGGAGCACAGCGATGTAAATTTGCCTTGTGTCAGGTTTTCAGAAACAGTAAAATAACATAATTAAGCAGCGAACAAAGCAGATCATTTAAACCCCTCTTCACTGCAAATGCGCGATGGAGAAATGCACGCATCGGCCTGGAAACCAGAAAACCGCGGCCCACGCGGCAGGGGCCAAATTACAGAGAAACGGCGTGAATTTGATTGAAATGCATCCCTATTGCTCATATGAAGGTTCTCATGAAAGAAAAGTCCATTAGGTAATTAAATAATTCATTTAAAGGAAACAGGCATTGCTTTTTTTGGAAAAAAAAAAAAAAACTGAATTGCGTTTAAGCAAACAAAGTAAAAACCCAAAGAATAACTTCCTAGAACCGGAAACCCTAATAAAATCAGAAAATAAAATTGTACATGGCATTTCCCAACTTGGACTCCTCTCCGGACTTGTGGTTACGCGAACAAAATTACACCTGAGAACGTGAAGCTTCCGCTGAAACCGTTTCCTCCAAACGGCCCCGTGAACCCGGATTCTGAGAGCAGAATGCCATGAACGGGGGACACCGAGGCTGTCACTATGCAGTGCTAGGAAAGCGCACCTCTCTGCTCGGACGCCTGTGAGGAGGCGGGCATCCTCTGAAGGGCCTGGGAGAGGTTCCAAGTCCGTTCGGAGCCTCCGTGTCCATCCTGCTCGCCCGCGGGACCGGAAGTGCTGTCCGGCCCGGCCCCGGAAGTCGGGTACGAGAACCGCCAGCCCCAGCGTCGGCCGGTGCGGGGCTGGGAGGGCGTCCGATGAACCTCCCGCCACCTACGGGCACGACCTGCCTCTGCGGCCGGCTCTCCTGGCGCCCGCGCCGAGGCCTCCACCACTCCCAGTCCAGTCTTCATTCTCACTGGCGCTGTAGGGCAAGGGAAGGATGGAAGAAGGAAGGGAAATGAAGGGGGCGGGGGAGGGGAGACCCCGCGGGGTGATGAGGCAGGAGGCGTGGGGAAGAAAGCGAGCCAGGCGGGAACGGAGGGCGGAGCTGGGGGCGAGGAGAAGGGACCGAGAGTCCTGACGGGCGGCTCGGCCGGATGCGTTAAGTGAAATCGTTGTGAAGCCCGGTCTGCAACGTCAGTGGAAGCGTCAGTCAATCAGCCGCGTGGTCAGTGGAAGCGTCAATCAGCCGCGGTCAGAAGCACTCGGAACCCCGCTCCGGATGAAACGCGGTACCGAAGGGGTCGTCGCTGCAGCGGCGCGGGCTGAGCCGGGAGGGACGCGGCTGCTTCCGCTTCAGTGCTCAAAGGAAGGGAAGAAAAGATCCAGTGCATCTCGATGTCAGCTGTTTCCTTTGCGCTCGCAAACGAAGGCGAGGGCCGAAGATGGCAGGTCCTTAGCAAAAGCCCGAGCTCCAGGCTCGCTCTTGTGCGGACGGCCTGATTTATAACCGCCGTTTTCTATTATCATTCAAGGACCTGCAGGGCCCTTTCGAAGACTAATGAATGATGACAAAGTGCTCCCTGGCACCTCGCGCCTCCCCCTCTCTCGTCAAATCCCACAGTCACGCCTCGTGACTGTGTCCTCCAGACCCGGACCGGCATCTCCGCTCGTCCGCTCATGGCCCATAAACGGCCCCCCTGGAAACGCGGTTCTGTGCGTCTCGCCGGATCCGACCCCTTCAGAGGAGCAGTGAAGGGCCCGGCTCGAGCAGGTGCGGCGCCTCTCCGCGTGGCCGGGTCGTTTTCCCTCGGGATCCGATGGCCACATCTTCGCTGGGCCAGGCCGAGGGTCCCGTTTACAAATCCCGGACTGCGAAAGCTCTTCAGCTCAGTGTCCTCCAGAACGAACAGCGCGGGCGCCGCGGGACTCTCCTGAGGAGTTCGATGCGAAGCTTTCCATTCGGATTCTTAAACCCCAAAGCGGGACGCACGACACAGGTAATGCGGGATGAACCCAACTGTAGGACTTGTAAGAATTCAGCGGACACTCCGTTCTTTGGACCTTTTCTAACATAAATTCTGCCCTCGATGATATTTCCCATCCCTCGAAAAGCGGATCGTATGTTCCCTTGTCGCTGGGTGATCAGAAGTACCAAAGATACAGACATTAAGTTGACAAAGTGGGCCATGCATCCATGTCGCTTCAAAGGAAAATGAATAACCAAGGCCTTCCCCGTGCCAGTTTTCAGGGTTCCTGACAATCGTCATGGAACTGGGGCCACATGTCCCTTCCCTCGGTTAGCAAAGCTATCACATAGCCAGTGCTGAGGTTCCGTCACAGAGAGTTATTGACTTACAAGCATATCTTCCCCTGCCCTGCTAATGACTTCCACAAACACGCCCACTGATCATCTTTTTTATGTGCTTTCCAAATACTACCGGGAGGCCCAGGGGGCCATTTGGGGTCCGTGCTTAGGGATTTGACAGGTCACGTTAACGAGACGCGCATCCGTATTTACCTCAGGATTTATTTATTTAGAGGGGAGTGCTGTGGTCACATGAGCCTTGCTGAATGAGGGGACAGGAAGGGGGCCGGCGAGCGCCCGGACGCCTCCTGCGACGTGGCTCAAGGAGCACCGTTTGTGGCCTCTTCTGCGGGGACCGCATCCGTCTGTTCTCATAGTGTCAGGTTGACAAGAGGAGAAAAAAAAATTAACCAAAAGCCAAATCAAATAAATGTGCAACTCATAAATTCTGCAGCTAAAAATGTACCCCTGAGGGGTGGCAACCGTGCAGGTGGAAGGCTCGCCCCTTCTGCCCTCGTAAAGGGGATGATAAGTGAAGCTTCTCTCCTCGGCCCCAAGAAGCCCAGGCTGGAGGAGAGCGCGGCCCGCCTGCTGCCCGCTCCCCGACTTAAGGAACGCATGCCCGCCCTTGCTGGGCGAGCAGGCGGGTGGGCTTGGAGCCGCTCTCCTCCACGGGCTGTCAGCATCCCTGCCTGCGCGTTGCTAAGCAACACGTGCCTGGACCGGGCTGGCTGGCTGCAGACCGGCCTCTCAGGGCTTCGCTCTGGGTGCCGCTGCTCCTGCGTGGGGGGCTGCGGGGCTGAGCAGGGGGCCATCAGAGTAAGAAAGGCCTATGCCAGAGCTCACCGAGCCACTTCGTTTTTTGACTCCAAGGCTCAGTATGTCATTCGGAGCAAAACCTGTTTTAACGAATGTCATCCCTGCTCCCGAGTCGTCAGCCAAAAACCTAGGAGCCCTGCCTAGGGGAGTCCATAAGAAAGACTAGAAAAAGAAGGCGCTATTTCACGCCACCCCGACTGTCCGGGAAGATGACATTCTCATTCGGCAAAACTCGCAAACCCTTCTCTGCAGAGCACTATCCCGTGGCAGGCACCGCTGCGCTCCGCTCCCCACTCCCGAAGTGGGGGTGTGGGCCGGGAAGCAGCACATGGCCCCTCATTCACAACTGGTATTATTTACTGAAAGCAGAAAAGAGAAAAAGCTATCATAGAAGTAAAAAATCAAAGAGGCGAGCAATTAGTTTATTATGCTTCTACGAGATTCAGCCCAATTCCAACCTGGGTAATAGATTAGTGGAAATGCAACAAAGGTATATTTGCCAAACCTTCCCTCGCGAAGGAAAAACGGAAAAGGACAACCCCAAGTTTTTAAATAGCCACCAAAAAAAGCAAGTCAGAAGTGCTAGTACAGCGTTTTTGTCTCAGATTGCCAAAAAATATTAATATGCTTTTGCTCAACATTATAATTTGCAGTGACATTTCATACAAGGCATTCGTAAACTCATCTCAGTAAGCAAATGTGTATTTTTTTTCAATGTGAGACATTTCAATATATTTCCACTAATTGAAAAGATGGCGTTCTGGCCACTTTTTTGAAATAAAACTACAGTCCCAACACCATAATATTCCCCCATTAAGTAGAGCTATGAATTCCATACGTCTGCCTCTTCGAACTTGCCTTTGTTCAATTGCTTTGTTCAAAACATCAGCAAATGTTTTCAACTTAAAAAGGCCTTACGTTTAAAATACACAGTCAAGAGAATTTTCAACTTAAAAACTCCTTATTTTTAAAATACACGGTCCAGAAACGGCCGAGGAAATCACCAACACGCCTGCGCCGAAACCGCCGTGTTTGTAACGGTGCCCTCACACGGCAGAGGGCAATGAGTTGGGGCAATAATGACTTAGGTTAGATCATAGACCGTAATAAAACAAATTCCTAAGCGATGCAATAAGGAACCCGGGAAGGTGACAACAGGTTTTGAGAAACAGAGTATGTTATTATGTTTTTAAAATAAAAACAAATGAGTCACTGTCAGAAAGGCTGCTTGTTAATAACTGTTTGCTATCAACACTCTGTTAAATTAGGATTTTCTCCTTCTGCATGGGTGATGAACGAATTGATTAGCTGTCACTTTTAGGTGCTGAGTGACACCTATCTGAGTAAGAAGGGCCTCTTTTGGCTGTTTTGTTCTGGTAACTGTAGGCATTCTAAAATTCTGTTCTGAGTCTTTTTGGCTTAGTCCCTGAAAATCCGAGCCGGCTTTCTGGAAAACACACTCAGGAATTGTTCCCTCTGAAAGGAGACACGCTTATATCTGCAGCGCCTTATTTCACTAGCAAAGAACAGGTCAGGAAATCGACGGGAGGTAGAAATAAAATACGCAACAACCCGTGGCACTCCTCCGCCCCCATCGCAGGTCGGAAAACTGTGTCAGAAGGTCTCACGTCGTGAGAATTAATCAAAAAACTCTTAAAATACGCCATGCACCTCCTTCCAACGGCTAATTTGGCTTCCCGATGGCGAAGCACTGATTTTTTATCTCAATCAATCGGTGCGATTTTCTTTTCCATCCATCATGGGGGTGGGGAACGGCGAGACGTCACTCTTCTGTGGGTATAAAGCAAAATTCAGCCAAAAGGAGAAACACTGCTTCGCAGCAAGGCAAGCCAGCTGTGTGTGACAGGGGGACGCGGAGGGGGAGCAGGAGGGGATGGCGGGGGAGGAGGGCGCAGGCGGCCGGAGGGCCGGGGACGCCGGGGAGCTCCGCCCACGCAGAAGCGATGTCCACGGCGTCAGCAGGCGGAGGGCGGCTGGGAGGGGAGCCCACGAGCGCTCGACACGGCGCCGGGGCCGGGACCAGACGGGGCGGACGGAACGGATGCGAACGGCCGCAGCTCCACGGGCGGCGACAGACCGCGCTTTTCTTCCCCGGGGAGTGAAAGGTCAGCGCCCAGAGCGGCCGAGAGGACCAGAGGACGCGGGCGTCACGGGAGGAAGGACGGGGATCGCCGAGGTGGACTCTGCCTCCTCCAGGAAGCCGGGCGTGTCGGGGGGAGGGCTGCGCATCGCGACGAGGGAGGGCAGAGGGCAGAGAGCAGAGGGCAGAGGGCAGAGGGCAGAGGGCAGGGTTCACCCGCCCCGCACTCCACGTGAGAAGCCCCAGCCACCCCCAGCAGCTCCCCCTGGGCCCAGCCCGGCCTCGGCCGGAGGCCGCTGCATCTGTCACACCTGCCCCATTTCCAGCCCGCCTCATCGCCCCCGCGCCCGCTTTCCTGATTGGCTACGGGCCCATCAACCTTCCACGACTGTGACTGAATGCACAGCCAGAGTTGGATCCCTTCCACCCCCAGGTCCCCTGCCACCATCTTCTAGAGGTGACGATGGCTTGCTTCATTGCTTCTGTGGAGAAATAAGACGCCGTGACAGCTGGGGACAGATAGCTCCGACTGGCTTTTTCTAGGTGTCAGGGCCACAAACCATGTGCTCCTTTTGGCAGCCTTAAAGGGCCAGTCGCCTCAGTGGCTGCTCTGAAAATACAGCCAGAATCCAGCTCCGCGAGCCAAAGACAAAGCAAAATGCAAATGATGTGCGACCGTGTGTGAGGCCGATGTAGGACGCACGATGCTTAGATTGGGGGAAATAGGTCGAAATCACTTTTTTGGTTGGAAAAGGGGCCGCACCGTCATGGGAGGCCGAGCAGATGCCTGTGTCCCCAGAGGGAGGAACAGGGACGCCGCCGTGCCCAGCACCTTAGAGCTTTCCAAACTCATGTCGGTTCACGGCAGCCTTGCGGGGCGAGCTCCGATGTCCACTTGAAAACCGTGACTGAGACTCGGCAAGGTCGTGTGACTTGCTGAGCACCCAGGTGCTGATGGGCAGCGAGAGCCACGGCTGGACATCTGGCCTCTGACCCCGGGAGCCATCCCATCCCGCGTCACAGCCAATGGCTCGGATCTTGAGTCCTGCTGGAGCTTCGAGGGACAGAAGGGAAGCCCTCGTAAGGAATAGGCAGGGTCACCGGTGACGCCGAAATGCGAGATGCCCAGAAATGCTCAGTTAAACACTTGTCACAGCCGAGGCACAGGCGAGGCTGAATGTAGGTGTCCCGCATGCGGTCTGCGGGGGACTCCTAGCGCAGGAGCCCTTCCTTGTGCACCTGTGTGGCACAGGTGACTGGGTGCTCAGCGTTTTAGCTGGCGTCCCCCATGAAAATAGATGTTCGCTCCTCCAACCTTTCTTCCAGCCCAGGGGACAAAGCCCTGGGGACAGACGAAAAATACCCAGTGACCCGCCCTTCCCGGAGACCAGGCACTGTGGGCATTGCATCTCTCTCCCATTACCTCATCGCCTCCTCCCTACAGAGCCAAGGCGGCACTGTTCCCACCCCGTGGACAAAGGAAAATGTTACCAAGCTTAGGAAAGTTGGTGACAGAGCCAGGGCGCACATGGGAGCCCAGAGCCCTCTGTTTAAAATGAGAAAGTGTGCCCGGACCGACCGACGTTCAGCCCGCGGACTGATGCGACTTAACCCCACGCGAAGGGCCACAGCTGCCAGTTCCTCCCCGCACGCAGAATCCGACGGCGTGAAAGTGAGACCCGTCCGCGTGGGGTCAGCCTCCCCGGCGGACGCGTCGTCCGGGAAGCAGGACCGCATTATCGCGGCAAACGGCACACCGAGGTCACCTCCAGACCACGGGACCCAAAACTCTTCCGAAGGCCCGAAAGCTTAGAATAGAAATAATTCGGAAAAAAAAAAATGTTTTTTAATGAGATGGAGTCATTATCTTCATTTGCACGTTCCAGATCTATTAATTTAGCCTCTCAAGTAATCTTTGTCCGGTGCGCATAACTGTATCCAAACTCCTGCTGTCGGAGTTTTATTTCCTTAAAAGGCGAAGATAATGTGGGCTGGGTATTCTTTTCCTACACATAATTCGTTTAAGTCAGAAACGTTCTCAAATGGCTTCTTTTTTCACTGCTCCCCAAGTCCGCGCGCACAGCGATCCGAGAAGATGTAAATTACCGCTGGGACAAAGGGCAGGGCTGCTGCCTCCCACGACACAAACACCCAGGCTTCATTTTCCTGAGACTTTTATTTTGCTGCTAATAAAACTGGGTGGTTAAACCTCCATGGTAGAGTATGAATATAACGCCAGAGTTAAGCTTTAACACCAGCAAAAACTCTATTAAAATGTTGCCCCAGAGACTGTAAATTTGAATTCTGGCGCTGCTGGTCAGGTCGGGCCTGAAAAGTAAGGAGAGGAAGTTCCTAAGTCTCGCTGAACAGGCCACACAGAAGGATTCTGTTTTCCTTCGGACTAATTTCCTGATGGAGAAGAAACACGTAAAGAGGGTGGAGGGGCCTCGAAGTCCCGAGCTGACTCGCGAGGCGAGTGAGCTGCACAGACGCGGAGCGGGTGTCCGGTGCTGCCCCTGTGCTCCGGCCTGGACCGCTGGGCTGCAGCAGGCGAGGGCAGAGAGGAGAACGGCAGAGGACAGTCTGTGGTCTGGATGAAAACACCGTTCCCTGGAGGGGCTGCCTCAGAGAGACGCACGCAGGAGAGCGATCCCGTCCGGGCAGAAACCAGTGGCATCCGGCCCGGACGTGACCGGACGTGTGTCACACCTGTTGCAAAACCAGCTCAACCTGAGACGCAGCAGCCACTAACCACCTGAGCCAGTCTCCTCGTCCACTCAATGCAAATGACAGTCGGACGTGATCGAGGGGGTCGCGACTTCAAAATTACGCATTTATTCGCGTGCTTAGGGAACTTTGACATGCCAAAGGGAAGGTAGCCTATGAAAGTGGCACATGGTTTCAACTCTGCTGGCAGAACTCACTTCTTATGAATGCTAGAAACTCCCTTCAAAAATGGGCTACGGAGGACGGGCCAGGGACTTATGTTGGTCAGTAACAATGAGTTAGAAACTTTATTTGGAAAAATCGTATTTGTCCTACCAACGAAATGCCAGGAATTCAAAGGATAAACAAAAAGAAATTTTAACAGACGAGGCTTGCGTTTTATAGTGCATAGCCGATAGGGTGAAAATTTAGTAAAAACCTATTAGAAACGATGAAAACCCCAAAGCCACACTGGAACACACTAGGGAACTGACGGTCTACCTACGAGCGAGGACACGTGGGAAGCCGGGTGATACCTGGCAGGCAGCCAGGTCCCCCGGCCTCTCCCCGTCTTCGCGTGAAGGCACCGGCAATGAGTTCGCAGAACGACCACGCCATAGGGTGCACCCCACAATCAGTGCACTTAGCAAAGACGTGTTTAAGAAGAGACTATCTGGGGATTAGGAGCAGGTTTTAGAAATGAAATGGAGGATGAACTAACAAATCTATCAGAAATAAGATCAACAACTTAAAATTTAAGCCAATCTTGAGCAGATATTTGAACTTGGATATGCAGAAAAAACACACAGGTCCCCGGGGCTCACCGATACACTCAGAAGATCAGCAGCCCTATAGACAGTTAAATTACGCAGAAAGCCGGGAATTTATCAAACATGAATTTCAAAGTGGAGTCTGGCCTCCAGGAAAAAATAGAAGCGTGCCCATTGATGTACACAGAAAATACGTGTTGTCCGCAAGCTCTTCACACTGTTTATTTATTGGACCAAAGTGACTAAAGGTTCTTAATTCACGAAGAGTGGGACAAAGAACCCTCTGCCTTTGACGGAAGTAATCGGGGTCCAAGTTGTGCAAAACCGTCCACAGACCCCGAAATGTGGCCGTCGCCCCGACAGCTGCAGCACAGAGGCGATGTGTCCGCCTCGCATCTCTCAGTGTGTTGCTCACGACCAACTCCAGCCTGAGAATGTCGATGTTAAGTAGGTTTCACACATGGAAGAAAGTCGCACGAACCCATCATACGTTATGAGCGGAAATTATAAAAGCCCTGCTAAATTTGTTAGAGCAGGTGGGTAGAATTGAGCGAACACCAAAGGATGTAATAGACTTTAGAAATGTAGACAGTATTTAGTTCATAACCTCAATGTCTATTGTATTGATCGAAAGAAATGTTACCTTCATCTAGTGTTGACAGATAATTTATCACAAATGTTTTAAATAAGAGAATATTTCATAGCTAAGGTGGCTTGGGAAATCAGTCACTGGCCTTTGGGCTGCCCCCTCCAAGGAGTGAGGTGGGACATCATCCATGAGACCACCAGACCCCAACCCGAAAGAAGGACTGGCGGCAGACAGGCTGGGCTGGAGCGAGGGTGCCCCACCTCCTCCCCGTCCGAGAAAAGTTAGTGTCCGAGAGAATAAGACTCTTCTTTCTGAAGACGGCCCCCCAGTCCGGATGAGCTCAGCACTTGGAAGTGTGTCCCCAGGAACCCCTGGCTTTCACATACGTGGTCCCCTGACAGCGTCAATCACCCTTTTCTCTTTCATGCAGCAATTTCCATTGATTTCTATAAACCGGGTCTCTCGAACTGAACATTATCATCGTCTCTCTAACTCCATAGCTACTGCCCAGTAGCTGACTGGCCACAAGACCCAGGGGTCTCAAACATGCAAACTCCATGCCGCTTGCATCTGATGGCACCCAGCAGGGGGAAGGCAGCTGCCTTAATATCAAAATTCACACTGCCTGCTTCTCTCGGCGATCGTACAGTCTCCCCGCGTGTCCTTATAATGTCACCTTCCCACATGCAAATGAGTGAGAAGAGAAGGTCACCTCTTGGGGCCTCCCCTTCCTCCTGCATGCGAGACAGAGTGACTGGGCACGACATTCTGGAATGTTCCTGCTGGCCTGAGAGTCCTGGAAATCGTGCATTTTTAATGTTCACATCCATCTCCCTCGGCACATGGCTGTACAAGGTAGCATCCCCTTTTACGAGGACGGGGACGCGCAAAATGTCAGATTTCCATTCATCATCCATCGGCCAGGAAGACACTGCCCGTGCCGTGCCCGTGGACAGCTGCTGCTGGTCCTCCCTCCCCCAGGTCAGCGTCAGGCGCCTAGGCTGTACCCACCCGAGCCACGGACCTCGGCCTGACCCTCAGTGGCCAGCCACACTTTGCAAGCCACCTTCTCATCAGCAGGACCCCATGCAGGGACTGAGGGCTTGGATTCCCTCGTGATGTGTATTGGGGGAGCGAAAGCGGGCGCCCTCGGCCCTTTGCCAAGAGGGGCGTCTGGAAAGTCAGCTCGCCCTCCCCTCTTGGGGCCGCCCCACATGCAGAAGGTGCCCAGGAGACCTCGTGAAGCCACGGTCCCTGCCCCTCCCCGCCGCAGCAGGACCCAAAGGTGTGTTTCGCTTGGGTCTGCACGCTCCTCCCAGGCCGGCATTGACCGAGCCGTCCGGTGTCGCCAAAGGAGCTGAGCTAGGTGATGCTGTGTCCGCACCTGGAGGGGCAGGCCTGCCCAGGAGCCTGCGTGGCCTCCATCACGGGGTCGACCGTGGCTGGTTCTCCGGGGGCCTCGCTCCTTGGCACATAGGCGGCCGGCCGCCTTCTCCCTGTGTCCTCGCGTGGTCCTTCCCGTGCGTCTTCCCTGATCGCCTCTTCTCGCAAGGACGCCAGTCACACTGGACCAGGGCCCACCGCGTGACCTCGTCCTACCTTGACCACGCCTTTCCAGGCCTTATCTCCAATCGCGGTCACACTCTGAGGTCCTGGCAGGACTTCAGCGTGTGACGTTGCGGACATGTGGTTCAGCCCATCACCCGTGGACCTGGCTTCCTGCACCCATCCGAGGAGGCTGTTTATGCGGCAGAGAGTTCATTGCCAACCTGGCTTCTGTCCACTGGAAGCCGTGTCTGCCCAGAAATAACAAGCGATAATGCCACAGCTATGAGAGGAATTGGAGGGAATTCCACCCAAAAAGATCACGACAGCCTGGTGTGACCTCCTTCACAGCAGGAAGACCTTGCACGGGCGTCGTCCACCTTCCCACCTGCCGCGGACAGCAGGCCGGGGAGGCATTAATCAATGAGCGCGGGTTAATTTATGAGATGGCGGGATGCAAAGTTGCCCAAGGTCGCACAGCTAATTACAGCCCAAGTCTGGCGACGCCAAGAGCACGCCCCTTCCAGCACCCCTCACGCTCCCCCGTGCGGTTCGGGGCGCCTGGGGTACGATTTCCCAGCAGCTCCTTCGAGTTAAAAGGCATTCGTCATCTCGCATAACTTACGACCCCGACCTTCCCACGAGAAGATCGTATCGCAATAGAAAACACACATCGTGCAGGTGGCTAATATGATTTATTAAATTTTCTCAATTTCGCGTATTAGGAAGTTCCTCCCCACAGGAAAATTTTCTAAATATTGAAAACATATGTACATAGGACTAAGCTCAGGAAAAAAAAAAAAAGAGGTTTATTGTAATACATCACACATAATAAATGTTTTTTTAACCGAGTCTGTGTGAACTTTCCACATTAATCAGAAGTGAAGGCTGCACGGTTCTGTGTGATTAACCAGGAAGTCATATTACAAGTGACAAATATCACAGACAATACAGTGAAGCCAACGAATATCGACCTTACGTGCTCATTAATAATGCAGGTTTTTGATGGTCCGCAGTGCAATTATTACTCTGTTAATTGAAGGGTCAAGTTTCCCAAAGATTAATAATTAGACTTCCAGTGGCCTGTTCATCAGAGGTTTAAGAAATGCTAAAACAGGCCCCCGAATGTCTGAATCGGAGCCTCGGCCTTTTGATTTCCTGCCGTCCTTGCAAAGCTATGGACTCGAGAGAAAGAAGCGTCTTCCACGTCGAGAGAGAGCCCAAGACGTGTAGACCGTCTCTGGAAAAGACATGCTTGGGACTCACGACAAAGACCTGAGCCCCAAAGACGTCGAGGATGGGGGGACGTCTCGACCACGTTCCACAGGGAGCAGCCGGGGGTACTGTCCACCTCCGGATGCAGCTCCCAGGTCCCCCGGCAGCCGTGCCTCGGACGCGACGATCCATGTCCTGTTCTGTGCCTCTTTGACTAGTGAGTTCCAATGTGACCCAAATAAATTCGCAACGTCTCTTTCCTGCAGCAGTCTCGCTCACCTCGGCCCAGCAGGGGGGCCCAGGCCATTTGTGCCCTTCCCGGCAGATGCACCGGGGTGGGGGTGGGGTGCCTGCATCTGCCCGTCCTTGAGCCCCCAGCCTGGGGCTCGCCACCTCCTCAACCCTCACCCTTTCCTCGAAGTTCCGCTGATGCTGCGCCCTGTCCAAGAAAACTTTCCCACTCAGTCTCGAAACCTAAGAAGCCCCTCCGCGCCCAGCAGCATGACACTGGCCTGTGCCTCACGCAGTCTCCTTGGGCCGTGGGCGTGGGCCTCCCCCTCCTCTTACCCTGCCCGGGGAGCTACTCATGCCCCTCCGTCCTCCTTCCTCCACGAGGTGTGAGGACATGCCTGCCGAGCTGGCAAAGGGCGTGGGGGCGTGAGATGCTCTGTGCTTCCTCCAGAGCTACGGAGCCCCGAGTTCCGGCTGGGGGCAGCGCAAGCCAAGGCCTTGGCTCGGGAAGGCGACAACCTCCCCAGGGAAAATCGTGGAGAGCGGGTCGCCCTCCTCAAGGACTCGAAGGTAGCTTGGGACTTCAGGACAGCACCGAATTGGAAGGGACCTGAACGCCCGGCCAAGGGGGCTGGTTTCGTGGTTACGGCACACGCAGTAAAACACCGCCAAACCGCGGCTCAGTGAGTGACCGTAAAGCGGCGACGGGATAAGGAACGTGCAGGGGACAGATCGGGGCGCAGAAAGGTCACCAGGGGTCCGACCGGGTGGTGGGACCACCGTGATTCTGTAACTTGACAATTCCAGCCTTTCCCTATGTTCCGACTTTTCCAGAGCGAGTGCCATGAACGGAAGGGGCTGCAGCTGGGATTTGCGCTCGGCCGTGTCTCGCGATAGGAATCACTAAAGGGACACAAGCAGCACGTGTGTGTGCGCTGAGCCAGAGTGCCCCTGGCCGCCAAAGACCCAGAGGCGAGGACCCGCCAGGAGCGTCCCCTGGCCTCCCGCACAGCTTGGGACAGCCGCCCCGGGCAAGGGACACACAGAGGCACATCACGCAAGGAAAGGAAGCGCACGTCTGCCGGCCCCTTGCCCCCTCCCTCGCCGCATCGTCCTCCGCCACTGTCCTTAGCCGATCCCTGGGGCCAGCCCCTCGCCTTCATTCCCCTTCCCGTGAAAAGGGCCTGCGTGAATCTTCGCTCCGCCCTCGTAATGCCCACTAACGGGACCTCGTTTCACGTGGACGGATCTCCACCTTTTGGGGGACCGGCTCCTTTCCAGCCCACTCAGAAAAGCCAGGGTGCTCCGCAGAAGGCTTTCTGGGGGAGGTGAGGCCAGGGGCCTCCGTGGGACGCGAAGACAGACCCCTCTTGCGGCACTAAACTCTCCCGTGCCCGTCGGCAGCATCGGACTTCGAGCTGAAACCAAACCGGAACCAACGGCACCTGGCAGCGCTGCATTTTACGTCTCGTTTCTCCTCCCTTCGCTTGTCCTTCAGTGTAAGCAGTCGAAGTCGCTGCTGCGGGTCAGCTTCTATGCGGGAGCACCCCCAAGCGATGTGGGTGTAGGACGACCCTGCTGTTTGGGACCCAGTAATTTCAGAGCACGTGATTTAGGGTGCGGTGCTGCCTGCGACTCGTTTCATACCACGGAGAAGAGCTGGGCGGAGAGTTACATAAACGTGAAGTCTGCGCTTTGTTCTTTCCTAAAGGGCAGACGCTGTGTCACACTGATGATTAAATGCTGCTCAGCACACAGCCAAGTGACAATTTCACAGCCTCTTCTTTCCCGTGGCTTCGCTTTACGTATTAATTATTCTGTGTTCCGACAAAGACTTTAATGAGGAGTCATAAAGAGTTTCTGAAGAGTAAGTAGTTTCATCCGCATTAAACTGATAATAAACAGGCATTTCTGTAAGACGAAGCCACCCATGTGCAGGCCTTAACTAAGCCTGAATCTATTAACCACTAACTAAACACAGCCCCATAAATATTGTTTGGGGATGTTACATGGCAGTCAAAATGATTCAGATTGCCCGTACGTCCTTAAAGAGGAAATAAATTAATTGAAGTTTGGTGGATAGTAAAGGTTGAAATTTGCCTTTGAATGTGAAAAATTCGACCAATATTATCTTAAGTTCCTAACACTGATTACTAAAAATCGTTTGATTCTTGAAATGACAGTACGAAAGCAAAAAAAAAAAAATTTAAATATAATGTTTTTTAAGGACAAAAGGCAAATACCACATGCAGTTGATCACGATGAATCTGGCGGGGAAACGGAATAGAGAAGGTGATTCCGCCCAGTAAGGTAAAGACTCCTCCCTCCACCCGGAGCGAAACTGCATGGTCAAGGACATCCCCCGAGGAGCGACGCGCCGCCTGCCGAGGGCTGTGCCCTACGCTCCTGCTCAGAACAATGGACCTTAAACCCTCGGCAGCCTTCCTCCCCCGATGCCTGTCCCAAAGCCGGGGACCTCCGCGGGCCGGGAGGACCCACGGGCGAATGTGCACCTACCTTGACTTTCGGCTTATTTCGCACATTCTCCTTGAGCCTGGTGCCGCCTAGTTTGCCGCTGCTTGTCTGGTGCTGTTTCCTGGTGCCACAAGTTCTTAGAACCAAACTGCCCCTCAACGCGTGTGCACCCAGGGTCGGCGTGCGGGGAGGCGGGCGGGGTCCTACTCAGCCTTTTGGATTCAGCACAGTGCAGGGACCACTTACCCTGGGAGACTGTGCCCTCCGGGCAGCTGGGTGCCCCTCGCCCGCACTCGCAAAGCCCCCCGTGTGCCTGCCCGCCCCGCGCTGCACGATCCCCCCGCGGCTGGCTCTCCGGCCTTGCTGGCGCCCACCGCTCCGGCCCCTCGCAGAGCTGGCACCGGTAAAAATCTGCAAAACGAGCAGCACTGAGTTCCCCTCAGCCTCCGGCATCTGGCGGTCTGTGGCTGAACGCAGAGCGGGGACACGGCCGGGCTTCCAGCAAGTGGCTCCCGTCAGCGCCACTCACAGCTGAACGCAGAGCGGGGACACGGCCGGGCTTCCAGTGTTTCCCCAGCAAGTGGCTCCCGTCAGCGCCACTCACGTCAGCCACCTCGTCCCCACTTTGCTTCCTAATGGACGGCTCTTTCTTCCTAACGGTGTCCACCCTGTGACCCTGCCATATGGGGCCGAAACTGATCAAGGCAGACATCGCCACTCCAAAGGGCGGCGGCAGATAGCCCGGGTGTGCAGTGACTGGCCTGAGCCTCCCAGCAGTTGAGGCTCCACGTTGGGCGGGGACAGCCACCTCGCGCCTCAGAACACTGGCTACGAGGCACAGGCTGAGGGAAAACTGGACAGACTCCTGGGGGAGCTGGGAGGGCCCAGAGCCCAGGCACTGGGTCCCCAGGGATGCGGGGCCAGGCCCCTGGGCACGCCAACAGCACAGAGGGTCCTCCTCAGGGTCCGTGGCTCCTGAGCTGCCCTGTGCATCTCACACCCAGGAGAAGCCTGCCCAGCGCGTCTCTAACGTCCTCAACCTCGTCTTTCACAACAAATGCTTCGAAGGACGTAGTCCCTGCTGCAAGAATCCCAGAGGGCATGGAAGGTGGGAACCGGGCCGGGAGGGGACCTGGCAAGAAGGGGCCTGTCTCTGGAATGCTCCTAAGCCACAGACTGGCCTTAAAGGTATGGGCCACACTCACATTAAGGGGGTGCCTCGGCGGGCAGTCTCTCCACACCCCAAGCCCCCCAGGAGGTGAACTCGGGGGCCTTGGCTCTTGACATCTCTTCTTCCCCGTCAGCCAGCGCCACAGCTGACCGTCCTGCTGTGCGTCCTTCATCCCCTCCTCCCCGGCCACCCACCCGCAGGCCTCAGCCGGAGAGGAAGGGCGCCTTCCCCCGCAGAGCCCGGGCACGTGGGGGCTGGGAGAGCGCCCTAGACGCCCAGCTGCGCGTAGAAAATAAGCTTTTACTTCTCGTTCTACACCTTTTGTGCCGTATGAATTTTCCATTTAAGATATAAAACCAAAAGGAAATTGTCCCACGGTCAAAGCAAAGATCTCTGCACCTGCTCTCATCGGTCGGTGCGGAAATTTCGTGGCAATGTCCCGAGGTGAGGGGAGAGAGACCGCGAACGAGAAGGCGGATGAAAGGAACGCAGCTCTGCTCAGGGACAGAGCCGGGACGCGGTTCATCGTACGTCACCGTCTCCCTGGTGTCCGCGAGCCGTTCGGGCGGCGACTGAGCCACAGTGACGCCCGGCCCAGACATCCGAAGGGGCCACGTGGGACACAGGCCTAGTTAGGAGCTCAGGATGGAAGCCAAAAAAAAAAAAAGAAAGAAAGAAAGAAAGAAGTAAAATACGATGGTGAACACATTCGGAAAATGTCAGCTGCCAAGTGTTTACACTTCAGATTTCATCTCCAGTTGGTTGAAAATGTCCGTGGGTCCCAGAACACTGGGATCAAACTCCATGTGGTTCCGTTTTCATGGGTGAATCTGAAACCAGGTGGTCCTCAAAAGAGAGCTCCCGCAGCCCCCGCCCTCCCGCGGCTTCTCCGAATGCCACGCATGTTTTCCTGAGCCGAAATTGCAAACACGAATCTCTTCTATGCAAGCGAACTTTCCTGCCCAGTTTGCCAATTACAGGCTTGTCATTTTCCCTTTGTAAACCCCAATTTTTAGCCATAAAAAATGTGCTTATGATACAACTTTTTGAGCTCAAAAGAATCAAGTGTTTTGTTGGGGTTTTTTTTTGTTGTGTTTTTTTTTTGGTTTTTTGGGGTTTTTTTTTTTGGTGTGGGTGGACATTGCAAATGTCTTCTTAACTTTCTTAAGGGAAAAACCATCATACGCAAATCGTTGCTGGATTCGATCCTGTTTCAGCGATTCCTTATCACGCTATTTCTGAATTTTAGCAACATGTTCAGTAGGACGGTGGCCATTTCTGAATCGATGGGTGGAGGGTCTGCGGGAGACAAGGGGGAGGGAGTGCACGGGGAAGGCGGCGAGGGTTTCCTGAGATAAGGGAGCGCAGGGATCCTGGCGTATCGTTTGAGAACGAGCACGCGCGTGCCCTGCCGATCAGCCTGTCCCTCCCAGCCGAACATGTTGTCCCCAGAGCCCGTCCTCCACCACCTGGGCATGACGGCGTTGGGTAAACAATAGGCTTGGAAACCAGCTCGGGATTGTCCGTTGCTAGGAATATTGGGCCGTATTCTTAACATCATTTCGACGGAGCTTTTCTGCGTGGTTTAATATAGCCGTGCCTTCTCCTAACAGCCACACGCTCTGACTCTGACACATCTGAGGATAGGAGATCTGCAGGGAAATGTAGAATCAAGAGCCATAAGACCCTGGGTTACAGTTCACGAGAATTTGCAATTTAAGTATATGATGACTGAAAACGAGATGTAGATGCAGGGGAAATGTATCTTTCAGCCGCTGCATCTACAAGTAGGTTAATTAAGTCACCAACGTTCTGCAGAGGAAGGTGTAAAACACCGCGACCAAGTGAACCCTTCTCCAGGGTCGCAGAGTTTGTGGCCCGCGTCATCCTCCAAGGAGCGGCTCCCTCTGCCAGGCCTCGGAGGGGCTGGCCACGCGCTCGGCTCGCCCGCGGGAGGAGGGACAGGCAGACGGGCCACGCACGCCCTCCGTGCCCAGGACCGGCCAGCCCCGCTGCTCCCTGGCCCTGCGCTCGGCCCTCTGAGCAGTGATGGGTGGACGGCCTGAGAGTGTGGACTTGAAGAGATCTCTCCGGAGCTCAGGGAGCAGCTGACACAGCGCGGACACCTCCAGAAGGACAGCAGGTGAAGGCTTGCCCCGGCAGGCACCTGGGATGGGGTCCCAGAGGGGAGCCTGCCATGTCCCAGTCCTGAGCCATTTCCTCCAGTGGGGAGGCCACCCAAGACGTTCATCCAGCACCCACACACCCGACAAACGTGCCAGAACCTGGAAGCTGAGTTTGGTACGCACGGCCCTAGGGCCTAGGCTGTGGTCTGTCCTCTGTTTTAAATCAAACCGCGTAATTTAGCCTCGTGCTTCTTCATCTGAGGCACCTGGAACAAGGCAGATGCTGTGTCCTTTACCGAGAGGTACCCATCATCTGCCTTTGAGGGGTGCGCCCAAACCACCCCCCGAATGTGTCCTCCACAACACTCCCCAGCTGAGTCTGACCCAATTCCTGCTCTCAGGAGTCTCAAATAACCTCTGCAAGCCAGGGACATCAAAGCAGAGCTCCCCAAAGTCCTTGCATCCTAAAAGGCAGAGTAGCGTTTGAAGTGTAAAATCGTCAAGACCCAGGGACCCTCCACGAAGACCAGGAAGACAGCAGGATTGCTCTTCGGACATGATCGGCGGCAGGTGAGCGGCAGGTGAGCAGCGGGTGAGCGGCCGCTTTGGGTCCAGGACACGCCGACCCAGCGCCGTGCTTGCTAAATGCCCCAGCAGAAAGTCTCTGCTTCTTACAACCCAATGTGCCCTAACATGGGTGCCCAGAACCCAACATTCGGCTCCCAGGGAAGAGAGAAGTTGCGTGTGACCCCAAAGCCAGTGCACGACCCCAAAGCCAGCCCGTCACCAGCCAGGGCCCGACTCCCAGTCCTAGCTTCCGGTCCGGCTTTCCCATCGGGCACATTCTGCTCCTCCTCCTCCTCCCGCCTCCCTGGTCCAGGAAGCACCATTTCCCCACCTCGCTGCCAACCTCTCACGGGGTAGAATGCAGCAAATCACAGGACCTTCCCCAGCCTGCATCTTTTCACCTACGGAATGAGGAGAACACTGCACACCTGGGGCGAGGCACGGGCCATGCCTGGCACAGGACAGGTGCTCAGCGTGAGGAGCTGACGAGTCAGTCTTAAAATACTTGAAATCTCTTGGTTGCAGAGGAATGTCTTGATACATCCGCTCTTCACGGGGACGAGTGTCTCTTCTGACCTGCCGGGTGATACGAAACCCTTTCTCCTGGTGTCGTGGCAGACTGGGGAGTGGTCCACCAGGATGCCCACGTCCTCATCTCTGGAACCTGTGAGTGTGACCTCACGTGGCAGAATGGACTTTGTGAGTGTGATTAAGTTCGGATTGTGAGTGGGGAGATGATCCTGGATGACCCAGGTGGGCCCGAAATGCAATCACAAATGTCCTTTAGGGGGCCAGAGGGAGATCAGACACAGACAGAGGAGAAGCCCATGCGAAGACAGAGGCAGATGCTGCCACAAGCCAGGGAATGCCGGCTGCCACCAGGGGCTGCAAGAGACGGTGAAGGAGGACCTTTTCCGAGGGCCTCCGGGATGCGTGTGGCCTAGCCAGCACCTGGATTTCAGACTGTGTCCCCAGGTCTACAGCGAATAAATTCCCATTATCTTAAGCCACCCAGTTTGAGGTCCTTTACTACGGCAGCCACAGGAAGCTCATGCAGATGCCACAGTGTCAACGATTCTCCGAAAGGGAAGAACCCCGCAGCCCGCAGGCCCTTGCTGAGAGGGACAGCACTCTGGGCCTGCCCAGGTCACATGCGCAGGAAGCCCCTGCTTGTCCAGAAAAAAGCCGAGTCCCCCTTCTAAGCCTCAGCACCTCCCGTTCGTGGGCCAAAAGCACAGCTAGGCACAGCAGAGGGAGAGAGCAGAGCGTGACCCCATGGCTGCTGCTGGCAAGACCAAGAACATTCTGCCTTGGTTTTTAAAAGCTAAATACAGCACAAAATGCATTCACCTCACTAAGAAGTCCCTCCAGCGTCCCTGTGGCGGCACTACAGATTCGCTCTGCCTCCACTCGTGCTGGGGTGAAGGAGGCGGGTCTTCGGCAGACTCCCTAGAATGTTCATTAAACGAGGGGAACCACCCAACTTACCGTTTGAGCGGGGACCATGAGCGCAGCGGTCCGGGCCCCACGCGTAGTCACGCCAGGCGTTCGCGCTCGTGCGGAGCGCCCGGACGCCTCGGTAAAAATGCAGGTCCTGGCCCAGCAGGTCAGGGAGGGCCTGAGCGTCTGCATTTCTAGCAGGCTCCCAGGCCGGGCCAAGGCTGCTGGCCCCCGGACCGCCCCCGGGACCCCAGAACTGCCCTGTGTGGCCGTGGCACGGACTCACGACGTGTTGGGCAGGTGAGTGACATTTTCTCAGAGAAAAACCCGCATCGTGAAACCCGCAGGCCAGTGCCGTTAGGGGGTCCCCCGGGAGGGTTTGTGCACATGGATGCACGTTCATGCACTTTGTTCCAGAAGCCACCCAAGACGTGAGAATGGACGGGTGTAGGTGATCGTGAGGCGCGCGTGAAGGACGCTGCCGAAATCAGACCACTTGCCTGCAGAGAAGACACGAACGCGCGAACACGAAACTCGGCTCGGGAGCACCGCGGACGCTGCGTCCTGCCCGCTGCAGGGACCTGACGAAGCTTCAGCGCCCCCAACGAAACCGAACGACAGAGCCGGGCTCGGAGGCGCGGTAAACAGGGGTGCCTGGCCTGGGACAGAAACACAGGATGGCGAGGGTGGTGGCGGCGGCGTCTGGGGCGGGGGCTCCAGGGACAGGCAGCGGGACGCAAGGGCCTGCAGAGCCTCGTGAGAAACACGCAGAGCGAGCCCAAAGCACCGCTGCTGAAGGCGGCGGGCGGGACCCCCGCTGCTCCCGCCGCACGCAGAAGGGGGCTGGACAGGTCAGTCCTGGCCCTCGCCAAGCTCGTGGCCATCCCAGACTTATGCCCAGAATCGGCCGAAGTTCCAGCTCTGCGTTGGGGGTGCAGCAAGCTGTGTGCACGCAGCAGCCCAAACAGCAGGGAGGGGGGGAATGAGAGAGAGAGAGAGAGAGAGAGAGAGAGGGGATATGGTGCAAGCCCCAAACCGGAAACCCGACCGCCAAAGGAAGCCACTCGCCAGCGTCCGGACGCTCAGGTAAAGGGAGACACCGAAGCAGACGGACAGTTACGTTTACAGAAGGACCTAGCAAAGCCTTTCAAATAAGTGTGTTTGAAACGCTAAAGGGATCAATGAAACATCTAACATCACCATAAATAATTTCTAAGTTATGAACAAAAAAGAAATAACTGAAGTAAGAATAGATGTATATGAAAAAGAACCAGTGATAACATCTTAAAAACGAAGTACATAGCCACTGAAAACGTTTGCAATGTGCGAGATGGGGTAAACTCTGACAGACACAAAGGCCAGAGCAGAGGATAAAATCGGAGATAGAACTAAGGATGGCACCAAGTGCCAGAGTGCTGACAAGGTTTTTTAACGTATCAAAAGCTGTTAAGAGGCAGGGAGCATTGATTGAGAAGCTCCGAGAGTTATCCAATTGGAGTTCTTGAAGCTTTGAATAGGAGAGAAGTGATATTTGAGAACTGAAAACAAACAACAGCTAAGAATTTAACAGAACCGGAGAAAGACATGAGTCCTCAGATTGCAAAAGTATCGCATCAGAATAAAAGTATCGATGGCTGAAGAGTATAATGAAATGCAGAGCGTCGAAAGAAAACAACCTCAAAAACTTCCAGAAGAAGAAATTATTATACGCAGATATATGTTTTTAATTATTTCAAATCGATAAGAAAAAAATAGACACCTCAACAGAAAAAATGACTAGTAACATGAACAGGCAGTTCGCAGGCAAGGAAATTAAATGGCTAATAAACACAGACGAGATGCTCTGCCTCATATGCAAATTAAAACAACGAGCTACCGGTTCACACCCACCAGATTGGCAAACCTTTTCGACTCTGGCCATCACAGCTGTTGGTCAGGTATGAAGAAAAAATAGAAAGAGAAACTTTCACATCTGCTGGCAGGAATATACAGCAGCTCATAATTCTGGAAAGTAACTTGGGAATGTCTCAGACAGTTGAGAACACACGTGCCCTTTGATTTAGCAAGGTGATTTTTTGGTAGAGACTTCCTCCCATGTACAAGTTTGAATGAGACACGTACAAAGATGTGTAAAACCACATTACTGCTTATAAGAAAAAATGGGAAACAAGCTAAAGATCTTTTAATAGGAGAATGAACAAATTGTGTTAATTCCTCCGATGAGAGAACACAGAGCAGATACAAGAAGGGAACTCGAGTTATACACACGATCTCGAAAGCGTGATACTGAGTGACCAAAAACAAGGGAATAGAAGATACGATACTCCGTAGATATTTTTAATCTTCATACCACTATCGTAGATAACATTTACTGATGCATAAATATGTTGTAAAAGTACAAAAGTAAGCGTAAGAACGATACACGCTAAATTCATTTGAAGGGCTGCTTCTGGGATGGAGAGAGGGGTCCCAGGCGGGAGCACGGGGCTCCCCCATTCATCGGTGATGCCGCGATCTGATAAAGCTGGCGGCTATGCGGGTGTTCGTCTATTATTCTCTATTCCTTTGCAATGCTTGAAATATTTCCTAATTATAAAAAATGTGTTTTATAAAGAGACCTGCAGCCCCTCTGGATGGGATGTTTGTCTGTAGCTGGGAGCATCTGCAGGCTCTCAGCTCTGTGAATTCACAGCGGGGTCTCGTAGCCACGAAAACACACCCAGCCGCTGAGGGTGCAACCTGTATTTTTGATAAGACGTCAACTTACTTTACGCCACAGCCCAGACTGACAAGTAGATGATACAAATTTTTGTCTAAAAACAGAAAGAAATGCTCCTGTTTATAAAGCAGTCCAAACGTAATGAATATTTATAGGTAATGAAATCTCGCCTGCCAAAACGATCTGATTAATAATAGAGGGGGCTAGCTAAACCCAGTAACCTTTAATGATAAATTATAGCTGTGTGTCAGCGGTCCTCGGGCCAGCACAGGGTGGCTCATTGTCCCTGGCCCCCTCCTTCCAAAGGGGCAGGCTCAGACAAGCGGCGCAAGAGGGGGTGCAGCCACCTGAGCTTGTCGGGGGTCAGGGAGAGGGTAGGAAGTCCCAGAACCCTGGGATCTGCTCTGGGTTGCTGTCACCTGGAAACATAGACAGATTTCGGAGCGGTCCGCCCGGGATAGAAAGGCGGTCAGCGTGAAGACGTCTGCCATTAAATTGCTTCTGCCCCATGGTACAAACTTCCGTGGCCGGCAGCGACCTCGCCGCGTCCCTCCTGCCTCCCACCGAACGGACCCGCCTCGGACCCAGCGCCGGCGACTCGGAAATAAACAGTCTGCTGCTGGGATGCGTGTCGGAGCCCCTGCACGCGTTAATGGCAGTTTCGTGTACGTATTGATTGCCACGGGAGCCCGAAGTGTAAAGCATTAATTCTGGATTCCGGGGTGTTTGTCAGCGGCTCCTACACCCTTCGCCCTCATCAGCACTTGGTATTTTGAACTCCTTTTTCTCTGCATATTTTAAAAGAAGAAATTTAGGGGCTGATCTAATCTGATCTTGGGTCTCCGAAGCCTGTGCCGTTTAATGGGTCCGTCGATATACATCCATATTTAGGCCGAGATGAATGGGCACGGCCGAGCGCGGCCTCGGCAGCCCTGCGCATCAATCATGACGACCATGTGTGTGGACACATCAGCGTTCGGCATCCGGCCCCCCACCCCCACTGACGTGGTCGAAGCCGCTTCCAATATATCAATAACGGTCTGTGTCCAAAACCCCTCTGGGGGTTCCCGGGAGGAAGACGTGTACCCGAGTCCATATCACATTCCAGTTGCCTCTGCTTCGCAGAATCCCACACGTGACCCCCCCAAACCTTCTGAAACATGGAACGATTTGGCTCACATCTCCAGCTGTCACTGGCCGCGGTGGTTTTCGGGCAAAGCGTGAACCATGGTTCAGGGGGTCGGTATCAGAAGGAGTTGACATGAACAGCTCTGGTTTGGGGGTACACTGCAGAGGAAATTTCTCTGACGCCCCGCCCCACTGTGAAGCTGTGACTCCTAGCTCCTGGCCACATTCTTTTCACTTCTTTACAGACGTGTGGGTATTCTCTTTTTCAAATGCCTCCCGGCAGCTCTCAGCCATGTGGCGCTTCTGCAGGTGTGCAGTCCCTGCAGAGCTGGTGGCCCTTCCGTCCAGGTGGGACGCACTCCTCCCGAGGGACCCTACCCGCTGCCACCTTCCTCCAGCTCCGTGGGCCACACAGAGCAGCCCTCTTGCTATGGCACTGCACCTCCCCTAGCTTCTACCCAAGAGGCCGTGGAGGGTTAGGGACCTTCTGGGAGACTCAGTGTCCCGTCCCCCACGAGAGGGTTAAACCGCCCACCCGAGGGCCCCGGGAGAACGAACGAAAGCCAGCATGCTCCACGCCTCCTGTCCCCGCCAGCGCGGGGCGGGTCGGCTTCTTCCCTTGTAAAACCAAGTGTAGGGAGATGCACATCTACGCCACAGGAAAATGACACCTCACACCCGCCAGAATGGCCATCATCAAAGACGAGTGACGGCAAGGACATGGAGAAAGGGAACCCTCGTGCCTGGCTGGTGGGACTGGGACTGGAAAACAGCATGGAGATGCCTCAAAAAACTGAAATAACGACCCAGCAATGCCACGTCTGAGGATTTGCCCAGAGAAAACAAAAACACGAATTCAAAAAGCTTCATGCACCCCTCCATTTACTGCAGCGTTATTTACAACAGCCAAGACGTGGAAGCGACCCAGGTGTCCATCGATGGGTAAAGAGGTGGGGTATGCATTCGGTGGACTATCACGGAGCAATAAAACATTAGGCAGAGATCTTGCCGTTTGCAACGACCTGGAGGAGTCTAGAGAGCATTATGCATAAGTCAGAGAAAGACAAATACTGTATGGTTTCAGTTATACGTGGAATCTAAAAATAAAACAAAACAAACAAAACTAAACCAAAACAGACTCATAGAAACAGAGACCAGAGGGATGGTGACCGGGGGGTGGGGGTGGGGGGAAACGGGTGACGGCGGGGAGGGGACTATAGTCGATAATACTGTGATAAGTCTGCACGGTGACAGGTGATGACTAGAATTAGTGGGGTGATCGCGCCGTAAGGCGTAAAAATGTCGAATCACTATATTATGCATCCAAAACTAATATAACCAATATGATTGTATACCAACTGCACTTAAATAAAAGTAAAAAATAAACAAACAAATAACTAAGCGTGGGAGCGAGGGAGGTGGGACCCCGATGAGAGCGAATGGGGCAGAAACAACAAGTCTGGTGAGGGTGGAGCGTAGCAGGCCCAGGAAACCCGAACAAAGAACCCGCAGGGAGGGAAAAGCGAAGGCATTTCAGCGAAGGCACCGCCATGTCCCCAGACAAGGACAGAAGCAGTTTCACGAAATACAGGAAATGCCGAAAGGCTTTCTCAATTCCCGCCCGGTACCGGTGGCTCAGCCCACCTTCACGCGGACCCCACGATAAAAGCAGGAGGCAGAGTAATGCAGCGACATCACCTAACCACATCGTATCAGGCTTTCGTCACAGGTGGTGTTTCAGGGGACACGCGGCTTAACCTGTGGTAAATTTAAACCTGTTTAATGACTTGTATTATAACAAGACCCCACCATAAATGAGCGATCCCGGGAGAGGGGGAGTCTCGTGTCCCATTGCTATGTCATTCATGCTGCTAACGGGCGGCACAAATAAGATGCACCGGATCAGCCCAGGATTCATCGCACGTGCATGTGAGCGTTGCGTGGAGCTGGATGCCGACCAGAAGGATGTCAGGCCTCGTCCCACTGGCGTCTGCCAAGCTTCCTGCATCTGGGCCACCGCCAGGCCTCTCGCCCCGCGAACACTTGCCCACAGAGCAGCAAGCCACCGGCTCCGAGTCACTCCTAGGCTGCCCGTCTGCTGAAACCCAGGCCCGCCCCAAAGGAGAGCCGCCTCACATCCCACCTGCCCCTGCCCACAGATCGGTGGGGGGTCGGGCCCCAACCGCTGGCCGGGCCTCAGGACCCCTGCAGCACCAGTAAATTTAGGCGTAAATCTCCCAGGAATCCATGACAGACAAGCCCGGTGACAGCAATGCAATTACTGTTGATGGCCGACCTTCCGACGAGGTTCTTTGAATTATAGGGATCTTATTAGAAGCCTCTGACCTCTTGAATTTTCGAGGCAGAAATGGCCTGAAATCCCATCCTCTTATTTATGCCTCCTCTGCAAAGAGGGAAAAAAGTAACAGCAGGCAGGCGGGCAGGCAGACGGACAGACGTGTGGACACATGTCCACCTTCAAGGATGCAAGGCCCGTCTTTTCTGGCCAGGACTGGCTGGGGCGCAAAGCCAACCCTCCCCGGGCCCTGGGTGCAGGCTCGCGGAGAAAGTTCTAGTCCTCCGTAGCAGCGGAGCAGAGGATGGAGGCGGGAAAGCGGACGCCCAGGGAGCTCGGCTACTCCTCTCGCCCCTGCTCCCGGGGTCTGGGTGGGCGCAGGTGTGGGGGGAACGAAGTTGCCGCCTTATGGAAGATAAGGAGGGGGCGCATCTCACCGAAGGGGCGGGGCTAGCCAAAGAGGGTGGAGCCAGTGGGGCCGCGGAGCTAGAAAGTTCCAGGGCTCAGTGAAGAGCCCTCCAGGAAAAGGGGCGGGGCTAGTGCAACGGGCGCGGTCAGCACAATGGGCGGAGCTAGCCGCCGGGACCTCCCGAGGAGGCGGGCTGCGGGGCGCGCAGGGGCCGGGACCAGGCGAGTAGGCGTAGGGAAGAGGGGAGGGGCGGGCAGAGCAGGTATTTGACAATTTATGCCTTGTGGGGTGCGTGGGTGGGTCCCTTTTTTTTTTTAATTAAAAAAAGAAAAACTTTTAAATTCGAAATTTAAAAGCCCTGGGGAGGATCACTCGGGCCACCTGGTGCCCGCACATCCTATGGCCTTTAATGTCCTTTTTCCGGACGAGCCCCACGAGCTGCTCCGTTCAGAATCTCAGATAGGAGGGCTCCGGGCTCCCGCCCCGAGGTGTCTGCAGCGCAGGCTCTGAAGACGGCAGACCCCCAGGAGCCGCCCCGCTGATAAGCGTCTCGTCGCTGCGCTTTCTGTAAGCTGTTCGGGTTCAAGGGTGTTTCAGGAGCGCAGCTTACTGGGGACTGCGTTTTCTCTGGGGTGTGCAGTGAGCTCTACATCAAAGCCTGATTGAGCAGAAAATATGTGCTAATGTTCACAGCAGTACTCTATTATAGTATGAGTGTGCTTGTAAATATTCACTACATGTTATTACGCCATTTGAACCAAGAATATTGGGAGGTGAGAGGTCGGCCGAGCGCTCTCTCCGGAGGCAGCAGTTTTGAATATAACCAAATGGGATAATGGTCAGAAATACCCAGAGGGGCCAATGTAACACGTCGTAAAGAATTGTGCTGTGAGTTTTAAGTTTTCAGGACAACAGAGATGCCAACGAGATGGCTCGTAAGCAGTCATTATTAATGGAATGACAAGGCCAATGTTGAGCGGAATGTCTCCGCGACAATAAATCTTGTCCCTGTGCCATTAGCACTCCTTACAACTGCAAATAGCAGTCAGGTTACAACCTAACATGGCAGAATCCTACCCTCGCAATCTCTAATGTGTTTTATAATGCCGTTAAACTCGCGAGTTGCAGCTGTTTAAGCTCACTTAATCTAGGAGAAGTTTAAACACGAATTTTAAATGCAAAAAACTGCTTTGATATTAGTTTTTCTTAATTAAGTAGATCTTTATAAGAAGTAGATCTTTTTAAACATGCGGCAGCCTGTGGTAGGTGAGCATTGTTGAATTTTAAATGCCAGATTCATTCAGGCTCAAGTTTGCCTGTTGTGATGAGGCTTTTTTTTTTTTTTTTTTTAAAGAAAAGAATTATCTTCGTGGGAGGGCAAGTTGCACATTTATTGGTTAAACTTCAAACGTGCATTGCATTCAGGCTCCTACTGGGGATTTGATCCATGTTTTAAAATAACTGATCTGGATGCATTTTCAACATGGTTTTTATTTGAAACTGTGTTAGCATACCTGTCATCAGATTGGACTTCCTTTGAATGTAACAGAATTCTCTGAAGAAAAGGTGGTCGTGACACCCCACCCCCTTTGACCCTTCCCGATGACCGACCACAAGGACACTGGGGACAGGAAGTCAGTACTGAACCAGGGGCCACCCATAGCAACACCAGGCACTGCGACAGGGCCAGCCAGCGAACACGAGGGTCCTGCCAGGGCTCCCTGAGGTGATGGGCCCGAAGAAGACCAGTCCACAGACAGGGCAAGGGGGAGCACGACAGTGTGTGGCCGGGTCTCCTGGAGGAAGGCCGCCAGCTCTCCAGCCCCGCTGCCTCCAACGGCACATCTGACCACAGAACCTGGAGGCACACAGCCATACCAGGAAGGTGGCTTCACCCATACGCCCCATGTGACTTGTAGAATTTCTAACACGTGCCCCAAGAACACTCTGCACCAGCCGAAGGTGCCCACCGACCAATCCTCCCCACGCTAAATAAGTCCCATCTCCCCCGGACTAAGTCACTCAGCATGCAAGACCAGCAGATTGCCGAAGACGGAAGCCTCTGGAAGCTTCTTTGGCGGCTCCTTCTGGGGAAATTGTGGGTCGCTGGTCACCATGTGGCCGGCTTCCCTTGAGCTTCTTCCTTGCTACCATTACAGCGGTGTTGACCAACGCTTGCATGTCTTTTCACAGTTTCCACACGCACCCTCACACGCACCCTCACACGCACCCTCACACGCACCCTCACACGCTCCCTCACACGCACCCTCACACGCACCCTCACACGCACCCTCACTTCCTTTTGTTCCTGCAACTACGTGGGACCGTCCCATCCCGCAGATGAGGAAACCGAGGCAGGAGCAACTGGCACAAAGGCCTCGGCGGCGAGTGGCAGGTCCAGGCTCCAGCCCCGGTCCTCGGTCCGCACCTGCCCCCCGCCGTGTGCCAGGAGCTATCACTGATCCCTAAGTTGTGAAGTCACTTTTATATACATGCGTCTGTAACATAGTATCAACGTCAAGCAAACGCTACATTCTGATTGCAAATTCTTACTTTGTAAATAAGAAACACAAAAATATTTTCGTTTCTTCCGACACAGTTTTCTCTTCCACCAAAGAACTACTTGTAAGCTAAGCTCGCACAGCTGGAGCAGCACTGGAGTCGTATGGGGCAAGGATGAAAATGCATAGGGGAAGGGGCGGCCTTCAAGCGACCACCGAGTACAGGATCCCGTGCTCTGCCGCCCACGCCCCAGCGCCCTAATGCCGCAGGAGCCAACACCAGCCAGGCGGTGGGCTGGGGATGCCGCCCTGGAGTGGACTCCATCTGGATAGATGAAAATCGCAGCTACAGAACGTATACAATATGTGCCCGTGTCACACGTACCAGGGTAATAATATATGTGCTCACTGACATACACACGCGCACGTGTATACAAACACGCACCTGTGCTCACATGCAAACAAGCACACCTGTGCAGGCGCACACACTATGTTCCTTCAAGGCGTGCATCTACCTGCACGTGTAGGCATAGCAGAAGGTCCAGCGGGGCCCACTGAGAATGACCGCAATGGTCCCCTCAGGGAAGGACCCTGGGCGGGACAGAGGAGGCAGAGAGGTTTCAAAGGGGCTGTGACTTTATGTAATTGCTACAAGTTTTTAAGTTCATAAGGCTTAAAAAAAAAAATCTTATGCAGAGGAACACGTACCGTTTCAGCTCACGGTTGCTGAAAATAATGAGAAAGGGGCTGGCGGGACCTGAGGAGCTTGAAAAGTGCCCCGAGCATCCCTCAGCCTTTGGATCTTTCCCCAGAAAGTGCCGTTTTCAAATAACCTCAGAGCTGCACGCTGAGCTGACCGACGTCGGGGCCACCAGGTCAGGGGGAGTGAGCCCTCCCCCAGTCTTCAAAGGCCTGGCTCGGCCTGCAGGGTGGGCGTCTCAGCAGGGCTGGGGGCACCTCTGCCCGGGCCGGACTCAGCGGGCACCAGCAGCTGGCCGTCAAGAGGCCGCCAGACCGGCCCTGCCCAGCAGTGTGGGCTACGGTCCGTCAGCCACCCGGGGGGCTGAGCTTTACTTGAAAATGTATGTTTAATTGAAGAGTCACCTGTTTCATGTGTGATCAGAAAGCAGGCTTGATTTAAAATGGGGACAAGAAGTATAGCACTACCTGTCTTCTTTGTGAAGGACGGAAGTGTCATATTTAATTCATCCAAGGACTCCTTGTTCAGGAAGGAAAGACTTCGAAAGGCCAGGCTTGCGTGGATGTCTAGACCACCTGACGTGTAAACCACTCGACATCTTCGTGACGCAGGTTTCTGTTTTGCTGGCACCTGTCCTTCTACACTGGGCATTCAACGGAACGGAAGAAATTAGAGAGAATGCATTCTCCCCAATTCATTTAAGAATTACGTTGAGCTTGAAAGCCGATTTGGAAATCAATGTTATTAGAAAAGGGATGTACAGAAATATAATTAAGGGTTAATATCTTTATCATATAAGTAGGTCATATAAATGGGCAAGAAAAACATAAACGTCCCAATGGATTAATAGGAAAAGGGCAGAAATGAGCATTTCTAAGAAGAGAGAATACAAATTTCAATATGAAGAAAAATATTTAAATACGGGATTAATCAAAAAAATGGATATTAAACATGACACAATTCTTCACCCATCCAGCGAGCAGAAAGTGCTCTGGTAAAATCCTAAGCCGAGGCGGAAGCCGGGTGAGACCTGCCGCCATTGCTGCTCCCCGACAAACGGGGGGCCCCACGTCTGCGAACAGCCGGCCGTAAGCAGCGAGACCCCCAGGAGCCTGTGGCCTGTCACCTCCTAATTTTGTTCTGGGCTCCTCACCAAAGAAAAGGATCTAAGTACAGAAAAAGCTTTTAAAAGATGTTCACAGAAGCGTTATTTATAATGACGGAAAACTGCAAACATTTAAAATAATGAACATCACGGAAATAGGGAAATGAGTAAGCAAATAACGGTTGTTACGTGTGATGGAATATTATGTAATCATTAAAAACTACGTTTACGAAGACCATATTATAACCTTTTTAAACTTATATTATCATCTCAGGAAAATACAGCACGTTAAAGTTTTATATTCTGATGGATTACAACTAAAAAAAAAAATCCGCAGGGAAGATTAAGTCTGAATGAAAATGTACTGGCCTATTAATCCCATTTGGGAACGAAGGATGATTTCGATGTTCGGGTTTGGTTTTTTTTTTAGGTTTCACAATATTCCTCCAGACCGTAAACACGAAAACAAATCCTAACCGGCTTCCTCCATTCAGAGAAGCTGGCGAGGGAGCGGGCGGCGGGAACAGAGCGGAGCTCAGAGGCCCGTGCGCTCCAAGTCACAGCACTCATTAGAGAAGGCGCCTCCGTGGAATTTGTCGCTCAGTATTTGTTAATTGTATCAACTCCCATTAATTAATGAATTCTAGAGGGATATTATTTTCTAACTAGGAGCATGTCCTAGGGAAAATCACTTCTCTCTTTCTCCCACAAACATATTTGGAGGCCCCGTCCGGAGAAATAGCCTGGGAGGAGGACGATGGCGCTGCGGTGAGTAGGCCACATCCGCAGAACCGTTTTCAAGGGAAACGAAACAGCGTCGTGGCGAAAAACCGAGCGCCTGCCGCATGCTAGAGACGAATGGATTCGCTCGGTGACACAAAACCTTCTGCTCCTGTCCGTCTCCGAAATGCTGCTCGCGGACCCTGCCCACCAAGCGCAGCATCTTCAGGGAGGCCCCCAGCGCAGGGTTCCCGCCGGCCAGGCCGGGGAGCCTGACACCCCTCTGCGCGCAGGGCCGGGCCAGCCCCCTGCGGGAAGCCCGGACTCTTTCCTTTGGGGTCCGTGTCTCTCCATCTTCCCCGTCCCCTCGGAGGCCCTACGGGGCCAAAGGTAAGAGCCCCAGACAGGAAGCGGACCGCCCCCCTCCCCCGAGAGCAGCCGAGCTTGCGCACGCGCCTTAGCCTTGTCCCGCCTCGGTTTCCACGCCTGGAACACGAGAGCAGACCGTCGTGCGTGCACTATTTAATGCTCTGCTTCTGTGGCTTTCTCAAAGCTTAACAGGACGAGAATAATTCCACTAGATCCTATCCGCTCGGCCTAAATCACTTGCTGGTATAAAGATAAATTGGAAATACTAATGCTTAGTGAATACATTACTCTGTACTTCTTTTACTTAGTGAAACATTTAATTAGTATTTACTAGAAAATTACTATCAATTACTAAAAATGACTACAAATTACGAGCAAAATGGATAAATTTTCTCTCTACCACTAAAATAAATTCAATTACTAACTTTAAGTAATTGCGGGTAATTTATTTCTAGGAGGGCAGGGAGCTATAGACACACTGAAAGGAGATGATTAAGATGCGAGGAGTGGCTGATTTATGAGGGAAACTTAAATAGCTGAATCTGGGTGGCTGAGCAAGGCAAGTGGAAACGCACACACCGCAGTCCCGCGCAAATGGCTCGCCCGACCTGCAGACCCTCCCTGTGGCTTAGCGAGGCGGGGGACTGCGGTGCATGGGAGATCAATTTAATCAGGGGCTTTCTGCTAAAATACTTAGAGGTTTTCTTGAGGGTGAAATCCGAGATCCTAATATGGTTTCCCAAAGGAAGTCGTCAACACCCTGATCGCAGACAGGACGAGAGAGAGTGTTTCGCAGAAGGATTCTGAAGGCTTTCAGAAGGGTTGAGGGGGCTGCGGGCGGGGGAGGGGTTAGATGCTGAGTTTTAAATGAGGTGTTTTCTCCCAGGTTCCGTCAGGTAGAAGAGTCTTCTGTCTTCACGCCTAACACGTGAGTAATCGAGCGGCTGCCCTCGGGCGGGTCGCTAGTCCCTGTGTGGTCGTCACGCCACGTCCTGCTGCATGAGCGTTTGGGGGTGGCACAGGCTCCGAGGGGGCTGGGTCAGGCGTCCTCTAAGCAAACCCCCACTGCCCCGGCCAGCCCTGCCCCGGCCCATATTCTCGCCCCGGAGCGCTCAGCCCAGAGTCCCGCTCCCTGCCCTCACTGGGAAAGCCACATGGAAAGGCCCATGAAGGACCCACTGGTGCAGAAGATAAACGGCGGGGGACTCAGTGCCCCAGTCCGGGACGGGCCACCACGATGGCGTACCTGGAGCCACGAGGCCCGGGAGCGGCGATGCTGCTGCCATTCCCCCAGGAGCGAGCCACCCGAGGCGAAGCCCCTCGCTCCGCTCAGGCCCAGCCGCCTCTCTGTAGAGAAAGAATTAAAACGGCCACTTCGGGTGAACAGACTGTGGTCCATCCAGACGCTGAGATGTTATTCCGCAGTACAAGCGGCGCGGGAAGACATGGGGGGAGCCATAAGTGCGTGGTGTTCTGCGGTGGAAGCCCGTTGGATCAGCCACACGTCCCAGGATTCCAACCAGACGCGGTTCTGGAAAAGTCAGCACCGTCGAGATCCGTGTGGGGGGCGGGGGGAGGGGCGGGGGGACGTGAGCAGGCGGAGCACGGAGGGCGCGGGGGGCAGCGACAGCACTCCGCATGATGCTGTCGGGATGGATACGTGATGCTCTTTGTTTGTCAAAACCCACGGAATGCACGGCCCCGGCATGAAGCGCTGGCCGCCAGTCAATGGCTCCGTGTCGCGCTGGCTCACGCGTTCTAACCGGCGCCTCAGCCAGGATGTCGACGAAGGCGCAGAGGCCGAGCGGACAGCAGCAGCACGTGGTCTCTCGGACCATCCCCCGCGAGCTTCTGTAAACCTAAGATCTCCCTTAAAAATAAAATCTAAAAGATAAGTAGCCGTGCCCAGGGTCGCCGTGGGGACCGAGTGAGCAGAGGCCCTACGCCACGCAGTCACCGTCGCCTGAGGAAGGCAGACAGAAGCCAGCGGGAGCGAGCGTGGACGCGGGCTGTGCGCTGATGCCCAGCCAGTACAGGACCCCAGCACGCGTCCCCGCCCTCACGGGTCTGGGCCGTCGGGCCTGAGTCTGACCGGCAGGAAGGGTGGACTGTGGCCCCGGGACAGAGAGACAGCTGCATGCAGGTCACGTGCGTCTGACCTGGACATTGCTGGCAGGTGGGGGATGGTTGGTGACGCTGCTGGTGCGCAAGGAGCCTGAGCTCGCAGGCCTTGTCACCAGGACACCAGCCGGCCCCCTCCCAGCGAGTCTGACCCTCCCCACCACGTTGGGTCTACTGCCTTGGGGTGGCGGTTCCTGCTCCCCGATGCTGGGCCTGTTTTCCCTCCAAGGGAGACTCACACTGGGACACGTGTGTGAGCAGCTCATCCTAATGCTCCCTGCTCTGTTCACACCAGCTTAGTCATTCGATCATCATGTCACAGTGTCCCTGAGGAGGAGGACGCCACCACCAGGACACCGCTGACCAAGAGAGTCTTTGAAACATTAAAATCGCACTGCAGAAGAATCTCTGACCCACGATTTCGGTGGCACAGGACGCACAGTAGTTTCTCCCTGAGAGCGAGGTCCACCTCTCTGAGTGGTGTCCCGAACAGGGGGTGCGTGAGCGGTTCTGGGGCAGGACAAGCAGTCCCCTTACGTCCAGCGTGAGAACACTGCCAGGCTGGACCCGCCGGCACCAGCCGCGGGCCATAAGGGGTGCGACAGGGCACCCAGGGGGCTTTGGGACAGACCCGGGGTGTCATTTATAACATGGAAGGGGCTCCGTTCATTTTCCTGCTTAACGTGCTCTGCCCTCCATGCAAACCCCTTCGCACTCAGAGAGGTGGTCCAAATGGAGTCCCAGACAAACAGAGCGGCATAATCGCCTCGATGGACTAGCACGTCTAGGTGTTGGCTTATGCCGGCTGTGTCCTCAGGACATAGAAGGGACGTGTCTTCAAGGGGTCAGTACTCGAAGTCAGAGTTATAGATTCTTATTTTAAAGAAGCGACTCCCGCCTGCAGAACCCTGAGAACAGGTTTGGTGATGGGGCCCGGTTTGAGAGGAGACCACACTGCGAGAGGAGAGGGCGGGCCTTCCTTCAGCGCAGGATGGTGCGCGAAGCCACCACGGCCACCGGTGCCCATGAGGGAGGTGCCTGGGCCCCGCTTGCCGTGGACGCGCCCGGGAGACAGGAGCGGGCCAGCCTTGCTCGTGAACATGCTGCTGACCTTGAGGCTGTCGACAAGAACACAGATCAGCACAGCTTTGGGGAAGCAGTTTGGCAACGCCCTTCAAGAGCCTGCAAATGACCAGACCCACCCAGGAATGTCTGCGTGGGTTTCAACGCTCCGTAGGCAATTTAACATGCCCGCGACCGAGGCTCATCACCGCAAGGGGGCATTCATACAGCTGTCCAAAATGACATTCATAGGACATTTAATGGTACAGGAATGGGCTCCAGGTTGCATGTTTAATTATTAAAAAAAAGTAAAACACAAAATTATAAAAATTTTATATACATGTGAAGAAAACCAGAAACTACTCTAAACTAGTAGCCTCAATCGAATGGCTCGTTCCTTGATTTAACAAATATTTTTGAGCTCCAACTCTGACCTCGGCCAGCAGTGTTTCAAACGTTTTGATCTCGAGACCCCTTTATACTCTTAAAAATTATTCAGAATCACATATGGGTTACATCTACTGATACTCACCATATTAAAACTAACATTGATCATTTAAAAAATATTTATTCATTAATTCCTTTCTTAAAGAAATAATAAATCCACAACATGTTAATACCACAAGGAACATATAGAGAGAGCGGTATTGTTTTACATTTTTGCAAATCTCCGTGAGTCCGCTTAATGGAAGACAGCTGGGTTCCCGTATTTGCTTCTGTGTTCAATTTGTTGTGATATCACACTTCATGAAGACTCTGGAAAATTCCACCGTATCCTCATGAGAGAATGAAAGTGAAAAAGGCAAACAACGTCTTTGTTGTTTCGAAACTAGTTTTAACCCCGTGTTAAGAAAATAGTGCTGACCTCTCGGGCTCCCGGAAGGGTCCCCGTAATCCCAGGGGTCCCTAGACTTTGCTTTGGGAACTATTCGTCTGAGCATTCTTCTAAGTTTTAGCTATAAAAATAATAATAATAACAAACACAAAACAAAAGCAAGCTTCTGCTTTCGTTCTCATGTCTTCTCTTAGGGGAAGAAAGGAAAGGAGTATGACGCCTTCCGGCGGTGAGAAGGGGCAGGAGCCGGCACACTACCCCTGAGGAGTCACTAGTTGATGTCCCCAGGTCACCAAGCAGACAGACTCAGGAGCAGGCCTCCAACTCATGGGCGGGGCCGACCTGGAGGGCGGGGCACCGCTGGGGAGTCCGCGGCTTCCTCTGGCTGCAGTTGGATGGGTTCTATGCTCCCTGCACATCCCTCATTCTGCAAGTTTCTTTAAGGAACAAGTGTGACTGCAAAAACTTTTCAATGTTCCTTTTTGACAAAGGCCTAGTGCAAGGACATGCTGCTTATCGGCGCACCATCTGGAAGCAGATTCGGAGTCCCTGGGCGCTGGGTCCACACCGGCCAGGTGTTCACCAAGCAGTCCTCTGCTTCATCCGGGGATGGCTCCTGAAGGAGAGGCCCCAGGGACACAGGGATGCGCGGGGCCGGTGTCACCCCTGAGGAGGGGCCACCGTCTGTGGCAGACACCGTGCAGAGAAAGTAAGATGCACGTCATTATCCCTTGTGGATACCAGTTTGTTTCTGGGCCTCACTGATGGACGTCCAGCATCCAGGAGGCCCGCTCCCTGGAGCGCAGGGTGCAGCCTACACCCAAGAGCCTTCGCTTCGTCTCCCATAAGTCCATCTGCCCCCATCACAGGCCTCTCCCCCGCCCTCCCAGGCCGTGACCTCCAAGGAAAATAAGCCAGGCTGCACACAAATGACAAAATGACAGTCCTCCTTGGTAGGAATAGTAAGTTCAAATTTCCTAAACGTACCAGTGGAAACAGTGCTTATGTGCGTTCACATCTACTTCAGCACAAAAGAGACGATCCTAAGCTTTAAGGACTGGGGCCGCCATCACGCACAGGGTCCCTGTGCCATGTAGTGTCCTGTGGTTGCCGGAGCAAAGTAGCACAAACTAGGGGCTTAAAACTATGGAAACGTGTCCCCTCATAGTCCCTGAGGCCAGAAGTCCAAAGTGGACGCGTACGCCGGGCCGCGCTCCAGCTGGAGGCTCCAGGAGACAACCTCCTTGTCTCTTCCAGCTTCTGGTGGCAGCATCACCCCAATCTCTGCCTCCGTGGTCACATGACTGTCTTCCCTCTCTGTGGCGTCTGCGTTTGGTTGCTCCTCTCCTTGTGAGGACATCAGTCACACCCGTATCAGTGTGACCTCATCTCAACTCGGTTACATCCGCAAAGATCCCGCTTCCAGAGAAGGTCGCATTCACAGGGACAGGGGCTAGGACTTCAACAGAGCTTTTGGGGGGACACAATTTGACCCATCACGGGGAGGGGGAGCGCAGAGGTGAGCGCAGTCACAAGGCCAAGCGAGCCGGCGAGGTCAGGGCGTGCAGGGGCCGTGGACGTGCGGGCCGGCGGCCTCTGCTGCACTCGACGAGGGCATGGCCGAGCAGGCAGGACAGACAGCGAGTGTGTCCAGTGAGGAAGCCCGTCACGAGGCACCGGCCTGAGGGGACACAAGGCTGAGGACAGAGTCCTGTTTGGCAGCGGTCCCCTTCTTCCGGGAATGGCAGGGGGGCCTCGCTCTGCCTGCAGCTACCCAGCCGACATGGAAATTCCTGGCTCCTCCAGCTGGCCAGCCGACATGGAAATTCCTTTTATGAAAAACATTTTCATTTCAAAATGTATTTTATTATTTACACGATTAGTATATTCTTTATAGAAAGGCGAGAAAATCTAGATTTAAAAACGCTAAAAGGATCGTGATTAGCATCTTCGCACACAGCTCTCGCGGCGTCCGTGCCCAGACGTGCGCGTTAACGCACGGCTTAGATAGAGGGGCCTCCCCCTCGGCGCCTCGCTTCCCTCATTCAGCGGCACGTTTTGCACACTTCTCACATCACTACAGGTGTGTACGCGTACAGATATTTACATTTATGCAATAACAGCGTGTGTATCTACGCGGCATTCGCACAGAAACACACACACGCATGTCAGTTTCACGGTGCGTGTTCCACTCCGTGGCCGTATCATGACTTAATGAACCAGTTCTCCACCCTTGGGCTTCGATTTTTACCGGGGACCCTTTTACTTTACACATTAACATGATTAATTTTTAAGATAAATTGCTGGATCGAACAGGGTCACCATTCCAGCCTCTTGTCATGTATCTGGGCACCTTCCTAAAGTCTGACGTGCCTGCCCAGTACTACCAGCTTTGTCTCGAATTCGGAGAACCCCGCGGACAGGAGGAAGTGTGCCAGCCTCAGGGCATCCTGGCCCCATGTGGGATGGACATGCGTGCAGTGTGGGCACAGCCTTTCTAAACGAGGCTTACTGTTTGCTTTGGGTTTTTCCAAAATATAAAATTAACGCGAGGGAGGTTTTTAAAATGTAGACTGCTTAAATAACTAGTGATGGATGCATACGCAAAGTGAATTTTGCTCTGTAAGAGAAAAGAAAGGGGGAGAAAAATGCCTCTCCCGTTACCTTATACTGCACGTGACCCAGGATTGGTCAGGAAACGGTAGAAAATGGAAACCAACCACGTGCTGATGGCCTTGCTTTCGTCCGTGTAATCATCCGCCAGATGTTTACGGACCGCCACGTCTGCAAAGCAAGCCTAGACGGGCAGACGAAAGGGGCCTTTTGGGACACTGACCTGTGAAGTAAATGCACAGAGAGGTAGGACACCCAGGAATGAAGCTGAGAGCCACCAGTGGGGCTGGGGCCCCCACGTGGATTTGGGAGTCTGCCTGTACCCCCACAGGTCAAGAGAGCTGGACTCCATTGCATGCACAGTCTCTTCAAAACAACTCATATCGTTTGGTTTTAATTCCAATTATAAAATGGACATCGAGGGGAGAATCTTCCTCAAATCTAAGGACTGGCTAAACGGATAATAATGCATGCCACCTGTCACGAATCCCAGAATCCTCTTTCTGGGCACACGGCACCAAATCCTGAGCATGCGCGTTGATTACAGATGTAAACGTAGCCCGTCGCCATCACCACAGCCCTGCCGAAGATCGGGGTCTTCCCCCCACCTCCGATGTTCTGGGCGGCCCCGTGCCGGGCACGCAGCCCGCTTCCACACCCGACGCCGAAGGCACAGGGCACACTGTGCCCAAGGCGGTGCCCTCCCCCCCCACCCCAGGGACAGCCCTGGTCCAGGTCATCCCCAGCCGCCCAGCGCCCGCGTGCGATTGTGGCTCCATTACCTAGCAGCGCTTCATTTAATTGGATTCAGCAAATATGGATGTGAAGCACACTAGTGTTCTGCGGGAAGCTAAAATGGAGTCCGCTGAGCTATCGCGAGCGCTTGTCACCGGCAGGGTTTTAAATGCGTTGACGGAGCACCGTGGTCCAGGGAAGAACGTCATAGAGGAGCGGGGCACGGGTTTGCTGGATTCTGCTGGCGTCTCGAACTTCTCATCAGGTCCTCGTTTACACACGCACACGTGCACACACGCGCGCGCACACGCACACACGCAGGCACGTAGCCCTCCGCGGCTGTTCGTCCGCACCGTCTGCGGAGCCTGCTGCCCCCCTTCGGAGTCCCCACGTGGCTGGATGGGCCGCCAACACCTGCGGAGGCAGCATCGTGACCTGCGCGGTGTTCGTTTCCTCTTCCTCCTCCGTCAGTTCGATCACTCCACACGCGATCCATCCCAAAGATCACCTTTGTGACTCGGAAGGTCGCCACCGCTCGGGGTCAAGGTCAAGCGTGTCCCGAGGCCACGAGCTGAGCGCCAAGCAGCCCCTTACCGCCACTGCTGCCCTGTCCGACGTCCCCCAATCCCTCCCTCCTCCCCCAAGCCCCCCACCTAAGATCAGAGCCAGCCTGCGGCCCTCGGCTCGGATGATTTGCAAAGAGCAGACTCAGGCCACCGCAGACATCCCAGCCCAAGGGGTCAGCCTCGCCGTGTCTTAAAGGTGGGAATGTCCTGAGATGCAAAGGGTTGCAGTGTCGCTGATCCTACGTCTTCTCATGGAATTATTTGGAGAAATCTGCTTCCGCACAATCGGAGTGCAGTTTGAGGCTGCTACTCCTGTTTCAAGAAGTCGTTCTGATGTCTAATTTAGAAACAGCGCTCATCTCCTGGAATGTCTCAAGTATTCGAATGACTGGCCTCTCTTATAGAAATCATGCCCTTGTTACTGAAATGAAGTCCCCACGATGTACGTAAAATTTATTTCCGAATTGTGTCTTCTCTTATGGGCAAAAATAGTCGGGAAAAGCCACTGGCTGCAAAAAACTGCAAACAAAATGAACCTTTAAAAAGCTAATGACTTAAGGGTGGTTGTACAGACATATAAGTATGTTGGGGACTTACACTATTTGTCATTAACACATATTCTGAAAGCTTGGCTAATATAATGTGACACAAAATTAGTCAAACACAATTCATGCAATATTGTTTAATTTTACTCCTCATTTAACTTGGTTTTAAGCGAAATCATTATGTCACATGATAACGTTCACTTGAACAAGAAATATTTCATAATGGTCGCTGCCTTTAGAAATGAGTTATTAAGGCTCCATGGTGAACACATTCTTAACTAACTATGAAAACTATAAAGCTAATAGCTTAATCATATTTTGACACCATCTACATACTTTATGCATTATTTACAAGAAAGATATAAAAATGAAACCACTGAACATCTCACACAATACTTCACAGTCATAGTTAACTGGTTAAAAATATAACACATTTATCTTGCAGGGGCTTTATATTTGCATATAGATATTTGCATACCATGTTGCAATGTGCTGTTAATGTAAAATTTAACCTTTGTTCTTTCTCTCTGATGTGCAAGGTATACTCATTAAGTTAAAAAGAATGGCAAAAATAAGTCTTCTGGTGATATGCATTTCATAAATTATTCCCCAGAGCGGTGGGGAAAGGTAAAATGTGGGTGGGAAAATGTTTAATTGAATTAATTCCTCATTTTCTGTATTTTTATTTTACAACCCAGAGACAGAGCCATTTGACTAGTATATGTCAACCCTATGAGTTGCAAAGGACCTCCTCTCAATTACTCAAGGTGTCAGGCTTCTTAACCCTGTCCTAAAACAAGTCCACGTTTCAGAATCGGGATGAACGCGCAACATCATTTTGCACACCTGTTAAATGGACGGCCATTTATGCAACAGACGGATATGTAACGGCGATGCGTAAACCATAGTGCCGTATCACTGAACATTTGGGCAAGACGTGGGAGGTTTATAGCCTGCACTGGGTCATAATATGCTGTGTCAGTTTCTGAAAAAGCCCAGATATGAACTTTCACAGAAGTGAGACAAAGACTCAGACGTCTGATAAGAGGCTGTGACCGGAAAATCCACATTCTGTTCTCTTTTTCCTTGTTGATGTCCTCCAGGTCTGAGATGCCGTGTTGAGTCAGACCGAATGTGGGAATTCCTACCCAGGCAAGAACAACCCCAAAATGCTCGGGGCCGCGATGCTGCTCTTGGAGGAGAAGGAAAAGAAAAGCTAGCAGGTCCACCCACCTGAGGCCAGTGTCCCAGTCCCCTAAGGAGCGGTCACGTCTCGGATTATCTCTACCCAAGATGACTCCAGGTCAGGAGAGCACGGTGTGCGCCCTGACGCACGGTGCCCAGCGAGAAGGGGCGGCAGACTCCCAAGTCGGGGTGGTCGGGGCCGGCTGGGAAGGGAGAGAGGCTGCGGGCATGCGCAGATCGTCATCCCAGGGCCCCGGGGCTGGAGACAGGACCATCCCCATTCTTAATTCCCATAGAATCTGGAGTTGGCAACTCAGAGATAGGACACGCAGGAGCAGCCCGGGTCCACCGGTGGAGGGACAGACCTGAGGTCACACAGCCGGGCCTCCCAGCCATGCTCTTTGATGCCTCGTTTCATCAAGGGCTGTGGTGACGGCCCTGGGGGTCCCCTAAATTTGGGAGCAGAGGCCTCGTTCTGCCTCCTCTCCCCCAGGCCAGCCGCAGCTCAGCGCCTGTCACGTCGCCCGCCCGCGACTTCCGTGCTGATCCCCATTCACCGCCCCTCTTGGGGGACAGGACTCAGCGTCGGGGACTTTTCTCCTGCGCGGGGTCC
>NW_006436291.1:1962904-1963547 GCF_000325575.1 Pteropus alecto | reverse complement strand
AGTCGTGAGCGGCCACGAGACACACACAAGCTAAGCGGACGCGTTTGCCGAGCGCGATAGTCTGACCCGGAGACGTCTGCCTCCTCGTTTTGGACCCATCGAAAACACGAACGCGCTGTGATTAGACTTCATCTTCCGTGAGACGGGAAAGAACAACCCCAAAATGCTCGGGGCTTCTCCAGAGAGCGCCCCGGCGTCCTGAACCTCACTTCTCCGCCGCGGCCCCCCACCCCGACCCCCGTGCGCGCGGTTGTCCCTGCAGAGGGTCTTATCCAGGTAGATAAAATCGTAGACGCGTGGAAACAGACTATTACGACAGCACAGACCCAGGCGTGCAGAACCGGAGACAACTCTCCGAGGGATAAAGCACAGTGACGGGGCCAAAAGGACTCGGCCCCCGTCGCGCCCCCTCGCGGCGAGGCAAGGCCACCCCTCGACGCGCCTTTCAAGACCACGCGGTCCCCGGAGCACCCTTCACCCCACCGCGCCCGGGGACACGCCGGCTCGCGGGCGCCGCTTCCTCCATCCCTTCCGATGCAACACAGATCTTCTTTATTAATTTTAATTTGTCATCAATAGCCTGACAGACTCTCTTTCGGCAAGAAATACTGCATTAACTGTTTCACTCACTGTGGCAGCTATT
>NW_006436291.1:1961861-1962881 GCF_000325575.1 Pteropus alecto | reverse complement strand
AATGAGGTCAAACTAAATAATGTGAATATGAGTCGCTACCAGCGAAATGTATAACGCAGGAGGATTTATTATGTTCACTTGCTGAAATGTAATTTAAAAACAGGATATCACCACCTGCTAGGCTGGCTCGTAGGGTTACTCAGATCATTTAAACATTTCCTGCTAATATCTTTATTTGCTTCTGGCATATATTACCATTTACTGTATTTCTAATAACCACAGTTAAAATAAACTTAATTGTTGCCATCTACTTCATGTAAACATAGCAGGTAAATAAATCACCCCACAATTAGCTCAGACCATGCAAATTATGGTGACTTAATCATCAATATTGGCAACAGAAAAATTAGTTCTTACAACCTCCCTGCAAAAACCAAATTTAGTCCTCTAATTGAAGAGTCTGTTTGCGAAGTGAGGATGTCACCGCCGCGCTGAAAGACTTCGGGGCCAGAAGTGCTGTGACACGCCACTCGGCGTCCGGGCTCATCGTTAAGTGTTGACAGACGCTGCACCCTCACACGGAAACGTTACCTGTGCCTTTTTAAAACCTCGGAAATGCAGGCGCGTGGCGTGGGGTCACCGTGGCCGACCCGGAAATCACAGTCTGCAGCTTTCGGCGGCAATTTTTAAGGAATTCGGACCAACGTAGAGTTCTCCAAAATGATTTTTTTTTTTTTTTATTGGGAGGTCATTACATCATGGTTAAAAATAGGGAAGATGCATTTTAAGCGAGCAGCATAATTTTAAAATGCAGGTTATTTTTTAAAACTGAGACAAAGCAGCCATCCATCTTTCTCTGAGCACTGCCGGTCAGTTCGTCCAGCATGGCGTTTCATCCTCACACTGGACATCGTTTACGCCTCTTCATTTAAGAGCTTTCAGCCTCGGGGTTGTAGGTAGTTAGGGGTATGCGGTGTGTGTGGACGGTGACACACGGCAAAGCGGCTGAGCAGGAGCGAGAGCATCTGATCGCCACGGGCACAGCAGTGCTGGGTCAAAACGAAGGCCCAGATTCTGCCC
>NW_006436291.1:1937324-1961780 GCF_000325575.1 Pteropus alecto | reverse complement strand
TGCGTTTGTGCAAAAAAAAATAAAAATTTAGCTTAACCATTCTGGAGCGGGGTGGCAAAAATCACGGCTTGGCACGAAATTTCAAAAAACCACAAGAGACTCTTTTATTTTGAGAAAGATCAAGAGTTATTTTAAGAAATATTTTTTTAAAATTCTTTCTGAGTAGCCTGCGTATCCTATAAAACAAGATACACCCAGGCAAGAGAGCCTGCAATTAATCGTAGGGATTAATCATGGACAGGGCTGTAATCAGAATCACTGTAAGTCTTTCTGTAAACCTTAAAAAGAAGGCAGCCGATAAATACTGCCGTCTCCTGCAGTTGCCACCTCCGGGGGCGGGGGGGCGGTGGTGGTGGCTGTGTATGAACGCAAAGGGAACACGCAAAGGAAAGGCACACCAAAGGACACACGCGTTTGCCTCTCAGTCCTCCGAGCCGCCTCGAGCTGGAATCAAGCAATGCTACAGGAGGCAATTTGAGTCGCTCTGTCTCCAATGCCAGAGCTGTCACATTAGACAATCAAGAGGACTTTTAGAAGAAAACCAATGAATGCTAAATATTACCGTGTTCTTCCCAGAGCCCAGCACCCACCTCGCCCAGGGAGGATGAGCCGCCTGGGTACAGCCCGGGAAGAGGCACTTTGTTCTCGCCTGCCCCACCCTCCGGCTGTACAGATCAGCTCAGTTTGAATCGCGGATGGGAAGGATGTTTGCAATTCGACATCAAGCAGCCGCGGTGTCTGGCGTTTATTTGTGCTGTTGTTTTGGCAGGTGATCCTGGGGCCCCTCTCATCCGACATGTCAGGTCGACAATCAAACAAAGGGGGCCCGTGAATTCACTTTTACAGTTAGGAGAGCTGAATGCCATTACCCGCGTGTTTGTCACCGACCTGCAGATCCCAGCCTCTCATCTGCCATCCGATGCCAGCTACAAAGTGAAGAGTCGGGGACGTGCGTTTCCCAGTAACTACCTGCTGCCAGCTATTATTTTAAGGATCCTGTGATTTTCTTTTATTTTGAGTAGAAAAAACAAGGCAGCTGCGGTAATAAAAAGGCGTATCAACTAGTCACTTCCTGGCAGATTTGTCACTGGTGTGGATACAGCGGAGCTTTTTTTGTTGTTGTTGCTAGAAAATGTGTACACTCGACTATAATATTATAAATCTGGAGTATGTGCTCCTAATAAAACCCTTTTTAGTACCTTGCATGCTGGTAAACAAAATAAAAATGTATGCATCGTATGAAGAACTGCCAATACATATATATACGGGCAGGATGCCACCCACAAATCATACGTTGACAGGAGATATTTTACATGATATGATTTTGGGGTGAAAGTTATTATTTTTTATTCCTAAATCACATTAGCATAGCCACCCTGCCGTACATCGTCAGAGCTCTCCAATGATGTCCCTAAATATCTCCTAATGATGGATCGCGTTTTCGGGCCTCCTAAGATCCACGCTTAGCTATATAATTCCTCGTTGTGAATTAAATTGCAAAAACCAAAGTGCTTCTGGTAATACTTTTATTTCTGCAAATCACATAATCACAATGATCTTCAGTACGTAAAGAAATCCCCTGAAATCATCGGTCACCAGTAAAACGTTCATTGTTCGATACCCGTTTTTAAATTAACGAGGACAGGGCTTTCGGAGAGGCGACCCCTCCTAAGGTGACACCTTGAAAATCGCCACTAGGTATTCGCCACGCCACAGAATTACAGACCATTGGTGCAGGCTTTCGCCTGGCGCATTTTGAAAGCTACACCTGACTTCTGAGTCAGCCTGGCCACACGGCAATGTCGTGGCTGCCGCCCGCACCAGCCCCCGGCCCCGGGTGTGCGCACGGGGCCAGCGTGTTGACAAAGAGCTCGGTGCCTCCTCGCTCTCCCATCTGGAGCAGGGTTTGGACGATTCCGAACAATAAACCCAAACAAAGAGTGATTAATGGCTTGGGGAGCCGCAGTACCACGTCGCCCAGACAGGCTCGGAGTGGGTCTTTGAAAGAGAAACGAAAAGAGTTTCAGGCTTTAAATATTTACTGTTTCACTCATCAATGGAGCGTGTCAACGCAGAAACAAATATTCAAACATCGTTTTCCCAAGACCCCTCTTCCGCTCTGCACGCCCACGTACTGCCTATTCGTGGCGACGAGCGTGATGGAAAGCACGGAAAAATGGGTCGCGGAGACCCCCACGATGACGCGGAGGGGCCGCGCATCCTCCCGGATCTGTTTGTCACAGGGTCCCTCGAAGATCCCACGGTGCCGCGTAACCTATCCGTCATTAAGGACCAAAGTTTCACGCGGATTTGACTGCTTCCAGGCAGTATATTACCCCAAAAGTTGTCCGTGAAAATGAGCACTTTTACTACCACTGAAAGGGTGAGCGGGTAGGAGATGCTTCTCCAAACTGAACATCCTGCATTGCAAAAATGTGTTTGAAGATATTGTTACTGTAACAACAGTTGTGAAGTGTTACTTTGTAACTGTCCATTACAATTGTCCAAACATTCTTTTTCTGCCACGTGTGCGGAAAGATGGCCGGGGGACCCGTGGGGAGCGCATAACTCTCCCCCAGAGTCTCCCACACACACACTCACTGAGTCTTTGCTGTTGGCGTTGTCACCAGTGGCTTGCGCCCCACAGGGCCTTCGCACCACCTGCCCGTGCTCTTCTGTCCCCTCAAAAGACATGTCCCCTCGAGTGACCTGTGCTCGGTCGCCCTCACCTGCTTCCTCTGCAGGGCCTTTACCCTCTGGTCCCCGAACAGCTGCCAATCTGGTCCCCTGGCCAGGAGTGTGGCTCACTCTCTCTTGGCCTAGTATGAGCACCTAGCTCGAATGCCACTTCCTCTCAATTCTCACAGTGGCTGGGGCGATGTGAATTTAGCATCGAGATCCAGAAAATTCAGTAAGGGAATCACCAAAAATACCAAAAGCGGCGCCCAGGCATTTGCAGTACACATGTGCGCACGCACACGCGCACACACGCACACGCGCACACACGCACACACTCTCAGCACGTTTAGAGAAGAAACGAGCACGTGTGGGCCCGTGGGACCCTTCAGAAAAGACAGTCCCACTCTGAACCTCTAAGTTCTGATCTTGGCTTTGCCCATGACTCAAGAAATTCTGTTAGACTGAAGTTCAGCAGCTTCACGGAGGGCAGGGCACCTTCTTCACCACTCAGCGTTCCACAGAGGTGACAGGCGTGTGTGTGAACGCACGTGCGCACGTGTGTGTGTGTGTGTGTGTGTGTGTGTGTGTGTGTGTGACAGCGAGCGGAGGGGAGACTGTTACTTTATGTACAAACACTTCCACGGATCTGCTGGTTTCTCCCAGCGTTGCCTTTCTGGGACAAAGGCCAATTTTCTTCATTTTTAAAATAGCATAACATTCATGTTACTAGAAACTACTATAAATGCCATCAGCTAGAGAATTCCAGCTTAATTTCTATTCTGGCTTTATCAAAATTTGAGAAAAACGTCTTTGGGGAATACAATTATCTGAGCTTAGCCTCAGCCCGCAGATAAACACAAACCGGCTGTTCCCGGCAGCAGGCAGCAGGCAGCAGCGCGGGCAAGTCCCTGAGTGGAGATGTGGCAGCCAGCTCAGGGCTGGGACTGCGCCCCACGCTGCGGTCTAAGCGGTGACACCCCAACTCCCAGGGCTGCACGTGTGGGCCCGCACACTGAAGCTGTAAGGATCACATTTCGAGGGTGCGCGATATTCGTGAAAGACAAATTCTGATTTCTCACACGGATCCTTACCTGAGCGTAACTTCCTGTTTGCTCCCTTTCAGTGGCATAATTAAACACCTAAGAGCATGTGCGTCACGTGACCCAGTCGTGAGAAACCATGGCATTTTAATGGCATAGTATCGAGGCCGCCTAAAGCTTCAGCAGTGGTTAAACCTAGTTAAACTCACACGGATGACACCGATTATCCTAGGATCTAATTTTCTCCCCTGGCTTCACTGAAAATCACAATTTTTCTCAACAGCTATTCTTTCTTGTTTTTATAATCTTGCTATTTGGCTATGAATGAATCTCTAGAGTTCCCAAAAACGTATTTGGTAAGCTAATTAAACCTAGGATGTATTTTAGACTGTTCATCTGGAATATCAATATTCATTAATGCTCTTAAAATCACAGCTGACTCGATCGTACGGATCCCACCATCGGAGATGATGAGAAGTCTCTGCCTTTCCGAGCAGAAGCAGCGTCCAGGATGAGAGCGGCACATGCCAAGCTGGTTCCTGGCTCCTCGGTCGCTGGTTGACACGCTCTGAGCACAGAGGAAAACACGCCGTCAAAGCATCTCTGTGAAGTGTCTTAAGTGTTTCATAATAAAATAGAAAAGAAGCAACCACTGGCCAACTCTAAGTTATCATCAGAATATACCACCCAAGCCCTCCCTATCCCATATGGCTGCATAAGTAGGCGGCAGACGGGCGGCCCCATTATTCAGGTACTAGTGACGCTGTTAGGTAGGGATCCCCTTGGCCGCGCAGAGGGCATCGCTTCTCCCAGACCAGCCTCACGCCTTCTCAGCAACTTCTCGTGTCATCGCTGTCTTTGGACAGAGCAAGTTTCCTTCATTGTTTTTCCTCTTCCTCCCCTGAATTGAAAGTGTTTGGTCCCTTCTCCCACCTGGGTCGAGTTCTCAAATTCAATCAAACTCTCTTCAGGTGCCGCATTTTATTCGCCCTCTGCCCTGTGACTGAGCGCTTTGTCCCCTTCCAAGCTTCGACGCCCCTAGCCTTCTTCATTTCTGTGTCAACTCCGGGAGTCATCCGTTCTGGTCCTTTTTGGATCCTTTGGCGATAAACGTAGGATTCTAAAAGTCACGTGTATGATGTGGAAGAGGGAGCGGACGTTAAAATGCGTGTTTTTATGTTTTAGAATTCAGGGAGCCGAAAGGGTCTTCGGAGGTTACGAACGCACACGCGCATGCACACACACACACACACACACACACGCACACACACACCCCTCTTCTCGGAGGCCCAGAATGGTCCATGTGGCCCGTTGGTGGCCTCATCGGGGTGAGTGCAAGATGCCGAAGCTCTCTCCCTACAGCCCTCCCTTCGCCGCCTGCAAGAACAGCCTTGCAGAGACATCTGGCATCTGTAGGGGGAGCACCTCCTAGACCACGAAACCAGCTTAGCATGCAAAATAAGCCACGATTATTCCCAGAATTTGACAAGTCATATACTAAAATCATCCAACGGTGGGAACTTGGAGCAAGGGGTACGATTTGTCCAGCGCAGTTCTTCTCAGGGCTTCCTGGGCAAGCACGTCAAGGCTGGGACTGTCCCACGTCAGGCCGCAGACAACAGCGAGGGCAGTAACAACCGTGCTGATCGAATACTCTGAACAGGAGAAGTCTTTGGCAAACTCTCAGTATTTCAGGAAGTCCTTGCAATTAATGCAAATGTCTACGATCTTTTTTCATTTTACAAATAAAGAAATCGAGAGGCAAAGAGCTTAAGTCGCTGGCCCCAGGATGTGAGCTAGCAGGAAAAGCCGGATTCCAACCCAGTTTGCTGGCTTTCCGTCACTCAACGCCCCACGTCTCTGACGCGGCATAAACGCCTCAGGCTGCAGCTCCGTCGCTAGAAGCATCATTTCCACGACAAAGTCATCCTGTCATCCATCCAGCAAATATCGACCTAGGACCTCCTCGGCACCCACCAGTGCCCGCTCTGCAAATGCACCACCAGGAAGCCCCCGTCCCCCTGCACGACGGGACTTCTGATTTCCACTCGGAGGATTCTGAACTCGACGGTTCAGTGACGCTTCCGCCGCCCGTAACTGACCACCCACTTCCTAGACTTTATTATTCTCCACGCACCAGCTTCAGGAGTAAGAAAACCCTCTCGCTAAATGGATGCAGAGTACAGAGGATGGAAAAAAGTCTTTGAAAGAGAAAAGCGTTGATCATCTACCAGGAAGAAAGTCTGTTAGTGGATTAAAGCCTATTCCCCAGGCCTTTAAAGACATCTATTAGTAATTTACAGAAATTATGAGAGCTAAAAGGCCTGTTGTTTCCAGAATTCAGAGCGCAGCCTGTGGCCTCACACCAGATGATGCTCAAAACCCACCTCTCTGGGAATTGCCATCAAACTCCGCTTCATAATTTATGTAATGACACATACTTGGACACTGATTAGCTACCTATCAGCTCTGTAATAAAGGCGGCATAACCCCTAGTTTATCATCCATTTATCTGGAGTCATTTTGAATAATATCACAAGATTGTAATGTAATCATTATGCTGTACAGCAGTGTCGGGCCCGCATACGGGGCCGGCGAGGTCAGAGAGCTGGCAGGGTTCACACCGCTTAATTTACTCACTTCTTACACATTTATAAAATTGGAGTCAACAGTGTAGTGTGGAAGTTGGACCCGCGAGCAGATGCTTCCACAAATTGATAATAAGACGTTCGACAGGAAGTACAGGGAGACGTAATAATGGCAATAACCGTCTTTGCGGAGAGCGGCCTCGCACCTGAGTCTGAAACGAGCCATTCAGTGCTCAATGACTAGCGCCGATCTCCTCTGACTCCGGGCGACCTGGAGGGCTTATCGACATCCACGTCCCTGCTCCGAAACGCTCTATTAGGAGAACTGCATTTCAGGGCCACTGGGAGGGTGACGGGGGAGGGTGGACTCGGGGGAGGAGGGTCTGGTGGAAGGCTCTGGAAGGCAGCCCAGCCGGGGAGAGGGAAGGAGAGCGAGCAGGTGTCTCCCATCGATGCTGGGAGATCAGGTCCCGAGGTGGGGGACGGGAGGGCAAGGAGGATGGGGGGCTGGGCGTGGTAACAGGTCACAGGTCCTGTAAGGAGGGTGAAGGGGGCGGGGCCAACGGGACGGGGTCCCCTCTGAGAGTGACGGCCGTCGTTTACCTGTGTTGGTCTCTCCCCTCATCCCACGGCCCTTGCCAAAGGCGCTGACTAAAGGCCAGGTTACCTGGTGAGGTCAGTGTGCGATTTTGCCCGGCGAGCAGGCCCGTCGGCTTGTCCTCTGTGGGCCTGTCTGGTAAAATGAAGAAAACACGGTGTCTGAACTAACTTCAGAGGAGCCTGGCAGCAGGTGCCTCTGCCTCATTGTCCTCAGGGTGTACCCACAAAGCCACAAAGATCCATGTGGAACCTTTCCAGAGTGGGTCTCATCCGAGCCTAAAAACTTAAGTGAGAGGAAAAGGCTGCTTTGATAATAAACACAGCAAAATCACATGACAATAACAAATGTCTCACAAAGGTAGAGGTCACCACGTCAAGCTGTTTTCCAGAATGTGCCTGTGAGTTTCCACTAGGCTTTCCCAACATCTCCTACGCAGACTCGGGTTTGGGCAGCCCGGCAGGTGGCCCCACACATCGCGGCGGCATCTACAAGGGAAGAGAGCCCCACAGGGACCAGTCGGGGGAGCTGCTCAGGCTGTCCCCCCACCCGACCAGAGACCTTTCTGGCCAAGGTCCAGAGGGGATGGGACCCGGAGGGGCCGGGAGACCCCCTCCAGCAGCAGCGGTGACAGTAAAGAGTGGCTCAGCAGGGGCTGACGGGGGCAAGGGCCCGCGAGACCTGGGAGGAGAGGCAGATGGCACAGTGGGCACCACGAGAGGAGGTGCCGGACGGGCCGAGTCACTGCCAACAGCTGGCCTGGGACAAGCTATTCGCCCCCGGAGAGTCTGTTTTGGATTTACACATGGGGACAGCATCGGGGGGCACGGCACGGCGTCCCTATGAGAGATGAGGCGTGTGACAGCATTCTCGCCAGAGGGCGTGGCACAGGACGACCCCCCGACGCTCTCTCGCTGACCACGGCTGCTGGAAACGCGGCCACTTTGAGCTCTAGGGAGCGAGGCGCCTTCCGGCCAAGTTTCCTGCGCATCGGGTCCCTTCGCCGGAGCCTTCCTGATTCTCGGGACCGTCGGAACTGAATTCACGGTTTTGTGTGTGTGTGTACATGTGTGTGTGTGTACATGTGCGTGTGTACATGTGTGTACATGTGTGTACATGTGTGTGTGTGCATGTGTGTACATGTGTGTGTGCACACCTCACACATGTATGCACACATCCACATGCATGCATGCATGTACATATATACAGTGTGTGTGCGCATGTGTGCGCGTGTGTGTGGTGTGCGTATATACCTATACACACACACACCCCTTTTCCCGGGGGGACAATCCCCAGATTGTATCAGACCCACAACGGTCTGGAGAGCAGGGAGGGAAAGAACGAAGCCTGAGGGTCTGCTAAGGACATGGGCTCCCCAAACACGAGCTGGTCACCGTCTCCAGTCCCGTCCGGAAAGCCAGTCAAGTTTGGCCGTGAGGAGAGGGGACAGCAGGGAGCTCTCGGCTCTTTGCAGAGGCCTGAGGAGGCGGGGCTTCCGGACAGGCCACCACTTCAGTAAGCGTCCCGAAGCAAATCTGCTTTAGGACGGGTCTGTCCCCAAGGCAAATGCATCCCAAGGGACTGACCACCGCAGGGAAATCCGTGAGACGATGAGTCAGGAGAGTGACCCGCACCACTCACAGGAACTAGAACCACGGGGTGCGGAGACTCTGGCCAGAGCCTGCCTGTCGGGGCAGAGTTGGAAGGAGGCCCGTGTGGGGACACAGCGGTCTTCAGGAACCTTGGATATGACCATATTCACGAGGTGAGTGGCCGTGTGGTAAACAGGGCTGAATCCTCAGTGGATACAACCACTCAAGTTTAAGAAATGAAACAGTCATAAGGCTCTTTAAGAGATGCTACCGGAAAAAATGTTCATTTATTTGAACAAAGACGGTTAAGTACATTCTTCATACTATTCTGTGAACTTAATTACTAATGTTTAAAAAATAAGTATTTAAAAATATAAAAATAATCAGACAGATTTGCATATATATAACAGGGTTGGAAAAAGCTTTAATAAATGCGGAAACCAAAAAGGTTGGCAGACTTCACAGATAAAGTGATTAGGAGCCAGCCTATGTAAAGAACATCTGCTAATCAATAAGAAAAAGACAAACAATCCAAAGACAAATGTGCAAAACACTTAAACAGGCTCTTCACAAATGAGAAAAAAGCGAAAAGCCAATTAAACATCAGGGGAAAAAATGCTTCTTTGCATTAATATGGCAGGAAGTAAAAATTAAAACCAAAATGAGAATGGAAAAAATTTAAACATCCGACAATTTCAAAATCGGCAGAGATAGGAAGCAGGAAACACGTACCCCCTGTATAAGTACCACTGGTGTAGCCACCTAGGAAAGCAAAGTTATCAGTCCCTAAAAAAACCGAGAATGTCCATGTCATACAACCCAGAAATGTCACACGCAGGCATACGCCTGAGAAACTCTCAAAGACGTGTGCAAGTTTATCGCATCCTTATTCACAATCGTTACAGTTGAGAAAAACCCAAATACTCATTCATATACAAGTTCTTAAAACAAACTATGTACATTTATGTATCAACATGGATACATCTTGAAACAATGCCGAGTTTAAATAACAAGTTACCAAATAAAACTATACTATTTATGAATTTTTTAATGCATACAAAACAATACCGGATACTTGTCAGTTATCTACATCGCCAAGTAAAATATTTTTATGACCTTGGATGATCGTACACATGACCTTGTAATTACATGTGTGGAGAGAGGTGAACCAGCCTAGGGATGGGTGACAAAGGGATCAATAGTGTCTTTGTTTTTATTTTATGTAACTTTTTAAGCTTAAAGTAAATATGTGAAAACCTTATTTCTTAATATTTCTTCGATTATTCTTTGTACTTCTCTCTATTTTTTTAATTTTCCAAAATTAAAAATATGTCATCATGACCTCTAATACTTTGTCTTACCATTGTCGAACTGAATAAATTCACACATTGCCATTTTCCCTTTTAAAAAAAAGGTTACTAATTCTGGCTATATAAAAAAATAAAATAAACATTTTGCCCAGAAAAAATATCCCCATGAACAAGTAAAATTGACCAACAATGAATGAGGAAAGCATCTTTGCTACATAGATTAAAAACAGTTAGTATTTTTAATATATAAAGGTTTCCCTCAGATCAGTAAGAAAAGACATTGTGCTGGAAAACTGAGCATAAAGAAGAAAAAAGCAAAGAAGCCCCACCTGCTCAGGTAGCACAGGTGAGCGGGTGGCAATGGTGTGGGCTGGGTGCTAGAGCACAGCCCACTGGGCCTACCTGTCATCTCAGATCAAGACTTTGGGGGATTCTATCGACCAGACAGCCATCGTGTGCATCTCAGTCGGGACTCTGAGTGTCACAAAACAGAAATGCAGCTCAGTTCCAGCCGGGTAAGAGGAGAGCGGTCTGGGCTCAGTGACCTGATTGGCTGCCCGGCCAGCTTCAGCCAGTGCTCTGGTCAGGCTCCTGGTCCCTTCCAGGCTGCCTCTCCCATGAGCTGGCTTCCTCCCCCGGCTGGCTTGCCTCATGGCAGCAAAGTAACTGCAAGAATCCAGACCTCGCATCTTCGCTGTGCCCGGCCATGCCCAGAGCTGCCAGCAAACATTTGGCAAGTCCCTCTGATGAGACTCAGGTCGCCTGCCTGTCCCTAAGCTGACAGACGTGCCCCACCTCCCACATCCCCGGTGGGTGAGGCCGCCTGGTCCACTCCTGTAACCGGAGCTGGCATTAGCCTCCATGCGCCACGGGGACCCCAGTGGAGAATAAAGCCTTCTGGGAGGAGGGAGGCGACAGAGGATCCTGGAGAGACAAGCGCCAGCACTTCCCTGAAAGAGGAAAGCTGCGTATAATTTCGCCCTTTTCGAGAGGTTAAAGATTATGTGAATCTCTCCATTACTCAAAGACACACCTACGCCCAAGGTAACTCAGCTCCCAGCGTTAACTCATCACGAGAGAAAATCGCGACAATTGACCATCTAATTTAAATTACATTACGATGAATGGAAACTTTCCAATTTGTACAAGAGCATGATGTTGTCAGTCACTAAAACCCATTTTAATTATAGCACTTCTTAGGAAAAAAAAACAAAACAAAACTCTTCTCAACCTCTGAAAGATTAGCAGCTTGAAAACTCTCCTCGAGAATTCATTCCTTGGGCAATTCTGTATCATACTCCATGTTCTGAGCTCCCTTGATAACCTGGGCGTGAATAAACGATCATTTTATTTGTTTTTTAATTAAAAAGGCTGCAAATAAATTTGCTGGCAAGACAAAGGTGAAGGGGACACACAGACCTAATCTGATGGCTAAGAAAGAAAAGGCAGAGAGAATTAAAGGCTGACAATTCGGGGAAGGACAGATGTGAAACGCTATCGCTCCCCAAGCACGAGGACAGGCAAGTGACACTGCTGTGCAGTGACGTGCCTGGGACGAAGCACCCGAGGTGGACATTTCCTTCTGGCACACTTGGCAGGCACGCACTGCACGATTTCCTTTGCCGGATACAGAGAAATTAATTTGCCACATGACCGTTGCTTATGCCTTTAAAGAAGAATCGTTATTTTAAATCACCCCCTTTTTTTTAGCCTGTATAAGAGGCTCTAGAAGAATCCGAATGTTTCTTAATGATGTGGGACTTATCTATTCTGGGAACATCTAGTACACAGCTTCAGACTGCCTTTGAGTCTTGTCTCCAACCCCGTGTCAGGCTGTCAGCCGTCACTTCGGCTGTCAGGCTGCCACCTCCTAAAAGTCCTGCCGTATTCCTTCCAGCGGACCAGGAGCCTGGAAACCGAGATCATTATGAATTGAATGTGAAAGCAGGGTCAATGACAACGTGCTCGGCTCCCCTGCTGGCCTCTGGCACAATTACTTCAAGGCTTCTGAAGTCCCTCTCCTTCTTTCTACAAAGCCATTCTCGGAGTCCAGCCTGGAACTCAGCTTGCTGGCCGGGCGACCTTGAAGTAGCTCACGTAGTCTCTCTGGGCCTCAGGTTCCCATCTGTAAAATGGGGAAAACCATAATCTTTGTCCCATAGTGACTATCACACACACGTGGACGGTGTCATACTCGTGAGCTGTTGTCATCATGGCAGTAGGGCCGGGTTTGGGACAGAGACCGGGATTGGGAGGGCAGAGGTAAGGAATGAGTTTAAGCTTAAAAATTGTTCTCTTGATTAACAGAATGTCTCAAAAACGTGTTTTGATATTTCATTCAATTGAAACATTTAAACCACTTTAAAGTGTGTTGTTGTAAGCCGATGCCTGCCCTCGGTCCCAGCTGGTAAGCCAGGGGATGTTTGGGACATCTCCCCCCTTCCTCCGACAACTATTTATTAGATATCTGCTGTGGGCAGGGCTCTGTACCAGGTCCCGAGGCTCAGAGCCAGCCCTGCCTCACGGAGTGTAGGTCTAGAGAGGCAGACAGAGGGGTCCAAGCCACTGTCAGCGCGGCGAGCCTAGCAAGGGCAGCGAGGTCCCACGCTTCGGGACCTCACTTCAACCGCTCGTTCTATGTGAAACCTGAAACATGAGCTGACATGGATCAGGCCGAGGCGGCAGGAGGCGTTGCAGAAAGGGGAGGGGGAGATGGAGTAAAGGAAGAGATCTCCAGGTGAAGTCCAGCACGGCACAAATCCTGAAGGAGAACTGAGCGTGGCGAGAATCGTGGGGGAGGCGTGGCCGGGGGCGACGGGGGCGCAGGGCGCAGGCGCGTGCGGGGCGCTGGGGCCAGGTGGAGATTTAGCCCTTTATTACAAATATCTTTGGAAATTATGAAAAATTAAAATACACATATTGATAATTTGCCCAGTTTTTCCCATTCCCTAAGACTTTGGGAAAACCAGAAATGTTTGCTCTACCAATCAAGGCAAGGAAGTTTTCAAGGAAATAATACAGAATCGAAAGCCACCGAGTCACGGATTTCCTGGGACATCTATAAATCTGATGGGTGTCGTTTTCCTAAGTCCATTTTTCTACCTGAAAGGATCACCATTCGGAAGCCCAGCCAGACCGCTCCTGGTTCAGAGATCTCTTTAAGCCCATTTATATGCGGGCGGGGGGCGGATGTTGAAATCTTTCCAAAAACGTGACGGTCTAAGTTGCAGCGGCAGGACGTGGGCCCCTCCCGGTCTTCCGCTCTGTGCCAGGGACCCGTCCGCTTCCCCTGACTCGGGGCCGGGAGGAGCATCTTCTGTTTCGAACACTGCTTCCTGCACTCCCGTTTTAATTTCAGATATCCTGTCGTTTGATTTCGAGGGCACGCAGGCACCTGTCCGCTTACTCAGAACGGATGACTGAAAGAGAATGGCCCTGGGCGGCGCCCCCGAACCCACACACGCCGCTGTCCGCTCACGGACCAGGACTGGCCACCGCGGCCGCGCTGTCCTCCGACTCTCAGAAACCTCTCAATCTTTGAAAAGCACTGATTTTACCTATTTTTTTTTTTCCTGGATGAGTGTGTTTTTTTCTGCAATGTAGGAAAAGATAAGGCCACGAACGCTTTGCGATGCTCCTTGTGAGAAAGAGAAGGCGGGAACTCGACCCCAAGGTTTAGGGGGCCCGCCTGCGGCTCGTGTGCACTGCTTCCCACCAGGGCGAAGCCTGGAGCGGGCGCTGCTCACCCCGCTCACCCCGCTCACCCCGCTGAAGCCATCCATTCTCCTCCACAGAGAGGAAAGCAAAATAAAGTGATCTTAAGTGTCCCGCTTGTCGAGATCTACGGGCTGCCTGCGGCCCACTACGGGAAAGTGGCTAGCAGCCCAAACAGTTTCCTGAGCCACCTCTGAAATATTTTCCGGCCAGGACACGGCATGAAGCCCACGCTGTCGTCTTAGGCAGGGACGTCGGATGCTCTCCTGCTGCTCGGGGCCTCTGCTGGGCCCCAAGGCCCCCAGGCGCTATCAAGTTCCATTGTGATCCAGGCCCCATCTGCCAGACTGGAGCTTTGGGGTGCTCTCAGTGCCAAATTCATCCAGGCTGATATTTGCACGCAGAGATGTAGCTCGGAATGAACACTGTAACCAGCATCCATAGAACTGGTGGCTCTCGGTTCAAGGGCCCGGCACACTTCGGGGAGGTGACTCGAGCCGTGGACGCCAGCGCGGGCTTTTCTCATTCAATCAAACACCATTGTCGCCCTTTTTTGAGGAGAATTACAGCCCAATTTGATGTTAGATGTGAAGACATAGCATTTAAAGAGTGTTTTCTAGGGCCGTTTCATGCGGCCCGCGGGTCTGCGAGGTCAGACGCACAAACCAGTGGTCACAGGGGGTGGGGGGGAGCGGAGGGGGGATGATCCCGCAGACAGCTCATGAGACAATAAGTGAAAATAATCAAAGGGAGCCTGGCATTTCCTGTCACCTGTGTTAGGTCTTAAATCTGGGTCGCAGTCCAGTAATTAGGTGAAACAATTAAAACCTGGATGTTTTCGTAAAGGAAACCAGCAAGAATTAATTCAAACTTAATTGAAGTGAGGCAGCCGCTCTCTTGGATGGGCTGACAGGAGACGACGGAGGGCTTCACTCCGCTTGAGTAACGGGAGGGGCCCTTTATGGCATGAATTAATGAATGGATGAATGAATGAATGGATGGATGGATGAATGAGAATACGCAAACTCTAAACATACCAGCTCCCTGTTTGCTTCTGGATTGCGGTGTGAGGCACAGGTACCAGGCCTGTGGGCCAAAGCTCATTTTAATGCCACAAGACGAAGTCTCACGACGCCCCTGCATGCTGAAGCGCTCAGTCCTGTGAGCACGGAGGGCAGGCTGTTGGAGGCATGGAGGGCAGGCTGCTGGAGGCAGGGACCGATTTGGTCCCCCGGTCTCAGCTCCGGTCCTCAGCTGGGCCACACAGCCCGGCACAGAGTACGAGGCCTGGCCGGCCTGCTGAGGAAAGGGACATTCGCCATCTTCCTTTCCCACCTCCCCCCACCCCACGCCACCTCCTGTCCCTCTTCAAACTCGGGGTCGGTCGCAAGCAGACCAGCCGGCTGGGCTCCCAGCTCCATATTGTGGGGAAGCGAAGGGAAAGCTCGTAAAAATCAAGTTGAAATAAAATAAGGAGGCTGATTGCAAACCCGGCCTGGGGCGTCTCCCCTAGACTTCCGCTCTCGCTTGTTTTTCTGGCTCAGAGGTGTCCCTGCCCAGATGAGGTGCCCGCGGGGTGACAGGGCTGTGATCGGGCGCGTGGGCTCTGACGTGGAAGAAGACGCATCCGCTGGAAATGACGTCACTGGCTCGGCACAGGTGCCGACGCTGTATCTGGACCGGGAAAACCTAGACATCAGAACGGTCGTTAAGGAGCCTGTTGTGGCCTGAATGTTTGCGTTACCCCAAATGCATACGTCGAAGGCCGAACCCTGGGTGACGGTGGCAGGAGGCGGAGCCCTTGGGAGGTGGTGAGGTTCTGAGCGGGGAGTCCCCTGGATGGGACCAGTGCCTGATAAGGAGAGACATGAGAGCACACGCTTCTGCTGTCCACCACGAGAGGACACAGCGAGAAGGTGGCCATCTACAAGCCAGGAAGAGGACCCCGCCGGACACTGGATCTGCCGGCGCCTTGGTCTTGAACTTCCAGCCTCCATAACTGTGAGACGTAAATGCTACTGCTTAGCCCCCAGCCCGTGGCAGTTTGTTCCAGCAGCCTGGACTAAGGCAGAGCCCGTGCTCGGCGCCATGGGACATGGGGCCGCCGGCGGCAGACACACTGGAGCCTCCTGGCGAAAGCAGAGGAGACGATGCCATCCGTCCCCAGCTAACATGCTGAGCAGCGCGCATGTCTCCTGGGAGTCGCTGGGAGGCCGGGCGGGAAGAGAAGCCCTTGAGACAGTGGGGGAGGGGAGGGGAGCGGGCAGAGCCGGGCTGCACGGAGATAAGTGGCTTCCCAAGGACGGTCCTGGGCCTCCCGAATCCCACCCCGGCGTGTGGCTGCGTTTCGTCTCTGTGCCGATGACGATGGAGGTCACGGCATCTAGTCATTGTCACCGCAGTCCTCGTGAACAGGCTGAGCGTGAAGGGTGGCAGCCCCGAGCCCTTCGGGCCTTGACAAGCGAAGGTCCTGGAGCATCGTGATCCCGGCGTCTCCCCAGCAAGACGTAACTTTCGGCCCCGCGCTGGCGCCTGGTCCCCGAGGCGGGGCAGCCTGTCCTGGCGGTGAGGACCGGTGGGTCGCGAGCCGCCGCCTCTGCCGCTGCGCCTTTGTCGGCCATCTGGGGCAGGAGCTGGGAGCACCGCCTGGAAGGGAGAGGGCCTCGCGGCTGAAGCAACTCGTCGCCGTGAGAACGGGGAGCGCCCTCCTCAGAGCCGGGCTGGCTCTGCCCCATGGAAACCCACACCCGGCTCGTCGACGCGCTTCTTCACTCCGTCTGCCGGATGGAAGCCTTGGTGATCTCCACTCTGAAGTCACACGGAATGACACGTCCCTGTCTTCCTTTACGTCTCAGTCAACATGCCACTCCGGTGACATGCGTAAGTCAGGCTCCTCGCAGCGCGCCCTCAGAGCCCAAATCCCACAGGGGGAGCTTCCGGCCGGGTCCGGCCTGCCCGGCGCCCCCACGGGCGTCTGTGGGCCGACCACCCCGTGCGTTTCGAGTTGATGAGATCCGGTGGGCTTCTTTCCTTGGAAAGTGACATTTCCTTACGAGTCCAGCCTAGAGAGTCAGTCTCACCTCCTAGTCCCCTCCCCGACCTAAGTGATAAGAAGCAACTGGAACATGACTCTGGAGTGTCATGCTGTCAAAAAAATTCTTAATGAAATTAAAACCTTAACACTCTAATGCTATTTCTGGCTGCGGAGCTGGATGCCGCAGACGAGTGACTCTCTCCACGCGCCTGTCGGCCTGGTGGCTCCCCGTCAGAGGAGCTGCTACATGTCAGCGATTTGCCCCAGGGAATACGGGTGGAATATTTTACACCTGAAGTGGCCTTATTTCCAGGCAGTGGCATACCATGAAACACAGCTCCACTGAGTGTGCACGAGACATGCCGCCTGCAAAGCAAGGCGGACGAACAGTGGGCTGGGAGCCAGCCAGCAGATGCCCCCAGAATGCGAAGCGTGTCCAGTCACCCACATTCCTAATTCTGAAACGTCAGCCCCCTCGTCTCAGCACCCACATTTTCAGATGGAGGGGGGAAGGTCACAAAGCCACCAGCACTCATCGGCAGACTGCAGGTGGCTCCCCCACCCTTATAGAAATAAAATTTTAAAAGCACATTTAAAAAGAAAAGTTGACGAAATGATGATTTCTCCAAATTCTTATACATTTATTTCCAAACTCTAACATTTTTTGCGTCAGAGTTTGTTCATTTTAGATAAGAATTTTCTCTATGCCAAAAGCAAACATTTTTTTTTTTTCTTTACAAAGAGTAAATTCACCTGCAAACATAAGCCTTCTTATATTCAAGAGCCACAGAATTCCTTCCCCGCCTGCAACACGAGTGTCAGGCTGGTTCACTGCCAGGGAAAACTCTTGGGGAGAGACGTGTTACCCCGTTTGTCTGTTCCCTTTCTCCTGTGTCCCCAAACAGCATTAAAATGCTTATGCAGAGAGGCGCGAATGGCTCTTAAAACCATTCCTTTTATTTTCTGCTTAAATGTTTGTGTTAAATGTCACAGTGGCCAGAGCCTTCAGGGCCGGAGTTCAGGACACCCTGAAATGTCTTCCTAATTCTTCATAACGCGGAGACAGGCAGCGCCTAGAAAACAAAGCCCGGACAAGCAGCTTCGGTGAGTCACCGGGGGCTGCACGTGGCACATCCCTGCCCCGCCGTGGCGTGGGGACGCTCGCGCTTCAACAGGAAAGCGATTTTCAACCCCGTTTTCTTTTTCCAGTGTTGAGCTATCTGAGTCACATCCCCAGCACTTTACACTTTGTTTTACTGAAATATACTATTAAACACAAACGAAGATTCTGGGTCTTTCAATTACCTGCAATTTTTATCTTTAAAAGGAAAAAAAAAAAAGGCCAGGGAGTTGCCACTGCCCATATTTACTGGGAACCATCTGTTACGCCTCTAATTAAAACCCACTTGTAATGAGCTTGTTAGTGCACCAAATGTGTCAGGTATAGGAGATTATTCATGAAGCAGTTGTTTTGGTGGCTGGATGACGCCTTAAAATCCTATTAGTTTAACAAAGTAACGTATTAGTATTTTGACCCAGTATACAAGAGACTTCAGAATGACCTGGCATCCTGCTCTAATATTTTTTTCCCTCAAATATGTTGCTATTTCTACCTCATATATAGTCAGATGGCCTCTTATAATTGCAGCATCAAATCTTTGTCTCAATTTTCAACTGCAGGTGATTTCAAATGATTAAAGACGCACAACAGGGAATAAACAAAAATGCTTACATGCAATTATTTTTAATTAGTATTTGGCTATAAAGTGTATGCCTTCATAAAAAAGTCTGTTATTCACATAAACATCTGTTACCATACACACAAGGAAACACTGTAAGTCTGTCATCACGTCACCAAAACAGAAACGCGGAGGGAGGCTGGGCTGGAGAGCCGGCGCTTGGAGTTTTGAAACAAAAGATAGCGGTCTAAACTGCCAAAACAGACGGAGAGCCACACCTCTCAATTAAAAGCGCTCACAATCAGAGGAAGAGCTGTGACCGAAGGCATTGCACTTGAAAATGTTAAAATAGATGGAATTATTCTTTGGAAACAATGGAATCTCTGCGCACAAGACGATTTCAGATTCTTTTACTAATTTTGCACCCGTGCACGTAATCGGTCAGCTTCCTGTTTGCATGCTCTCTGCCGGCTGCTAATTTCCCAGCTTCTCTGGGCTCTTATGGTTGTTCGTTAACGGGTCCAAACTTCGTGAGATGCAGCCGCTTAAATCCCAAGTGCCGAGTATCAGCCTTGTTTCACGGAAGCCTCCAGCAAGGGGGGGTGGAAATAATTTTATATATATATATATACATATATATATATATGTGTGTGTGTGAAAATGAGCGTGCCCCCATCAAGCATGGGGAGAAGGATACAGGAAATAAATTAATACCGCGTAATTGATAGGAGGGGATGAGGCCGCTCTGCGGAATACCGGGAGGAAGATGGAGGGAGTTGTGAGAATACCTTGCCCATGAATCACTGAGTCGGTGGGAATTACTGGGCTCCAGCCGGCAGACGCCTGGAAACGCACAGCTCCCGGACCACCCCCAGCAACCCAAGTTAACTCGTTCTGCTCACGGCCCAAAACTGCAGCTTTTATTAAATGCGCAATGCACGTGCCAAAAGAACTCATCTTCATTTGCATGAAAATGCAAACGATAATTTAATTGAATCCCACAAATCTGCTATGCTGAGCTTGCCCGTCTGTGCTCCCATCAGGCGGGGCTCGCGAGCCGGGGCTGTGGCCCCTGTGGGGTGCGGACGTGGTTGTTAAGGTGTCAGCCCACAAAGTGATGCCACCCCCCCACCCGTGGGACCCTGTGGGGATGTCAAGGCGGAGATACTTGGGGGCCTGTCCTGTTCATTTGGAAGGGACAAGCCACCGAGTTCGCGAGTGGACAAATGGACAGAGGGACCTCGGCGGTTGGCCTCAGTAATTCTAACTGTCCGAAGTCGCTGTGACTGTAAGGACGGAGAAGGTGGATCCTAGAGCGAGGACAGGCCCCCTCTGGTTGCACACTTCCAGGCCGCCCACCCCCTTCCGGCGGGAGCGCCCCTCCATCTCCGAGCTGGGGCCCAGCCCCGAAATGGGCTTCTCGGCCAGGCCGGAGCGAGTTGCCTGCGACGCCGTGGACGCGGGCCGGGCCGGGCCGCCAAGGCCCCGCCCACTCAAGGGCACGCAGCACCAACACCATCAGCCCCGTGTAATTTAAAAATACAACCAAGAACAACCGGGAGGAGGAAATATACTGCGGGACTGAATCTATTGATCAAGAACCCCCCAAAGACGGGCCGTAAATAAAATGACACAATGACCAGAAAAGGCAGGTTTTACATTAAGAAGCAGCAAATTCACCGCCAGGGTGAGCGGGGAGCCAGGCCGAGTGCTCACAGCATCCTTGCAGGCAGGGACGTGAGAGCTGGCCCATCCCTTGCAGAGAGACGCCGGGCGAGTCAGCTGCCCTCGCTGGCCACCCGTTTCTCACGCGGGGAGTCCTCGTTTTCAATCACGCCCACACCCAGCTTCACCTGGCTTCTCCTGGCTGTCACTCCTTCAGCACCGTCTCTCCATGAGGCTTGCTGCCCCGCCCCTGGGCCTCCCTCCCCGTGGGCAGCCAAGGGAGGAAGTCCTCTCCCAGCCTGCGGGGGTGCCCGAGGGCCCGCTAACGGTCCTGGACCGGCTGGCGTCACCTCATCTAGGTGGAGGGCAGGCGGCCCAGCAGGTAGAGGAACAGAGGACCCGCTTGCCACTCTCTGGTTAGCCGTGTGCCCTGGGACCGCTCTGCCTGTGCCAGCCTCCGAGGTAGCACGGCAAAACCTTTGTTAGCTGCGGGACTCGAACTAGACCCCTGCTTTGGAAAACAAAGATGTCTATCCCTATGTAGCACACACCGAACGTAAAATAACAAATACTGTGACTACTCAGGGTTAATCAGAGATAAGCCTGTGACATGGGCCCGAGCGGCGGAGCATCCATTACTAGTCTAGAACATTCCGGCCAGGCCGAGAGCAGGGTGAGCAGAGCCAGGCCCTCACCCGGGGCCTGAAATCCGAGGAGGCGCCAAAAAACTCGGTAATCAGTACAGAGTCTGAGTCAGCAGTGAAGCTGCGTGGGACCCACGTGGGACCTCGCTGCGTGGGGACCGACGGCGGCCGGAGACCAGGGCGGCCCGGGAGATGCCGATGGCTCTCTGCGGCAGCTTCTGGATTTCGAGTCCTTGTCGATGTTTCGCGTTCGTTTTGATTTTTAAAACATTGCACCGAAGAGTCGTGAACTTGACCACTGAAAGTTCTGGAGCCTGTTCCGTCCTGTGCCCAGTGCGACGTCACTCACCTCGCCGCTCCGCGCTCCGGCGGGCGTCCCTCCTGCCTCGCGCCCCCGATTCCTGAGGTCGCGCGGGTCTCGGGGGCTGCACCGGCGGCGGTTCTTCCGCATGCACCGTACACCTGTGACGACTGCGCAGGGCTTTGCCGACTGCGACGGCCCCACCGGCAAGGTCTACGGCTGCCCCGGTGGCCGAGAGCAGAATGGCTTCTCTCTCTCGGGGACGTCGGGCTCCTGGGTATGCGAAACAGCTTCTGCTCCGGTCGACTTCTGATGTCTGCACGCGCCGAGTTCACGTCCCGTGTGCACACGGCGCTCACGAGAATGCAGCGGTGAAGATCGGGCAGCATTAAGGCGCCGTCAGCGTGTGTGGCATCCGAGCTGGCACACCCTCCGATTTCATGGCCACTTATTGTCTTAGCAGAGACCGGCCACCTGGTATGAAGGCAAGGCCACCGACCAGCACTAGGGACTGGTTTCTTGTCCCCATTCGGGCTCCCGTTGGGACCTGGGCCCTGCGGTCGACCTGTCCGCACCGGTCGCCCCTCTGAGCGCTTCTACCTGTTCTCTCCGCCCCGCCTCCCCCGCTGCCGCATCGCCCAGCTGTGCGCAGGTTCCGACCACCTTTGGTCAATTATGATGACAGGTCAACTATGGTGACGGCATCTCTCACCCGATGGCACTGAGCACCTCCGGCTCCCAGCCCCAGGCTACCCAGGCCCTCACAGCCTGGAAGAACACGCTCGGGATGGCCTTTGACCAGTGAACGGCCGAAGCTGCTGGGGACATGCTACCCTCTTAGTGCCCCCAAGGGACTGTTACAAACGCTTTTCATAAAAAATAAAAAAAATAAAATAAAACCGCCTCTAACAAATCCACGACAAGATCAAGCCCAGGTGCCATGGGACGCAATGCCATTCTGCTTCCTGGCACCGCCTTCTTCCTGCCTTGGATAAGTGAAAAAACGCTCTGGAAAGCAAACTCAAGAGTCAAAGAAAGGATTAATAAATGAAGATAGATGATAGTAACTAAAGCAGGACTATGAATTGAAATATAATATTTAGGAAATATATTCTGGAACTTATAGTAAGGATATGACTGAAATCATCGCGGCGTTTTGGAAAGTTCCGTTCAGAGAACAGAATATATTTGTATCCCCCTTATTTGAATAACATTTGAAATACTCAATTTTTAAAATAGTTTAAAAAGTTAAGAACGCGGGCATTTTCTTCTCTGCCCGGTGCTTTACAATCCCGCACGCTGTCGGGGGCCGCGTCTGGCGCGGGCGCCGCCTCTGGCGCGCCTTCTCCTTGTCCTGCTCCTCTCTCCTAGCCTGGGCGAAGTGGGGGGGCCGCTTACCTCACCCGCTCCGCATCCACGTGCCTTCACCTGAGAGCAGTTTTCCTTCCGTTCTCCCCGCGGCCCCATCGACAAGGATCTCGCCTCCCCTCTGGGAGCCCCAGCGTGGGAGTGGGACGGGAGTCAGCCCCTGCCCCTGTCGCATCCCTGGTTCAGGCACAGGCACATTGCACAAAGCAGTGAGAGGAAAGCCTCCTGGACACCTGACATGCGGGCACTGAGGCCACCTCTTTCTTTTCCCGCTCCGTCCCCCTGGCCATGAGGCCCCCAAGGACATTCATGGGAGTCTGCAGCTGCCCTGGCATCTGGGCAGATGCCCCGGAAGGCGCCAAGGGAGACAGCAGCCTGAGGGAGAGAGAGGATCGGGGCCGTGGGATGACCTTTGACCTCCGATCCAGCCGTGCCAGAGCCGGGATTCTCAATGTCGCGAATCAACTAATTGCCTTGGACTTTGGTTGAGTTTTTGGCAAAAACTCATCACCAGTGGGTCCAAATAACGTCTGTTTCTAGGGAAAATGCGTTGTCCAAGGTTTGCGTCATGCGTGTCCACTGCTCGTGTATATGGGATTTGACCTCATGATTGCAGCTATAAACACACCAGTTCTTCAGAGTCTCCTGGCACTAGAAAAAAAAATGTTTTTCTTCGTTCTTATTTCTCATCAAAAAGCTCCTTTCTTCCGCTTCAAGTTTATACAACTACATTCTGCTCTGGAACTGTTGGTGGAGAGAAAGATTTAATGCTTAACTGAGAGTGAGTACAGATTTGTTTTCCGTTCAAAGTTCGTCAAAATAAAAAGCACATCCTGTAACTAACTCTAAGGGAAACCTGATCAATAAAAATGAAAGCTTAGTAAAAGCTCTTTAGCAATAAGCTAAAGAACTAGGTCTAAACAAGAAAAAGGTTCTCAAATTCAGTAACTGCAGGAACTTTTTGCTTCAAACGGCTTTAAGAAACAGGACCAGAAGCCGCGTGGACTGGACAAACTTGATACGCATGGACCGGTGTCCACAGACGCAGAGCCGAACGAAGCATCGTTACAGCGGCCCTTAATCTGTATTTAACTACGGTGATGCATCTTTTCCAGCCGACTCCCGGAAAGTTAAAGAGAAGCACACAGATTACAATTTGCGCGTCTTTCAGGTAATTCACTTATTCACTCAGCCAGCGCTGTGCAGCATCGCCACCTAGACGCCCTGGGTACAGAGAGGGGAAAGCAACCAGCTTCCTGTGCTCGTGCCACGCAGCCTGGCAGAGAACAGAGGACAAACAAAGCAAATAACTCTTTATAAGGTGAGGTAAGTGCGAAGAGCGGGGGAGGCGGAGGGTTTTCAGGGAGCACACCTGCCTCACCTGGGCGGGTCTGGATTTCCCGGGACTGTTCCCCCGGGAGTGGCTTCCCTCTCTGAATGTCTGTCCCTCCAACGATAAGCATGTGTAAAACCGAACCGTGCACGTGGCCAGGCTCGAATACAAACAGACGCGCGGTGGACTATGCCCAGCCCTCATGGTCCATCAGGAATTTGTGATTAGAGGCTGCAAACAAACATTCCCCACGTGGAGGAGGCTCTGAGACCCACGCGGCGTATGGGTGGAGGCGTCTCTGAGTCCCAGGATTGTCATTTGCCATTTGTGTGGCTTTCCAAGAGCGACCCATTCTGCCAGGTTGCTCACGGGTGAAAGAGGGGTCATCGCGGTGGTGTACCGATGGTGGGGGCCGGGGGCGCTGCAGGGCGGGATGAGGTAACTGGTGAGCTGGGCTTGGCCAGGCCTGGACCCGCCCCGCTGGGTCCGGGGGGAGCTTCTTGGAAAGCGCAGGCGTGCAGGAGGTGTGTCCCCACTGGCCAGAGCCAACCATGTGGCCAGCCGGGAAGGTCTCGGGCAAGGAAGGGTGGTTTTGCACAAAGCAGAATACTTAGGCCCCTCCTCCAATCCCCAGAAAGTTTGGAAAGTTTGTCGTCCCAAGGAGCCGGCGGGGAGAAGCGCGCCCCCAGTCCAGCTGGCGAGTCGCGCCTTCCCGCCTCTGGGCATCCTGGCCACTTAGCGCAGGCTTCCGAGGTCATCTCCAGGCACTGGCGGTGGGGCTGCCACATCAACACAAGTGACATCATCACACTCTCCTGAAAAAGGAGATACGGAGCTGCTTCGGGGGAAGCCCGCCTTCCTGCAGCTTCTGCGAGCGCCCACAGAGGCCGCTCCGACTCCGGCGCGCTGAA
>NW_006436291.1:1931529-1937031 GCF_000325575.1 Pteropus alecto | reverse complement strand
GCCCCGGGCCGCTCCAGAAACGCTTTTGTCCGTGTGTTCAATGAATACGGTGGGAAGAAACACAATTTCTGTTGCAAGCAAACACTGCCTGCCCGGACCCTAATTTCCAGGGCGTGGCGAAACTCGTTTTGAGGCTAGATGGTCCTACTGGTGCAAAAAGGACCTTCCTGGGCCTTGCAGTTGACGGAGATGAGGTCGGGAGACGGGAAGACAAAGACCTGCTCTGCGCAGCAGCTGGGGCGGGGGGCAGCACCCAGGGACGAGGGAGAGGGGTCGCTGGAGGGGGCTGAGTGCAAACCGCAGCACGTGGCCATCTGTGCCAGGGGAGGCCCGACGGGGAGACAGTCCCCGCGGGACGTCGTCAGAGGGCTTTGTAGCGCAGCAAGGGCCTTGAGCCTATGTCACATCGCATTTGCACTTTGGGGACTGTGACCTCCCTACATTTCAGCCAGACCTGCAGTAAAGCCCGCTCGGCAGCGCGGTCTGAGGCCGGAGAACTCTGGGGGGAGGGACGACAAAGGAGAAAACCCACCCGCGGGACCCGCAGGGCGTGCGCCAAGCTCGGGAGCCCGCTCGGCAGCGCGGTCTGAGGCCGGAGAACTCCGGGGGAGGGACGACAAAGGAGACAGCCCACCCGCGGGACCCGCAGGGCATGCGCCAAGCTCGGGGATCCAGGGCAAGTGGGGTCGGGGCAAAGGTGAGCAGAGTGCCATGCGTGCCAGGGACCCTTGCGAGCGAGGAGGGGTGACGACTTTCCCGAGTTCTTGGACAGGAGCTCCAGTCATTTTTACTGCAGATCCTGAGGGTGCGAATAACCCGAGGAGTCTGGACCACCGGAGGTGCCCAGGTGGCAGCTGGGTGGGTACGGTAGGCGAGTCGCACGCAGGGATGGGACTTCCGGTTCCGTGACATTCCCGCGACGAGAGGAGGGCGGTCACGGCTTACAGCAGCTCGGTCGTGTATAAGCGTTTTGTGGGAAGTCCATTCTCGCTCCTTGCACGTGTCAGGAGGGATGCGCAAGTTATTAACAACAGTTTGGAAATGTGAAGGTTAAGGATAGTAAGTCCTCTGTCTCCCTCGCGGCTGCGCGTTAAGCCCCCTCTCTAACGCGGAGAGCCAGCCCTCGGTCTTCGATGGGACTTGTACCCTGGGGGGGGAACAAATGACCCCTGAAGGGAGAACAACTTCCCGGTTCGCCCAGTAATTCGGCCGCGCTATTTACAGGGAAATGCGTCCCTCCCGGTGAGGACTCAGGAGGAGGCTTGTTCTACTTCCTGAAAGACAGTTTTACTGGCTACCAGGTCACCGAAGAGAAGGACTCCATTTCCCAAGCACCTCATATTCGGGGGCCAGCAGGAAGGACCCTAGTGCACACCTGGCTGGCCATATGGAAGCTCTTTCCCGACATAAAAAAGACGTTGCAGCTAAATGAACCCCGAGATGGCGTATCTGAGAAAGCGCAGTCGTCCGAGGAAAGAGTCAGTGAGAGTGTGTCTTCCGGGGTTGTTTCATGGACGGCGGTTAGAAGGTCACCTGCTCTCCAGGAGGAGCAAGTCTTACCTGCCACACGCTCTACATGCAAATCTGTGGGACTCTACCCGACCCCTTGAATAAAAAGGACAGATCAAACATTGCAGGACAGGGGCTGCTCATATTGCGAGTTCTCCAAGACCCCAAATAAAGAATTATCCAAACGCATGAGCGTTTGGCCCAAACCGCATTACTACCTCAAAAAAATAATAATAATAATAATTAATTAATTAATTAATTAAGTGAAACAAAACAGCTTAGGTCAGAGCCGTGAAGAATCCATCCTTCTGCGATTCCGTCCTGACCACCGAGGACCATCTGGACACAGGAAACGTAGGGCATAGGCGAAGAGAGCACTCTGTCCCCGGGGACGCCGACGAAGAAGTGGAAGTGTCCCCACGGCTGCTTCTGCGGGAGCATGGCTGTCTCTTGGCGACTGGAGCCTCAGGTCTGTCGACGACAGTGAGAAGCAACAAAGAAGCCGAGCCCGGATGGGAGGGGACCTCCTGATATCCTGTCTCTGCCTCGCAAAAATAATTGACTTACTTCTAGAATAATTCCATTTGTCTTCACCATTTTTCACGACTGAAAATAATCATTTTTTCATAAAAATAAAGAGTAGAAACTGCACTTCCAGTGAACTGTGGCAGCCCGAACACACTTGTTCATCGTCGTCCCTTCCTGAAGGACCAGTAAAACGGCAGCGATGGGATTATAAAAAGTCACAAACTCGTAAGGACGAAGGAGACAGGAGAGACGATGGCAGCCCGCGAGAAAAGACGCCAAGCTCGGGCGGATGGAAAGCACGCGGACGAGAGTGACATTTCGAATGGTACAACTAAATGAAAATTAGTCACATAGTAAAACCCGAGCCAGTTTACACCACGGACTCCAGAAAGCCTTAGAGTTAGAGGCACCTGGTCCCTCTGAATGCATCCGTGTAGATAATGGTTAGAAAAACAGAAGTGTTTGAAAGGCTCCAGAAAGAGCCCTGACTCAGACCCCAAATTCCCCTCCTCCACCCCAGGCTGCCCTGTAACTGCCCCTCCTCCACTGTGGCAAAAGAGGCAGAGGGTTGAACCCGAGGCTGAGTAGACCTGGGGACACCAGGTCACATGGGGTCAAGGTGAGACGCCACATCGAAAGCAGAGAATTAAGTGGGAGTCTGCGTGGCGAACGCCTGATGCCCGGTTTGCGTCTCCTCTAAGCTCCTAGAACCTACAGCCTCCAGAACGGACTCTCCTCTAAGGAAACTGACCCACTCAAAGGGAGGGACCCTCTGATGCTGACCTTCACGCCCACCCCCGCGACGTGGCCCGTCCTTACCCGCATACCGATGGCAACAGTCCAGAAGCCCCTACTGATGCGTTTCAAAACGCTCCGTCGGGCCTCACACCGTACTGCAGGGAGCCCCCCACGTACTTGAAGAAAGCCGCTAATTTGAAAGATTGAGTCAAAAGAAGTAAATGGTGAGACAACTCAGGAGGCAGAGATGAGCAGAAGGAGATGTCCGATAGACGCGCGGTTAAGAGTCTCAGAGGCGAGAGGCTTTTGCATCCATGACACAAGAATGTAAGGCTAATTTTTGAAAAGGAACGTTCAGAAAACAGTAAAGAGTCCTTGGAAACTAAAGATATGGTAGAAGCGTGTGTGAATGCAATAGAAGATTTAAGAGACGAAGTTGAAGAAACCTCCAAGAAAGACAAAATGTTAAGGATGAAAAATGGGAGAGAAAAATAAGCCGCTTGGCAGGATTAATCGAGGTCTAATATTTAAATACCAGAAGAGCTATGAAGAGACAACAACGCACGTGAATGGGAGATAAATGAGTATTCTTTTTTTCATGTCCTTCGAGGTAAAGGCCATCGGTCACTAGATTTGAGTTCCCCGCATGCACAGTCCAATGAACTCAAGTAATCCCGCACTAATCATCTTCATGAAATGTTAGGACACCAGGAACAAAGGGAAGGTTCTAGAGTGTTCCAGCAAAGGTGAAGAGGAAAAGGGTCACATACGAAACCAAACAAGAATTGGGGTTCCTAACAGTAGACCGGAAGCTAGCCACAGTGGAGCCATGCCTTCAGCAGTCTGAGATAAGACTAATTACGACATAGAATTGTACACACAGCCAAGTGACCAGTTAAGCGTGAGGGCAAATCAGCATTTTCAGTTATGCGAGTCCTCAAAACCTTACCTCGCGAGCTCACCTCACACACACCTTTTCCTAGGATGAAACCGAAGCAGGGAAAGCGAGAGGTCTGGGAAGATGGTTCCGACTGAAAGACGGAGCTGACCGATCACGCGATGTGGGACGGCATTAAGAGAAGCTCCGTACCCCCGACTTGGGGTATGAAGCAAATAAATATAGCAGGCAAAATTAAGTGAGTGGGGGGAAAATGAGGCGATCGCTAACTTCGGAAAAAACAAAAAGGTTTACAACAAAATAAATGTAACCAAAGTAAATGGCTCTGAACATCTGAAAAGTCCAAAGGATGTAAGAGCTGAAAGCTACTTTAATCTACCTTCGCCCCCACCCCGCCAAAAAAAAAAAAAAAAAAGACGTAACTTTCACATCGTCTCTCCCTGGCTAGAGGCCGTTCTACAATAGTAGTAATGTAGAGGACAAAAGGTAAGTTTCAGAAAAACTTCTATTTGACATTCTACTTTTTCTGGGGAGAGGGGCACGGTTTTCTTTTGAACGAGACCCTAGATTTTGAGGGTTGGGTTGAGGCGACATAAATGTGTTTCCTGGGATATCAGAGCTCCTGGAGCTGGGGTGCACATTTCGGCTGTGGCTTGACTTGCGTTCAGCTGTGGGTTTCCGGCCTTGTCATCAGCAGTGGACATCTAGACCAAGTTGCCCACCTTCCTCGGTAATCAAATCACACACATCGTCCGTTGTCCTTTCAATGGTGAAGATATGAGTTTGGCAGCTTTTCAGAGAAACAAAACGACAGTCCCGGCTGGAGGCTCAGGGTTGAGGTGCTGGCCCCGTGGAATAAGGAGCCAGCCCCTTCTCTCTGGTGGCCCTGCCATCTCTAGAGGCAGTACTGCGTAGCTGTTAACAGCACAGACCCTGACACCAGACCAAGCTGCCTGGGTTAAAAACCAGCTCTGCCATTTCCTGGTGGTCATTTTCCTACGCCTCAATTTGCTCATCCTCGATATGGGGATAAATAATAGTGGCGCTTACGCCGGCGGCGGTCGTGAGATGATAAGTTTAAAGCACTTAGAACAGTAAGTGCTAACCACGTGGCGACGGTCGCCACGGGTCCTGAAGTTTGCCTTCTTCCACGGGTCGCGGTGTCCCTTCACATACACACATCGCGACCCACACGGAGGGGAGAAGGTGGGCCAGAGGACCTGACCCCTGCCTTCACAGCCACGGCCATGACCTTGCCCACTTGCCAGCGACCGGGACGTAATCACGGGCCTCGGGCAGCCGCAAGAGCGCACGAAGATGCGCACCGGTCCTACTAGGCGCTCAGGCGGCCCCCACAATGTCATCGCTACCGAGGCGACAACAGACACCGGAGCTAGCGTTCGACGCCCCTCCTACGTTAGACGCGTGACCCCGAGCTCTACACTCGATGACGGCGCCCCGAGGCGGATCCGAAGGGTCGGTCTGCGCGCGCTCCCGGCGCCTCCTGCCGCAACACGAGCCGGCTCTGTTTTCCCTTGGTTTTTATTCCGCTCCGAGATTGGGCCGCTTCAGGCATATTCGGATAAGACCGGTCACAGCTCCTGGCACGAGACTCCGGGAGACGAGCCACCCTCCCTTCATCCGCGGGACTGCGGGACGTTGGAACCAGCGAAGCAGAAGGGCCGCGCGGAAACCTCGTGCCTTCGTTCGCCTCGACTGACTTTTCCGTCTCGTGGAACTGAAAGTTAGAAGGATGGTTTTCTTTAGAGCAATACAGAAACTTTTCTTATTGCGAAGAGCTAAATCAAGGCTGGCAAAAACAACAGGCT
>NW_006436291.1:1927926-1931511 GCF_000325575.1 Pteropus alecto | reverse complement strand
TTTACGGCAGATCTTCAAATGATAGGAAACTCGTCTCTTGGTCACTGTGGGCTGGCTTGGAGCCAAAATAGATGTCCCCATTCTCATCCTCATCCTTGTACTTATTGCGGGCAAGATAAAAACACTTAATTTTAAAAACTCAAGCCAAGCGTTGGGTAAGAGGCAGAGCAGCTCCCTAAACTATACTGGTCATGAAACGAAAATGGTCTAACTATAAACCACATCGCTTTTGTCATTCTCTAGAAATCAAACGCTGAGAACATGAAACTTTTATTTCGGTGGCCTATATCAATCAGATTTTAATAACTAGAGGTCTACGCAGGACCCATCGAGAAAGGTGAATATCCTCACTGGTTAAACGTCTCCGAGCAATTGCTTTTCTCTAGGTGGGTTCGCCCCGAGAAGATCAGCAAGCTTCTTTCTATTTGTAAGCACAAAAGACAGCTTTTCTGCTTTTCATCATGTCACCCCCCCCTCCTTTTTTAATTAACAAGATTTGAGATCATTTGGTGAATTGTAACCACAAAAGTGAATATTGTGATTGGATGACGTTTTATCGCTGGAAAAATAAATCTCCCCGCTTCTCTCCCCGTGTGCTCCATGTCGCTTCCTCCTCATATTTATCTTTCTTTCAAAATCCATTATGCAATTGTCATTTCATTGAAATCAAAAGCTATGTCTTAATTACACAGAAATGGATTATAAATCTAGTTACCCATCTCTCTCTATGTTCATGTCTTAATGATTACAGCTCCAAGCCTATTTTTATACACAAAATACCAACGTCGATTTTACTGGGTTGAAATTAAGACTTGCAAAATTGTACGCCCTGGAAGACAAAACAAAGCAATATCCGTGTCCAGTTTACAATCACGATGTGACGTCGGGGCGATGGGGTGATGCGGAACCTGTTAAGTCAGTGGTTTTGGAGACGGCGGTGGAAGGTGCATGTCCCCGCCTCGATCGAGTTGAATGTAGCAGATGAAGCTTACGCCATACTTGCAACAGCAATTAGACAGCACTGCAGTTGACGATGTTGCAGAGAAAATAGTCTGGTAGCCGAATTTGAAATAAATGGACTTTCGCAGCGCACGAGTCTGCCGCATATCCCAGTAATGAATCACGAGGAGGCAGCGCTCCTTAGCGATAAACGGCCTCTAAATGGGGGAGAAATCCCCGCATCGCTGCACGCTAGGGCTTGATTCATTCGGTATTAACTTTCCACCTTTATTAAAGTGACTTTAATTTCACGTGTGCGATATTAGTGCATTTCTGGAAAAATAAACACCGAAGTTTGTTTTTTTAGCTGATTGCACACAATTTGCTTATTATTCGAATGGCAAGCTGTGTGTCATCTAGCAGACGAAATAAAGATTCCTATTTTCTTAAAGCTTATTAAAAAAAAAAAAAAACGGACCGCGATGTGGAGTTGTGTTTCATACACGGTAAAAACAGGTGAGCCCCAAAGACAGCACTGTGGCAGGGACTGTGCCGGAACAGATAAGCCACGACGTGCAGGTGAGGGCGCTCAGGCCAGGCTGCCCACGGTCCAGGTGGGAGTGGGGGCGAGGACTCGGGTACCTGTGACCTGATGCAGTTGAGGGCTGTGCAAACTCAGTAGACAGATTCATTTGACCTGGAGGGATCTCGGATGGCTTCGCAGAGGAGGCGGCATTTGAGCTTGGCCTTGAAGGGTGAGCAGGAGTTTGGCACTGGGGAAGCAGGAGGGCAGAAGCATCCAAGCAGAAAGAGCAGTCATAGTGTATGTTGCACCAAAAAAAAAAACCATTTTTTGTCTAGGAGACATTGGACCAAGCATCCCCCCATGACTATGCAGAATTGAGGGGACTTGGGTAGCTCGAGACTCCCTGGGAAACCAAGAGCTGGGCCTGTCTCAATAGTGCCGTCACCCTCCAGGCCCCCTGAGAGTCTCACTGCCTGGAGCCCCCCACCCCCAAGCCTTGTGGATGTGGGGCTGAGGACGTGGTCAGGGCCGGTGCCCAGCTTGTGTGTCTACTGGTACATGGAAAAGAGGTGCTGGGCACTGAGGTCCCTCATTCTGAATCCCTCCCCACCCGACCCTCACTCATATCTCCTCCCGCCAGAGGCCGCCGGACCCTCCGGTCAGGCCTCCACCCAGCGAGGGCCCCGCTGGGCTCCAGCGTCACACGGGGAGCCTGCCCTCCTCCTCACCCAGCCAAAGAGTGTGTCAGGGATGCCCGCCGACCCGCTTGGTGTCAGGCTCCGGGGCAGGGACCAGGGAGACGAGATGAATGGCCAGTGGGGGGCCCAGCGGCCGTGACAGTGATCTTTGGGTGGGTTCTAAACCCCTCCCCCTTCCCGCTGCCCTGCCCCTCCTCCCTGGGTGACCATAACTGTTAAAGCCTTATCTATTGGCGATTATAATCATACCAAGCCAGGACAGATGGGCTCCAGTCCTCAGCTCACAGCCATAAAGTTTACAAACTCTCCGAGGCCAGGGGATGCATTACCATGGCTGATACGTAGCTCATTTACACAGAGCATTTTTCTTCGAGATGGCCATTTTTCCTCTCAGTCATCGGCCAGTGCTTTTCTGTTAACCAGCCTGATTTTCTAGAACATGCAGAATCGGGGGGATCTGAAGAGCAGGTTAGAAGCCGTGAAGATGGTTAGGCTTAAGGATGTTTTCGACACGACAGGGAAGCCCAATTTCTTCTCCTGTGCGGTCCCAGGGGATGATGGGGTAACGGCATGCTCCCCCCGGGTTACAGGGTTTGAGAAATGGGCCCCTAATGGTTTATTTAGAAGTGTATTGTAGAAGATAATGGTTTCAGATTAAGTTTTTAGGCTCTTGATTGCCGCTGTTGTTCTGTGAGCTAATTATGTCTACCTTCGAGCCACTTATGTGGGCCAATCAAGATCGTCGTGTGGGGTGGTATTTCTGGCGGTTGTTTTCCTAGCTGTCACCCCTCCCCCCACCCCCCTGCAATTGTACCTGTGCGTATTGGGTAACAGTACAGAAAAGGAATGATTAATTCAAAGTTCAGGTGCAAGACAGGGTCAGGAAAGAAATCTTTCTGGGTAGAGTGAGCATTTCAAGATGAATCTCTGGCTTGAAACATCATTTTATGATGCGTTTTCTGTTTTGTCATCAGGGGAAGTCTGACGGCTGAGACCCAAGCGATCGCAGTGTTTGGGTGCCATGTTCTGTGATGGGCTTTTCATAAAAATTAGCTGACATTGTCATGAGCGCACGAGGAAATTTATAGCTTTCATACTGGACTGCCATTCCCAGAGCAATTTCCAATCACTTGGGCTTTTTATTAAGTTTATTGTTCTTTTATTGTTCAGTGGAGTGTAAGCAGCGAGATTACAAATAGACGTAAGTTCCAGTGGCTGTGGGGCCGAGCTCGAGGACTCAGGAGCGAGGCGAGCGGAGGCAGGCAGACATTAATTTGAATCACCGGTGAGGTGAAGCGCCACCGACGGACGTCCCTTGTCACCCGCTCACATACAGGAGTCGCAGGACTGGCTCTGGGCTCGCGTGCGGGTTTTCCCGGCAAAGCCTCGGCGCCGCGCGCTTGTGCGGGGCCTGGGTCGCGC
>NW_006436291.1:1903036-1927858 GCF_000325575.1 Pteropus alecto | reverse complement strand
CCCTGCGCCCCGCGAGCCCCGGCGAGGACCGCTCCGGAAAGGGGCAGCGACCCGCAGTGCGCCTGCGTCCCGCTTCGGGAACCGTGGGAGAACAACCCACCTTCTTCCCGTGCTTTGATTCAGGACGATGGGCACAGGGCCACTAAATTTCCATTCCGTCTTCATTTTTTCCCAAAGAAATGGTTCTCTTTAACATGTTTTTTTCCGGGCATTGACTGAAAGTTGTCGTTTAAGGCTTGTTAGGATGAGGACAGAGGTGCTGTGAAGTGGGGGGGAGGGGGAGGCAGCCACGTGTCCCCAAGGCTCTTCTCATGTCATGGCCACGTGTGAGCCACGTCGGGCCCCGCCGGCGCACGGTAGCGGGGCGTGCTCCTGTCTTAGGGTACACACTCTGGGTCACCAGTTCCCCTTCTTACTAGTTAACAGATTCCAGTTTTTGTGTCCAGCTGCAGGTGACCGTCACTTCAGTGTTCTGCCCCATTTTCCCAGCCTCCCTCGTGGCCAAGAGTGGTCATGAAACCGACTTTCAGCCACTGAGTGTTAAGCAGCAGTGGCCTGTGGGGCGGACGAGGGCGTTGCTCCTGGGACCGCTTTGACTTCCCTGACAAATGGGGTCAACGCTAGCGCACGTCTCCGCCCCCTTCTCCGTCTTTCCTGCCTTAAACCCGGACTCTGTCTGGAGCTGTGGCAGCCACCTTGCCACCGTGAGGCGCGGCTTCGGGACCCAAGCTGACACCCTGAGAATGGGGGGTTGAAGGGGCACAAAGGACCCGGCCCTGGTGTCATCGCTGGGTGGTGCCAGCCCTCGCCTCCCCGCGGATTTCTACCTGAAAATCGTTTGTTCCAGGCAGACCTCCTTAGCTGGGTTTTCTGTTTCTTGCAGTAAATGTGTCCCTGTGACGCAGCATCGGAGTCGCATGGGAAGCTTGTTAAAGTGCAGATATCCAGGCCTCCTCCAGAAACTGCCACCGTAACGTTTACGGTGGGGCCCAGGCGTCAGCGCCTTTAACAAGCATCCGGGGAACTTCTATACAGAGGACCCCGAGAAGCACAGACTTAGTGACACCGAGGCGGGGACCACGGGAGCCTGGCTGCCAGGGCGACGTGGACCCACTTTGTTTCCCACCCGCCCCGTCTCGAGCCGGCCGCGTGACGCCAGTTGCTCCCGAGACCCCGTTCAGAGCACAGTGTCCCGGTCCCTCCTCGCTTCCTGCTCCGGCCTGGACGCCACTGGGCCGTCCCAGGGCTGACGGCCGCACCGCTCCAAGGACCGAGGACAGCGCGCGTGGCCTCGCCCTCACGGCTGCGGTCAGAGCCCCAGGCGGCATGGCGTGACTCCCGTGGGGACAGCAACGTCACGCTGATTCAGGCCGGGTCCCCGGGGAGCAGAGGCCCGACAGCCCTGCGTGTCCGCCTTCACCCTTGGAGGAGGAGGTGGGGACAACACGGGTCGCTGTGGAGAAGCCGCACCTCGGGGAGGGCCGAAGGGAGGGAGGAGGGCCTGGGTGCCCGCAAGTCCAGACCTGCCCTCCGTCCCCACGGGTCACCACTTGAGGCCGGAGGACGAGCTAGATGAGCTCCAGATGGCGAAATCCCCAGCAGGGCTGACGGAAAATGCAGAGTCCTGGGTCCCCCACCACACCTGCAGGATCAGGCCCCCCAGGGGGCGGGGCCCAGGACTCTGCATGACGGGCAAGCCACCAGGGAGGCATTCCCAGGCCACCCTCCGGGGTGGCAGAGAGGGGAGGACACGGAGGAGGCGCTGGGGAACCGGCCCGGACCTGGCCGCAAGCAGGAAACGGTCTGTGGGGGAGGGGCAGGCGGGACGACAGGAAAAGCACCGGGCCCACCTGGCATTCGTCAGCGCCCACCACCCGGGAAGCTCATCCGCCCGACTAGGGCTAGCTTCAAACCCGCACGTTTGACTTACAGTAAAAACGGATGTTCAAATTCGTTTTGAAAATAAGGGTATTCTTGGGTCGTATACCGGCAAAAAATCAATGAGACCTGAATCAGGAAGCGCTGAGCGGGCATCGGGCCGGGACGCACGGGAGCCGGTCAGGCTGTCCCTGTGTCCGCGAGAAGCCTGGCTGTGGCTGAGTTTGACAGCGGAAAGCCATTCCTCCAGCCGCCAGGCATAAAGGAAGGAGTCGGACGCGGACAGGGCCGGGCGACCTGCCTCTCGGCCCAGCCTGGGCCCTGGTCCACCCCGTGCCCTGGTCCACCCCGCAGCCCCGCATCACTCCAGATCCTACGAGGTGACCATTCGCCGTCTTCACCGCTCGCTGCAGGCTCAGCCTGCCGATCGGGCCGGGAACTCTCGGGTAACATTGGCTGGTCGCGAACACAGTGCCGTGACACTGGGTGTGCATTTGCGAAGGTGTCTGCCCCGCTTGGGGCCATCTGGAAGGTCCGGCGATGCCGGCTCAGAGACGGGTTTGGTCTGACGATTGCAGCAGCATGCTAAGTCATCCTGAAATTGCTGCTTGCAGAAAAGGCACCAGAGGCTATTCAGATTTCCATAGCGTTTTTTGAGCAAGTGGTTAAAAGACTTTGTAACAGCATCGAGATCACTCCTTACCAACCCAAGCCTTCCAGGAACAGCACTGAAGACGCCGAGTGCCCTGAGTTTTCCCGGGGTCGGCACGCCTTTCCTCAATGCAGACGGGGATGCTCGTCACACCCGAAGCACAGGGATGATGCCTGGCGCTCAGGACGGGTTTCGTCCTCTAGGGTCTGCAGGCTGTCGGCATCCGACCTGTCCGGGCGGGGGGGCGGGCAGAGGGCGGGGGCTCTCGCAGGAGGGGCCGACCTGTTCTGCTCCTTCCCCGACCCAGGGCCCAGCAAGGTGAAGTGACTTCGTGAGTAATCACTACGTTAGTGCCTTCCTAACTGGACAGCGTCTCATCCATGCCCCAGGAGCCACTTAATGACCACACGTCTGAAGAGAGGTCAGTTCCATCATCTTGGTGAGTTCGTAACCATCTCGAGAAAATGACTCTTCCCGCATTGTGGCTCCCGCACAGAGGTGGCGTCCGGACATACTTGTCCTGCAAGGACGTACCTTCCTACCAGCACCTTTGACTTTACACCTGAGATTGAGCTGGGTGCTCACCTCGGCCTAACCGGTGACTTGTTCTGTGCCCACCCCCCAGCTGCCCCTGTCCGCATCCCTCCCAGGTGTCCACCCTCGGCCCCTCCCGGCCCACGGCCCACAGCCTGAGGTTGTCTGCTGCCTCTTCTCTGCTGCTCCCCGAGTCAGACCATGTGGCTCGTCTAGGTGGAGCCTCAGCGACTCCATCAGCCACCAAAACAAGTGCGCCCTCCTCCCACACATGCAAGCCCCCTCCCAAGTCGTCCGCTGTCTTTCTAGCCTTTTCTTCCCCAATCTCCTTCCCGGGCTGGTGGAGCAGCCATGCTGGAGCCCTGTGTCCCAGTCGGCCCCAGGCAGACGCCTATGTCTCTGACAAGCAATGGCATCTTCTTGGGGACCTCCCTGTCTTATTTCTGCCCAGAATCTCTGCAGCCTTCGAAGGTCCTTAAAGGCCTTCCTCTCTCCTGATGTTCCCAGCCAGAGAGTTCGGCTGAGTCCCATGTGCCCACACCACTGACGACACTCTCCTCGCTCAGGCAGTCAGCCAGCTCACACTCGCTCAGCCGGCAGACGCCGAGCCACCACCCTGCGGGGTCCTGGGTTGGGCAAGGGGGGGGGGCGGGGGGCTTCTCGCACCCCTGGAGGACAGACACTGCCTGTTTCTCACCGTACTTCCCAGTGGGCTCAGTGCCTGGCTCACAGTAGGCTTCTGGGTTAAAATGGAATTCAGTCCGGGAGCGTTCGTGATGAACGGGGTGGCATTCTAGAGCACGACGTTTGTCAGAAAAACTCTTGTCATTGTTTCCATTCCGTATTTCTGGGGTAAAATCTGCAATAAAAAGGGGCGCAATGGCCTTTTGAGATGCGTTATTCCCTGTGGGGAAGCCCAGGCTGAGAGGCCTCTTGCCTCCGGGCTGTCGCGGCCTCCTGCCCTGGGCAGGCCCAGCCCACACCCCCCGCCCCGGGGCTGATTTCTCTGCCACCCCCAGGCAGTCTTTAGCCTCTGGGCCCAGGAAGCTGGGCCAAGGCCAGCCCCGCGGGCAGCTAGGGAGGCCCCCCCCTTTTTGCATGTGTGCAAACCCAAGCGCTAGCAGCAATATTCATCTTAATTTTCCGTTTAAACCCTTGAGTTGCATTATAGCTTCCATTGTGCTGGTGACAGACAAATGCCTCGCTATAAATCAAAGTTAGGGTGACTGATGCACTAAACACCTTTGCTTAATGATGTGATTGTTTCTTATCTGCAAAGTAATGTCACTTATGGCTTTGCTATTTATAGTCAATGTAGTGTTAGACCATTTTACGTCCCTGATGCCTCTGTGGCCAGCCCATTAGCTGTGATTATGGACCAAAGGGGATAGAGCCACGGCAAGCCTGGCGACTGTTAAAGCTTCTGAGTGTTAAAGGCACCCGACCCCCGGAACCCAGGCTGGTGCCGCCGCCTCCGCCTTCTCCTGGGCACAGGTGAGTGAGCAGGACTCGGCGCTCTGTTCCACCTGCTCAGGACGGAGTGTCTTTGGGACAGCGTAGTGTATGTTAAAAACAGAACCAAAGGCCGGGGCGGCCTCCCCCTCGGGCGCAGCAGGCCCGGGGCTGGGGGAGGGCCCCGCTCTGCCACTCGTTCAGTATTTGCTGGGCGTTGCCTTGGATCAGAGTGTGGGTACGGAGAACGGAGCCCACTGGGGCTTGGCGCCCCGCTCTGTCCCGTGGTGCGCGAGGTCTCCTCCGGGGTGGGGGGGCTGGCCGGGCACCCCCGCTACTCCCATGCCGCGTGCCCAGCCCCGCGCATCTGCGCCGGCCGCGGCTTCCCGCCCCGGGCGCCAGGGCGGACAGCGTTAAGGCGCGGGATGGGGGGCTTCGCGGCTCTGCGGGGGAGCAGAGGGAGAGCTCCGAGTTCGTTGGGGACGTTGGATAAACCCTCTCTAAGATGTCGCCCCCCAGGGAGAGAGAACCGTGCGTGTCCAAACCCGCCAGGCCCTTTCTCACGGCCAGATGCCACCGCCCCCGGGGACAATGAGTGGTGGGAGAACTGTGTCCCCAAAAATACATGGCCAAGGCCTAAGCCCAGGCCCCACGACGTGACCTCGTCTGGAAGCGAGGGCTTCGCAGACCCAGCCGGGTGCAGACTTGGTCACAGGGGCTGCATCTGCCCGCGCCTGCCTGGGGGGCTTCCGGGCAGAGGCGGCGGGCTCTGGGAACGGGGTGTCAAGACGCGGGGGGTAATACATAGCCTTTGTAGCTAAAACCCACGTACCTCAAACGCTGCGGATGCGGACTGATGTTGTTGTGTTTTATGCCTGTGTCGTCAGCTCCTAACGATGGACACCAGGCCATCGATTTGCCTTCGATGTTTCGAAAAGAATGAATTCTGTGTTTCTCTCAGCTAAACATCGCCAACCGATGGTGCATTCGCCCCGTGTGGCCAGGCACAGCTCCTGAGCCTGTGGACCGTGGCTCGGCCTCACTGCCTTCCTCCCCGGCCCCGGCATAGGGACCCTCACGAAGCCTGGCTGTGCCCCACGGGGAGAGGCAGGTAAAGGGCAGACCTCGGTGGGGGTGAGTCAGGAGCGCTGTGACATCCAGGGGACCCTGGACCTCCCGCGCCTCATTCGGCATCCTCAGATGGTGAGTCCGCAGGCGGCTGCTGTAAAGACGGGATGTAAAGAGATGGAGATAAAACAGGAAGAAGGGAGGAGGAGGAGGAGGAGGGGGAGGAGGAAGAGGAGGAGAAGGAGGAGGAGGAGGAGAAGGAGGAGGAGAAGTGTGTAAAAAAAAAAAAAAAAAAGGTACATTTCTTAAAACATTAGAGAGCTCATTCCACTAACCTGCCTCTATAATAATTTTATAAAATTTTGCTCTATTTTCTATTAAGACAAGATGTAAAAGGATTTTTTGAACGGTTTGCTACATCCCCATTCCTCTCTCTTATCCTGAAAGCAAAGGAAAAGCTGGCAAACATTTCCCAAACGGTTTTTATGATGAATGTTACAGCTCTTATTGACATCATAAAAAATTAAATAATAATAATTAATAATAATAATAATAATAACAGAGCATTATTATGGATAGCCGATGCAGAAATAACTCATCATTATCAAAGTTACCTGAAAAAAAAAAAAAACCAGCAACAGCTTCAGGTGCAAGGTTCAGGGGCGTCTTTCGTCAGCGACCCCGCCAGGAGACACGGGGTGCCCTCCGCGGCCCGGGTGCAGTAGACCGGAGGGCACGTGGTGACGTGACGTGTCAGCGTGATCAACGACGCCCCAACCTGTGGTACTTTTGTTTCCCTCTTGCAAAAATCACAAATGCTCTGAACTGTTAAACCTTTAAACCAAACGTGATGTTTCAAAGGTCTGACACCGACGGAAACGTTTTAATTAGAAAGGAAGCTGGTGGGAAGGCTTGTAAAATTCTGTGAAGTGAAAACGATGTTTTAAACATGTAGGGACCCTTTGGGGTACGGAAAAAAAAGGGATTTTTCAATAGTAATAGCTCTGTTTCATTTTAATATTTTTGAATGTAGAGGCGTTTTTTCATCCCGTTCCAGAGAAAGCGAGATTTATCACCGATTCCATCCTGGTAACAAATGGCGAGGGAAGAGCCGTGAACACTCTCCAGCAGGCATTCTAATTTTTGGTGATCTCTTTCCGCTGCTGGTCGAAAATAGGAATAAATTAAATACGATTGCACGGGGCTGCTTCATGCTTAAGAGTGCTCGCGGTCGAGGTGGATCTCATCGCAAAACTATTTTTCAAAGCGGGGACACTGGGTCCTTCTAAGTACCCGCGGTGCTAAGCTTACGGTTAGGGTGCTCTTTGCAGCTCAGACCTAAATTAGCAAGTGCCATTAAAAGGGTTTCAGTTATTTGGCTAAGAAATGGCTCCCTTTAGAACACATGCTCTTTATTCAACCTTTCAATGTCAGTTATCATTTTTAAAGCAGCTTGACCTGGAAGCATGTAGCTAAAATGGTAGGGACTGCTAATGACAGTTTTATTGGGCACTATGCTTATGGTTCACATTTCGAGGTCTGTATGTAATTGATCTTTCTCCCCTACATGAGAAACACAGCAATAAGCTGGTTGCAGCACCACATTATAGATATAGAGAAATAATAATGATGTCACCTTGAGATTCAAAGATCGTGGAATAGTAATACTCTCGTAGCTCATTTCTCCCAACTGTGATGACCTCTCCGATACTAAATCTTAACAGTCTCAGCATTATTTTTGAATTATTCATGCTAGCCTTTTCCCTCACTACGAAATCAAGGAAAATGAATGCATCGTGCTCTGTCAGCTCCACAGGTATTTTGGTAAAAATGGAAAACGTTATTTGGGATCGCAGAAAGCGGGGTGAAGCAGTACGAGTGGCGTGCTCACCCGAACAGAAACGCACACGTAATCGTCAACAAAAGACGCATCGGTGGAGACGGAGGCGGAGCGCGCGCACGTTCCCATCGATTCCGAATCGATTATTAGCCCGTCGTGGCCGAGCTACGTGGAGGGCGAGAGTTTGATCCAGAGAGCGCTAAATAAAGCTGCATAATGAGCGTAGAGTGTGTCCCGAGTCCACCCCCTCCTCCGCCCCCCCAAATTACGCTGATGAGCAAGTAGCCTCGAGAAATTTGTACTCCCTCTCTCTGGGCCGGTGTTAGCCAATGTGAGACTTAAAGCTCCTGCTTTCGAAAGATCAAATCAGCATGTATTTCTTATTTTAATTCAAATTATGTAGAGCTAGCAGCTTGATAACTCTCCTAGTCCAGCCGGCCTGGAGAACACGGCGAGGGACGGTTTACCGCAGGGATGGGCCTCAGAAAAAGCGCATGTGGGAATAAAATAAAACGCATGTAAATGTAAACTCAGGCAGGTACCCTGATCCATCTGCAGCTCTTGACCTTTAAGTTCATGATGAAAAACAAATGTCAAGCTTTCAGAGGACAGGAGTACCCTCGGCTTTGCGGGGTGGTGTGCGCTGCCTCGCAGACTGTATTAATTTAGTGTGGCATCAATAACCTTGAAATCAAGATTTTGCACTAAAAACCCAGGTTTATGTTTATTCAGAAACCAAAGGTGGGGGGGAAGCAACTTTATTTAAAGGCGCCGTCAGCGGAGAGTGGGTGGGGGCCGCTCACCACGCCGGATTTGGGGCGCCGTGGCCGGCTGCCATGGCAACAGGCGCTCACGAGGCCGAGGGCCCGGAGATGCCCCTTAAAGAAGCTCTTCGTTTTGCACGTAATTCTAATTATAGATGTGATTCGCTCCTTGGGCCCGGAGACCACACCCGGAGGAGAAGCATGGCCCGTGGGCCTGTCCCTCGGGGAATGGGACAAAGCGCCCTTTTGTTGTGCGACATGAGCTGTTTCTCATTAGCAAAATGTGGGGTTTTTTCCTGCTAGAGAAAGAAATAGAAAATGCGCCTTCCGTTCAGTGCCCTCTGGACACCGGCCAGCCGGGCGAGAAGCAGGGGCGGTCCCTGCCCAGGTGGCCACGCCTGTTCTGATCAGAGCACCCGCGGTTCGTCCTCCTACCTGCCTGCGATCAGGTGGACAGGAGGGTGTCGCAGTCACACGGCGTGCTTGGAGCCGGAGGCTGAATGACGTCCGGCACAGGGTTCGTGTGAAGTGTGCTCCGCGGGGTTCCAATTCTCTAGAGCCCAGCGTAAGGGGACAGTTACTGGCGAACTAGCTGTTTCTCAGCCAAAAAAAAGACAGACAGACAAAAAGACAGACCACCAGGCTTCCTTCCCCCTCCCAGCGTCTGGGCAGTCCTAAGTCGGGGAACAGCTAAATGCTCTTCTCAGTGACCGAATTCCCGTCCCACCCAGAGGCCCACTCCAAGGAGAGAGGGAGGGGCTTCTCCTACCTGGAGCTGAAGACGGGGAGTGGCTGGGCGTCTGGCCCATTGCACCCCTGGGCCTGCAGAAGGAGGCGACCTTGGAGATGGGCAGGGGAGAGGGGCCGCTGTCCCCTCGCAGTGGCCCGGGGGCAGGATTGCCAGATAAAATGCAGGATGTCCAGGTAATTTTGCATTTCGCATAAGATAATATTTGGGCCAGACTGATACTAACAATCTCGCCGTTTATCTGAAAGGCCAGTTTAACAGGGTGTCCTGAACTGTTGTTGGCTACCTTCGGCTGTGCTGGGAAGCCACGGTGGCGGGGGGCCGAGGTGCGGTGGCTGCAGGGCCTGAGCGCCTTGGCTGTGCCCAGCTGGGAAGGCTGTGGGCGAGACTCCTCCCAATTTCTAGTCTCTCTACCCCCAAGTCACCTGGCAAGCAAGCTCCACAGGTGATTCTGCCTCAGGCTGCTCCATGCTGCCTGGCACTTACCCAGCTAGGGAGGGGCGGGGACGCCAGCCAGGGCTGGGTCGGAAGGCCAGCGGGCAGGGGAGGGTGGGAACAGGTCTGCGTGGCTGGGGGTCAGGAGCGGGCAGAGAGGGGCGTGGATCGAAGCTGGGTAGTTACACAGGAGGTGCTTGAGTGCAAGTTTGAAGGAGGTGAGAAAGTGAGCCAGGCTGCTGGGGACCGGCAGGCAGAGGGGCCCGCGGGGGCTGGGGGAGTGAGGGAGGAAGGAGGGGGTGTGGTCAGGGGGCCACAGGCAGACGCAGGGTAGGTGGGAGTGGAGGCCAGGTTGGCAGGGGTGTACGGAGAGGGCTCTGAGCACAGGGCAGTTGACAGTGGCCGCAGGCTGCGTTTAAAGGTCAGCTCTGACTGACCAGGGGACCAGGGGACACACGATGGTGGAGATGGCAGGAGACGGGCTGGCTCTGGATCTAGCTGAGGCTCGGACGAACGGGTGCAGCTGCCGTAGCGCACGGGGGACAGATGGGAGGACTCGGGAGGACGCGCCGACACTCGCCCTGGGACTCGCAGCCTGGGGCCGGAGGACCCGTGGACGGTTCCAGACCGCAAGTCGGAATCGAGCTGGCAAACCGTGAGACGCTTTCTGTCCTCACGCTTCCATGGCGATGAAACAGAACCGAGGGAAAAGCGCTGGTTTTCAGACGGCGGGAAGTCAGCAAACGTCGGTGACTGAATTCAGTGCTCACTGCCACATCGCGGTTCCGGTCACGGCCGGCCATGTTCTAAGAAGTAAAAGAGAGAGAGATCTGGAATCCATGCATTAGCATGCGCTTTCCCCATAGAATTTATTTTTCTTGCCTCGTTTCGATATAATCATTCATCGTGTCGTATGGTCAAGATTTTTACAAAATTTACTTTTAGTAGCTTCAATGATACAAAAGACCGAAAACTGAACTGCGTTCAAGTGTATGAAATTCAAATGTGTTTTGTCAAAAATTTGAATTAAATGTAAAAAACAAATATATTTACATTATTTTTCAAAACAGTGGTTTCAAGATTTGTTTTGCTTCGAAAACTCAAAATTAGCTGTTAAAATTAAAAATCAGAACACATTTTAATAATTGAAATACACTTAAGTAAAGCTAAAATTTTTATTTAGATTTTGACAGTTAAAATATGTGGAGTATTTTGATGGAAATGAAACTGTGTGCTTCTCCCGGGCACGGTCCCTCTAGGTGGCGATGTAAGAAAGGCCGCCTCATGGCACAGAGGCTGCCGTGGGCGCAACTTCGAGACTAGGAACCGCTTAACATCGCAAACCACGGCCTGCATCGGGAACGCCACACTCGTCTGGAAGGACCTCTGGCGTCACGAATGGAAATAAAGGCAAGGGAGAAACGGGGCGTGGGCGCTCCTGGGAAGGGGACCCCACTGCGCGCACCGCCTGCCTCCCTGCTTCCCAGGGGGGTCTGACCAGTTGGCATGCTTGTCTTTGCTCTCACGGAAGCTTCTCGGCGCTCAGACTTTCCCACACTCGGCAGTGTGAGCCTCCGACATCTGCTGCGCTCCCCAAAAACCTCTCCGGCACTCACGTGATGACTAGGAGAGGCGACAGAGGGTCCTGGGGCCTGAATGGTGTCCGACTTGACAGCCTCGAGAGTGAATATTTGGAGAGCTTCCTGCTCTGCCAGTGACGAGGCCTGGATCACACGTATTCTTGAGAAAATGGAGTGTGCGCGTGCGTGTGTGCGTGTGTATGTGTGTGTGGACACGCGTGCACACTCAGAGTGAGGAGTCCTCTAGGGAAGGCGCCCTCAGAAGTGTCTCTGGCCAGGTCTACATGCAGTACAACCAGAAGGATGGATCTGTCATCGCCTGAGATGGGGAAGCTGTGGGTGAAGGGGCTGAGGTTGGGCGGGGGGAGATCAGCCATTAGGTTTGACAACTTCGAGTCTGAGATGTCCTTTAGCTAGGCAGAGACAAGTTGGTAGGAAGCTATATGAATGAATCTGGAGGGAGAGAGGGAGGGAGGGAGGGGGAGAGAGAGGGGAGAGAAAAGAGTATGTGAGCTCCCCAGGCTGGAAATGTGCGTCAGTGCGTCATGAGCATGGAGGTTCTGAAATTTATGCCCTGTGACGGGAAGGGGCCACCAGGGAGTGAGTAGACACAGAGACGAGAGTCCAAGGCTGAATCCTGGGGCGTATAACATCCACAGTTGGGAACAACACACATTCGGATGATTGCCATTCACATGAAAAACAGAAATAACGAATGTTGGTGAGGACGTGGAGGAACTGGAACCCTGTGGCTGTTGGTGGCGGCGTAAATGGTGCAGCTGCTGCGGGAAACAGTCTGGCAGTTGCTCGAAAATAAAAAATAGTACCACTCACGACGCGGCAGCCCCACTTCTGGGTATACACCCCAAAGAGCTGAAGGCAGGGACGCGGGGAGCTGTCTCCACACCTGAGTTCATCGCAGCACTAGTCACGACAGCCAAAAAGTGGGAACGCCCCGAGTGTCCACCAGGGGGCGAAGGAATGAGATGCGGTGAATCCCCGCGACAGAACATCGCCCAGCCTTCGACAGGACGGAAATGCCCACGACTGTATAACATGGATGAACCTTGAGGACATCGGCTCAGTGAAATCAGCCAGTCACAAAACGACAGAAACCGTGTGATTCCATTCACACGAGGTATTTAGAGGAGCCGAATTCACACAGACAGAAAGCAGAACGGTGGTTGCCGGGGCGGGGGGCTGGGGCGTTGGGGACTGCCGAGTTATTGTTTAATGGGGACAGAGTTTCAGTTTTGCAAGATGAGAAGAATTCTACAGGTGGTGACAGCCGCTTGACAATGTGTCCTTCAAGCCCCTGATCTCTACACTTGAAAATCGTTACCATTGTAAAATTGTTTGTTATGTATATTTTTCCAAAATTTTAAAAACTTCGAAAAGAGAGAGATTTAAAAAGAAGATGGGACAAGATGAGAGACCATCGACAGGGGCTGAGAAGGGGGGACCAACGGTGCCCCCTTGTCCCAGGCCAGCCTGGTTCCCCAGGTCTTCGGCTCCCTGAGGCGGGACCGTCGCCTGCCCAGCTCGGACAGTCTCAGGGTGCGGCCGCAGTGGGCTGTCACACACCCACAGGGAGCAGGCTCGTCTCGTTGACCGCGCGCTGCTGTCTTTCCTCAGGGTGCTCCCCGACTGCGGCTCCTAGGTCCCTGTCCGCGGCACCCACACCTTCCTTCTTAGTCAATGCCCTTGGCGTGACCAGCTCGCACTTCTCCCTTCACCCCACCCACTTGTCATTTCAACAGTTGTTGTCTGAATAATTCTAAATTCCATTCCCTTATGCCATCTTAATGTTGCAGAATGGTCACCACCTCCTCGCCAGCCAGATGACAGCTGATTTCTTTTTTAAGTAAATGATGAATGAAGGAACGAGCCAGACCACGCGTAAGGGAGCGTCTTCTCTCGTGCTCGAGTCCGCTTTGACCGTGACCTCGCCACAGCGAGGGCCCACGCTGCAGAAGAAGGGGGTGAGGAAGAACAGGGACAAGAGCGCTGGTCAGCAACACGGGGTCCCCCTCAGAACAGACTGGAGCAGGGCCGAGTACTTCTGGAGAGGTTAGTACTCCGTGCCTTCTGTTTGGAACTGAGAGAGGTTTACAGATTGACCCCTACAGCCACACTGGTGTCCACCTGACGTTCCGAGACTGTACCTATGTGGTGCTGTGCCTCCCACTCCGAGAAACGGTGCATCAGTGAGGAATTGCTTCGGCTGCTGTTAACAGAACAACCCAATTCCACTGGCTTAAACACATGACATACGATATGATACGATACAGTAACGGACAGACGGATACCCAGACGGCTGTCTGTATCCGACTCTCCTACTTCTCCAGGGGTCTGTCCCCTTAGCCTTTTCCAGATGACTCTGTGAACTGTGAGTCATTAGGATGTTTGCAGTGACCAGCTGCTGCTTTTATCTCAAACCCAAATTGCTCTTGAGGCCCTAACCTCACGGGGCGGCCGGAGACGCTCGTCATCATTGATGCAGACTTCACATCACCTCCGAGTCACCGTTAAGATGCAGCGACCTCACCATAGAGCTGGAAGTTGAGCGTGATTTTTAAAATGCAAAAATTCTTGAGATCAAAATAAAAATACTCCACGCATTTCAGTATCTCAGCGGCAGCCCCGATTTTAAGGGAAATGCACGCCTCCTGCAGCTCTCCCAGGGACGTCAGCGAAGACACTGGTGGCATCTGCCCACCCATGAGGACCTCGAAGAAACAGCACAAAGAACTGAGGCTGCGCACAGGGCCTCGGGCTGGGTGGTCTGAGCTACACGTGGCGGAGGAGAGAGTTCAAACGGACAACTCATTCGTTAACGATGCCTTGAAATATCCATGCGTGGTGCTTAACGCTTTGCGTCAATTTGACCGGGCCACAGGTGCCCGGATATTTCGTTAAATATTATTCCGGGTGCGTCTCGGACGGCATTTCCGAATGAGACGAACATTCGGAAGACCAAGTAAAGCAGGTCCCCCTGCCCACGGTGGCCTCTTCCCAGCCCCTGCAGGCCAAGCAGGACGCCGGGCAGAGGGACACTCTGCTCTCCGCCCAGCCGTCCTGAAGTTCGGATGTGGGTCCTGCCCTGCCTTAGGACTCAGACCGGAACTTACGCCACGGGCTCCTGTGTCCCTGGCTTGCCACCTGCAGCCACCGGGCCTTCTCGGTCTCCATAATCAAAGGAGAAATGCCACAGACATACATAAACCTTCTGTTTCTCTGGAGAACCGGGGTGCACGGCACGATCGGTGGGGGGCTGTGTGGTTGGCATCATTGGCCTTAATTCTCCGGGTATCATAACGTATAGAATTCTCACTGAGAAGAGGCGCATGGATGGCCTCGGTGACCGGGTCCCGGCGTGCTTTAGACTGAAGAGTCGCTGGCACCACCATCACCGTCCACGCCTGACACGCTCACCGCCCAGGGATTCTGTCCACGTGGTCAAGGTGGTGTCAGGCCGGCAAAGCGAAATCATCACTGTCTGACTTTCAGCTGTGAAATTTTCAGGGATGTTACGAGTTGCTCGTCTTAGCAACTGCCTGGCTCACGGACTCCTGTGAAGGCGAGAATGGTCTGGAGTTTGTGGGGAGCCGCCGGCAGGTGGATGGCACAGGCAGGCCGCTGCGGGGGCCGGGGGCGTTCACAGCTGGCGTTTCCCGCTCCCACCTGATTTCCCTTGTTTTCAGCCTGACGTCTGTGTTTTAAATAGATTTGCCTGGAGTTTTTGCACATTTACAAAACCTATTTGAAAACTCGACGGTGGGAGAATGGAAATGGTTTTATCTCTGGGATTGTCCACGGTTTTGTTTTGTTTTGTTTTGTTTTGTTTTTTTAAGCGGAGGTGTCTGATTCCACCTTAAGAAAAGAGCCACACTCTTCATGAGAGCTCTTCCTCGACTGGCTCGGTTTCGGGAGAATTTGAGGAGGCCCGAACAGAGGAGCCGGCGCTGGAAAGCGTGGTTCCGTGACACCGCTGGTGGCTTAGAGACGTCTCCCCGAGGAACCCTGTCCCTTAACGGCAGCTTTAACCTCCGCGGGCGTGACCAGCAGCGTGGTGACACAGACACCGGCTCCAGTGACGACCTTCCGCCACCCGATGCAGCTGTCCCCTTGCAGCCGCAGCCCTGAATTCCAAAACAATTAAACACATAAAAACGAACGAGGAAGGGCCAGTAGTCGCTGTATTATTATAGCTACTGTATACGTATTTCCCCCGCTACAGATTTAATAAGAAAAAAAGCCTTTTCAAAACACTAGCCGTTCCGTGGGGCCTTTCTCCTGAACGGTTTCCTTGCTCATTGGAATGAGCCGGGCGTTGTCCCTGTCCCCTGCGTTTGGAGAGCCAGTCCTGTCCTAGGAGCGGTACACGAGTGTCCAGCACGCACGGCCATGCCCGTCTGGCCCGGGACCCGTGCCGGCCCCTCTGACAGAGCCCCCCGGCCCTCGTCCCCTGCTCGCCTGCCTCCCCGATGCCTGTGGCAGCGCTTCGAGCACCCCACTGCATTCTAGACCGATTCCCCCGCTCTCAGTCCCAGCCCCGCCACCCTCTGCTCTATTTTGGGTCCCGACTCCCTAGGAACGTCTGGGACTCCCCGGCCCCTGAGTGTCCCTGTTCGTCACACCGTTCTCACGGGGTTTTTCCTTCATCTGTTTGTGTTTATCCACCCCATTAAGTTTACTAAGCGCCTCCTCCGCATCGGCCGTTGTTCTAGTCCCGAGGACACGTGGGCGCACAAGTCCCAACCCTGCTCTCCCAGAGGACATAGTCCCATCCCGTCCAGGGCGATGGCTTTGGCCGGAGCCCTGAGTCCTTTGGGGGTGTCGGGGAGGTCGATTTGTAGGGCGAGTGTAAGACAGGCTTCTCACGCCACCAAAACACTCTGAGAAATTTAATTATTTAAAGGTTATTTTTGGCCCCATAACAGACGCAAGTGGAAGTCTCAGAGCTTGGCTCAAAGGGAGCCACAGCTCGTCAGTTCCAACCACTGGACACAGACCTCAGGGACGCCCGAAGATGCTGGGTGCAGCCGTTGGCCCTGGGTGGGGCGGGGACACCCCTGGAGAACCTGGCATTGGTTGCTAATTAAAAAAATTTTTAATCTCATTTTACTTACTGCACAAGGATCATTTTGCTTAAGAAGCAGATAAAAACGTGGACGCGTGGGCACTTCGTGAACGTGCGGTCACTCAACCGCATCACCGTACGTGCCAATTATCTTCCGGCTCTACGTTATTAAAAGTTTAGGGATAAAATTAAAAAAAAATTTAAAATAAACTCCCAAACCTTCCGTTTCCAAAATGAGATGTATAAGTTTTATGTTGGTAAATGTGGACGCTACAGCGTTTATTAGATCGTCTCGGTTTCTGGGGACGTCATCGAGAAGCCCCGCGTTTGCCGAAGCCCCGCGTTCCAACGCCCTGGTGGGCCGAGGGGCCCTCACCTTTCTCCATCATCCCCCCTCTCTCGTCTTTGTGTCGATTCGTCATCCAACGCGGTGGGACGGGTACCCAGAGCCCATCTCGATCATTGTCTGGGTATTTCCGCCTCCCTCCAAGTACCCGCTTTTTCTCCTGCACCCCGTGATGTCGTCTTGCAAAATTCTAAGCAGCTTCTCGCTCTGCCTTCTAATGCTGAGCAGGGGTGCTTTGGTTTTACCGGCAAGACCAGTCCTAGAGAACGGTTAATGACGTCGGCTTACTGGTGTCATTTTTGAAACCTTTTCTGCTACTGGGAATCTTCGAGGTAGAACTACGAAAGTGCACACACGGACCTTTTCTCAATAAGCTGCAGAACTGGAACCGGCTTTTTAAGGAGTGCTTTCTGGTAGTTATCTTTAAGGAGTTAATTTCTTAAGGGAGGGCATGCATGAGAGAGCGAGAGAGAGAGAGAGAGAGAGGAGAAAAGGAGGGAAGGAGGAAGGGAGAGAGAGAAAGAAATAAGAGAAATAGATTTCTAATTTTTCAGGTGACAAACAACTTAAAAGGAGGAAAACAGATAATTTAATAAACACATTTTGGCACAAATTAAACTACACGTGCTCGGTTCTGGCAAAGGCAGCCTTCCTCTGGTTAGGAGCAGAGGTATTTTCTTTTGGCAGATTGGATTATTTTTGAATTCTACTTATTATACTAAATTGAATGCCATATTATGAAATCCATTTCAACTTTTATGGACATCCCTGCCTCCTCCAGGGGCTTCTTTAGGCGTTTGGTTTATTGGGGAAGAGTCATTTATTCCCTGCAAGGATGCCCACGGTGCTGGCACGTTACAGCAAAGAAAATAAGCCACGAAATTCAAGTTCTTATTGCCGAATAGCATCAGCTTACATGATTTTCTTAAAATAATGGGAAAATGTTAGAATATGACATCCTGGGGAAGGATAGAAGATCCTTGCATATCTAATCAAAATGTTATCATCCCAGAAACATATTCATAATATGACCTTTGTCAGCTGCTTCATAGCGGAGAAATCCTTTCAAAAAGGCAAAAGTTTCCGACGAAGCATCGTAGGCTGGAGGAAATTCACGGGGAAGAAATTGCATTTTCAACGAGAGCGCCCCAGACGGGCAGAGGCCGCGCTGGGGACCCCGCCAGGCCCCTCCTGCCGTTGTCTTAAACTGCCGAAGTTTGACTCCTTTTGGATTTTCAAAGATACTTTCATCGACGGTTTTGTAAATGACAGCCTATCTAATTCCTCGGCTTTCGAGCACTGAGCGGAGCGCAGCGCAGGAAGCCTGGAGAATTCCTCCTGAAGCGATTCCTCCAAAAAGCAATCTGGAGGAGAGGTGCCAGGCTGTTGACACAAGGAATAGAAATGGAAATTCTCGCGCAGGCTCCCAGACCCCCTCCTTCCGCCCTCGGCACAGCCGGATGCTTGCTGATCGGTGCAGTATATCTCGATGCCGGTCTCCCATTTCAGAAATGTTCCGACATTATCTATTTGGGAGTTTGAAAAATAGCAGAAAACTCCGAACACATCTGAGCGCGCACTTCCATCCAGCAATCACAGTCCCCATTTCCAGTCATGCAAGATGCGGCCTTGAACCTAATTCCGGCAGCTTCATTTCTAAGTCGATGGGAATCTGAAAATCTTTTTGTGGCTAACGAGGTTAGCGGAGCCCGGCTCCTTCCTTCCCGAACAATCCCCCATCCCTGTTGTCGGCCCTCCCTGGTGCTTTGCGAGCAGAGGGCTGTGGCTGTAGAATATGTATGAAGGAACACATAATCAGGGAAAATGAGTGAGGAAAAAAACTTTCAGAGAGCAGAACTGGAAGGAAATGAAACAATGAGGCTTTGAAAAATGCAGCGTGATACGGATTGAACCATTAAAAACGACTGCACGTCTCTGAAAGGGAGCGGAAATAAAACGGCTGGAATTTGTTTACTTCTGAAAAGATTCAGGCTCCGTTCACAAACGGCCAAGCACATTGAATCAAAAGTGACCTTTCTCATTACTGTCACCGAGAGATTCTATTAATCTAGGAGTCCGTTTACTCTGGAATCAACCCACGGACTCCGTAGTACGGGGTGACCAGAAAAGCTGCAAGACTAATTATTCCAAAAGCACCTTTACTTTCGTAGCTAGGCTCTTTCCAATTTCTCGTTATCACACGAGCGTGGGTAGATGCCAAAGCGAACGCTCAGATACAATTTCTAGCTTGTTAATAATCAAGTTACATTTTTCCAATCATCGACATTCTCGAGCTCTGCAAATGAAAATCAGATTTGCAAGATGCACCACACTCGGGGACGTCAGGCCTGCCTTCCCCTCCTCAGACCGAGAAAGACAAGTTTTTAATCAGCAGTCAACTCTGCCGTCTTTGGAGTTGGTTTAAACTAAGTCAGCGATTCCGATTCTTTTATTTGAAGAACAAATAGCAGGATAAAATTCCTAAGCCCTAGAAATACACCATCATAACTTGCCACCAAAAGATTTTAAATTCCTCAATTCAAAAACGCTAACACAGTCTTTTCTCTGTCTCTCTCTTCCTCGCTCCTTCCCCTCCCTCCCACCCTCCTCTCTCTCCTCTTTCCTTCTTCTTTCCCCTTCCCTAATCCTACCTTCTGAGGAACTGGGAATATTCTGAGAAGTAGTGATCCTTGGGGATCAATAACTGCACACGAGTAAGCCCCGGCCCCGCCATCTCGTCGCGGAGCAGCCGTGTGCGAGTTGACCTCTCTCGTCTCGCTTTCCCCTCTATAAAATGGGCGTAACGGCACTCGTCTCGCAAAGCTGGGAGTGCTTAAAAGGATGACATACGGAAAGACAGGTGGCGCAGGGTCTGGGGACACTCGTACTGCTCGAGAGTCTTGGTTACAAGTGACAGAAACGCAACTCGAACTTGTTTATTCCAACAAAAGAATTCACTGTCATACGGAAATGAGAAGGCCAGGGGTGGCTTCCTTCATACCTGGCTCGATCCAGGGGCTCAGTGGTGGGCTCAGGTCCCTTCGCTCTGTCTCCGTGGGCTCTCCTGGCAAAGGTGGCCAAGACGGCCCCGGAGCCACCGGTCCCTGTTGGTGCCCCAGCAGGAAATCACGAACATCTACTCAGGCAAGATCCTGACAGGTTCATGAATGACGGGTGGGTGATCTGTCACATACGGTGGAGACAGTAGAGCTTGCGGGAGAGCCCCACGAACGTCCCCGAGGCTCAGTAAATGCAGTGCTCATTCTCCTGCTGCTTCTACACGTCGAGGACGCAGGAAACCGGGGCATGAACGACTCCGGCACCCACTGCTGTGTGACCTTGGTAAGGCACTGAACCACTCTGTTTCCTCGTTTACAAGACTGTGATGATACCGTCACCTACCTTACACAGGTGCTGTGAGGATCCAAACAGGTGATACGCATCAGGCCCCCGGCCCAGGGCCTGCCAGTTAATAAGCTACTGATCATTTTCAGTGGTCAGAAACAGCCGGGTCAACTGGCAAAGGCCACCCCACAAAGCCCCTCCCTGGGGAGGGACCACACTTGACCTTCACCACTCTCCACCTCCCCGGCCGGGAATGAGAATTCTGTCCTGTCCTTGTCCAGCGGCCTCCTGGACCAAGCAGGCCTTCGTCTCCAGTGACTGTTGATGGGACAGACGGAGGGACCTCTCCCAGATCCTCACAGAGGCATTCTTGCCTCCCGGGATTAAACGGGGCGATCTCGCGCTAACGGACAATGGGACGATCGCACAGATGGCCACCGCAGCATCGCTGCCACCAATTTTGCCGCTCATGTGCTTTCCACTGTTCCCATTTTTGCCTTGTGTTATTTTAAATCAATGGCTCAGGGCACTAGGGCGAGACTGAAAAGTCCCCTCAGAGGGGCCACGACCACTGTTCTTTCCAGATTGATGTTTTGGAGGCCGAGGCAGAGCACTCGGCATGGCTGGTTTTCCCATCTTAATTCTCATTTGTAGCTTCCCAGGTGGAGTGAAGGAGGACCAATCACAGCCTCAGCATCAAAATCCCCCGGTCTCCTGCCTTCATTTCCAACTCTCTGAAAACCAGGCTCTTCTGACTCCTTCCAGAAGGTGGAGGTGGCGGGGACACCCACTTCCTCCTGGCGCCCTGGCGCACCCTCCCCAGCACTTCACACCACTTAAAAGACTCTGCCCCAACTGCCAACGGTGTGTTAGCAACAAAGCCCTTCCCGAAAATGGATCAGAAACACTTTGTAATGAGTGTAGGAGCCGCTTTCGAAAAGGCCAGCATCCGACCAAACGCCGGTCCTGAGTGACACCCGCTCCCCACAAGCGTCTGTGCGGAGCCCTCTCAGCTCATCTACCCAAACACACACGCGCCGGAAGGTGGACTCTTACTCACCTGTTTACGTGGATTATGCACATCTCTGGAGATCCAGCTCTCTAAAGTCACCGCGTTTTAGAAGGAAGAGCTATCTGTGTAAGATTCGGGATGGTCTTTGTCCGTCCTGGACGACTGAACCCACGTGCACAAGTAGCGCGGTCTCCACCCGAGCCGGCCCTGCTTGTTTTGTCTCTCAGGCCTCCCCTGCTTCGTCCCTGCGGCCCCGGCAGGTATCCCGGCTGCCACCAGCTCTGCTCCACGTGGGGCCGCCAGAGCATCCGGCTCGCGGGGCCTGGGAAAGGGGCTAGTTGAAGGCATCCTCGCCGCACCTCCACTGCCCCCGGTGCATCCCCCAGGGACGCTCACTGTTCCAGACTGCAAACCCCGCTTCCTTACCCGTCTACTCCACGCCGATGTGAGTGTCATGGGGACTGCGACAAGTCCCATTTAATGCGGCATCTCTAGCCCCTGCACCAACCCGGCCAGCATAAGCAGGGCCCAGCAAAAGTCTTCTGAGTGAAGGGGGGCCCAGGTATCCTCACGGCACCCAGGGGCTCCCAGGAGGAGGGGTGCTTATGTCTTTGTAGGCATCCAAGAGCTAAGCATGCATCCCTCCCCGCGGATGGCACACCTCCCTCATTTCTCCACCCAGCACCCTTCCCCTCGCCCTGTCCCCTTCCCCTCGCCCCGTCCCCCTCGCCCTGAGGGTGGGGCCGGAAGCCCTTCCTTCCCGCCCTCTCCCTTGCTCACTTGCAGAGGACGCTCCTGCCTGCAAATGCACCGCTGTGGCTCCAGCTACGCTGAGAACTAGTGTGACCGGAGAGCCCAGCCCTGGTCCTGGCCCCTGGCTCCCTCCTCCAGACCCCTCTGGGCGCCCCACCCAAGTCCAAGGTGCTGACTCTGGCCGGCTCTGGGCTCCAACCTTTCCGGGAACATGGGGCTGAGAAAATCATTTGTGCTGCTGGGGGAGCTCGCCGCTGGAGAAAAGACGCCATCCACCATCCGGAAAGACACCGCGAGGGGCGCGCTCCCTGCCATGCTTCCTTGTCACCGACCCTTGCACGTCTGTGCACGTTTGTCCCGAGCGTGGGGCTTTCACACCACACCAGGTTTCGTGTGATCCTCGTAAAATGCCCTCTTTTCCCCAGAGGCAGGGCGGGGGATTAAGTTTGGCTGTTAGAGCCAGCTTGCTGTAAGGGGTCTCTCGTGTCACAGAAGCGGCTTGGAACCGAGGCTTCCTAAATGCATTTCTTGGGTTGCAAATCACTGGAAGCGATCGCGCGTCATGCTCATTTGTTTAACCCGAAAGGCACCCGTTTGGACGTTTAAAAAAGCGATGCAAATTGACATTGTCCCCAGAGCCCAAGGGGAGCCGGCTGATCTCAAGGCCACGTGCGGGGCCGCGGAGGCCTCGGCGTGAAGATGGGCGTGCGTCCCTGTGGTTCTCCGCCCCTTCCGTAAAGCGCCGTCCATGGGAACCTGCGTCGGGAGAAGACCGCGGTACGACGTATCAACCCGAAGATGGGGAACCCCGGAGGAACCTCGGCCACGTGGTGCGACGCCGTCATCCTGCAGACGGAGAAGTCGGGGGGCGTGGCTTGCACAGCGCGAGGCCGGCGGCCGCAGTCCCGCAGCGTGGCCGCGCGCTCCTTGCACACCCAGCCAGCTCTCCCATGGGGCGCCATGCTTGTGTTCCTTTAACAACAGGAGGTGCACGTGGGGGAGGGTGTGGTGTGATGGGACAAGCATGGGGGACCTCAGAAAATGATGAGTTTTTGGAAATTATCGCCAAGCAGGGGAGAACCTGCCAGCAGGTGCTGGGAGTGTGGATTTCAGTCCCACTCACTGGAGAGTCCGAGGTAGCGCACTTCACTCTTAGCCTTGGGCGGGGCCGTCCCTGGCTCCTGACCTTGGAGCACCCCCTCCCCGTGCAGGCCGCTGCCGCATCCCGCGACCTCCCCTGCAAGGGCGACTGCGTCCTGCCAGCAGAGCCAGGTCCACGAAGCTCCCCTGAAGGGCACACCCTTTTCTCCCTTATCCACCCTCCCCAATGCCACATAATCTGCAGAAAGGGGCGCTGGATCACCATCCTGGCCTTTCTTTCCTGGGGTGGGAATCAGAGATGCTAACACTAGCTAGTCTCTTCTTACTAATAGCTTAGGAGTTCATATTAAAGTACAGTTCAGATAAAAAGAAAAGTAGGATTTATGCGTTAATTGTGAAACTACGTAGCAACATATACGTCAGGGGACCGGCAGACATCCGGATTCAATTTCGGTGTTATTTTCCCTTTTCTGTTCTGTCGGGGCCCCGGTTCTGGTTGGGCCCCAGCAGTAACAGACTAGAAGACAGGTGTATTGCTGTCCTTGATGTTCACTACCCCTATATGCACGCCCTACACAGAGTAGATTATTGTAAAAACCTTTTACAGATGATGAAATTAAGGATTAGGGTAGATAAAAGTTTCCGAAATTTCACAGTGAGCTAATACAGAAGACTGGAACAAACAGCAAAGGTGTTTTTCTCTTCTGCCACTTTACCTTCAAAGCTATGGCTGTCCGGAGCCGTGCTGAGGGAATTCTGAGCTGTGTCCCGGCTACTGGAGAAGAAGGGCCTCGATTTGATCACCGCTGTGTACCCAGTGCTCACTTCGTTCATTTTCCATCTACACCTACTCCAAACATGTCTCAACCAAGGTACGGCCTGGGGTGGGGGTGAGGGGCCGAGAGGACCCGCAGTGCAGCCTTTTCAGAGTTACTGGGGCTCATCACAAAACACTGCTGAGGTCCTCTGAACAAGGTTTTATTACTGATGCTCATGCATTGGATCAGGTGAGTCGTGAATACCAAGGTGTGGCTTTTGGCCAAATCCCAACAGAGGAGTTGTACACGATCGGGAAGACGAAGATTTCCTTCCTACTAAGGACACGGAACCTAGGAGGCCCATGGCGTGGCAGCTTCGGGCATGCAGACCTGGGACGGGCCCCCTGAAATTGCCAAAGGGCGTGTGAACACCCAGAAGCCTCAGGAGATGACACTCCCAGGTCATCAGGCCGATCAAGTTGGATACAGGAGTCTGTCTTCTTTCCCAAGGCTGCCATAAAAAGTACCACAAGCTGGAGGGCTGGAAACAACATGCATTGGGGGTCCCACTTCTGGGAGGCAGAAGTCTGGAGTGCAGGTGTGGGCAGGACCAGGCTCCCTCGGAAGGCTCTGGGCAAGGATGGGTCGCCTGCCTCTCCTCCAGCTGCTGGCAGTCTCAGGTGTTCCCTGGCCTGTAGATGCATCCCTCCCATCTTCACCCTCAGTGGGGCTCTCCCTGTCTTCGCATGTCCTTCTGCTTATGACACCGGTCACACCGGATTAGGGCCTGCCCTCATGATCTTTTAACTTGTTGCCTCCTATCTCTACATAAGGTCACATCCTGAGTACTGGGGATTGATTCCAACACATCTTTTTGGGGGAGGGGGACACAATTAAACCCTTAAGAATGTCTGCATAACACCAAACAGTGCCTGGTACCCATGTGCTCACTGAGTAACAACCGAGACTGGGCGTGGCTGCCAAGGCCCGGTAGCTGCGGTGCGTCCTGGTCTTGGTGACCAAGAAGCACCCGAGGGGCCCTGGACGGCCGTTGCCTGCCACTGGCACTAGGTGCTGACCCAGGGCCATTCGCTCACGCATGGCATCCGAACGGTGCCCAGCTGAGCCCGCAGGCCCTGCCATGCGGTAGCGGCCTATGCTCAGCGCGCGGCAACCCCGGAGTGGGCACCAGGAACACGTTTACTGGGCGCACCCGCCGCCTGCCCTCAAGACCCGTCCATGCCTCCACATCTCTCCCGAGGGGCTGACATTTGGTAAACTGAGGCACAGAGCCCGAGAGCCAGGCTGGGAGGGCGCGGCCCGGCTTGTACCCTCCAGAAGAGCCTGCGGAGGCAGGATCCCAGGACCGACGCGAGGAAGCCAAAGCACGCGGACAGCGAGGCAGGGCCCGGGCCGCAGCCCAGACCGGAGTCTGCGCAGAGGGCTCGGTCCGGGCGCCGCCTCACTGGGCAT
>NW_006436291.1:1894261-1902775 GCF_000325575.1 Pteropus alecto | reverse complement strand
CGCCCCCGCGCCCCGGACGTGCCCGGGACATGTTCCTGCGCCGAGTTCCGCGCTCCCCACCCCCTCCGCTCCTCTGAGCTCAGCTGCGCGCGGTCGGCGCCTTGGGCGACGCGGTGAGTGTGTGGGTTGCCCCCCTCTTGCCAAAGTTCAGGGGCTCTCCCTGGGGAGAGCGGGTGTCTGGAGCCCGTGGGACAGTTCAGCCCCAGGTGGTCCCGCGGCCGCCCTCCTCTCAATGTCGTGGAGCCCGCACCCAGCCACCCTCCCACTCCGCACGGGCCCCAGGTGTGTCCATTTACGCCCAGGTGTGCCCACTTGCGACCTGCCTTACTACACGCCGGCAGTTCCTGGACCAAGTTGCACTGCAGGGACAGTGGGCTGGTGTGGGGACATGGCTTGCGCGCGCCCCACCTCCAAGTGGACACCACCTTCAAAGTTATCACTGCCCACCCTCTCACCTCACTGCTGACCAGCGCCCAGCATCCTCTGCTCAGCCTGCAGTTCCCAGAAAGCTTCCAGAAGCCCCTACTCCGGCCCTTCCTTGCAGCAAGCCTTCAGCACACTCCTTGTGCAGAATCCCACTTTTCCTTCTTGCTTAGGCAGATGAGGAGGAGGCCGGGGTTCAGGGGTCCTCACGTTCCTGGCTGGTGTTTGTATACACTGCCCTCTGATTGCCTCCGTGGACACTTGGGGTAAACAGGTAGAGTTTCACAGCCATTTGCACCTGGCCCGGCAGTTCCCAAGTCCTGATGACACCGGGGAGCAGGTCCAAACCACATACCCTACCTCCCGGGGTTCATCGCTTTCTGAACCCCAGATGTGTTGCTCTCAGTGCTGAGCTCAGCTCTGGGCTTTCCGTCCTGCAAGCACATTATGAGCACCACGTTGCTTGGTTGGAGGGATGGTCATCAGATGAAGGGAAGTTGCTTTGTCCACAGAGGGTCACAGGTGTTACAGGCAGACGGTGAAGTCGTTGGACACGACAAACTGAGGACTGACCTGATCATTTCCAGGTGAGGCCACACGGCCCCGCAGCCAGGTCTTCCCCTTCGCCCCTCTGCCTCACACCAGCGGGTTAGGAGATGCTTTTGTTGCTTTTATGAATCCTTAGTGGATAAAACACCCAGGGAGGTGAAAAGGACACCAAACGGAAAGCTGTCACCCAGTGGGCGTAAAACGTTTTGAGGAAAACGGTGTACATCCGGCTCCGCGCTAGTAGTTCATGCGGGGTTGGCTCAGGCACGTGACCGGGGAAGGCGGTCACGCGAAGCCCACACTCGCTAAGGCCCGGATTCTGCAAGTGGCAGAGAAGGGCGGCCTGGGCCTGGCCGGGTTCCCGTGCTTCCTGGGCAGTCTGGGGGCTGGGTGCGCCAGGCCTCAGCCACTTTTCTACGCGAACGCCCTCGTTTAAAAAGGTCTGTCTTCCAAGAGCTAGATTCGGCAGTTAGGCTGTTTTCAGAGGCTCCCCAGCGCAGAGCCCACCCTCGGCATGGCTGCTCTGGTCACCCACTCGCTCCGCGGCCGAGAGGCTTAGGCGTCCTGTGCTCTGTGTTTCCGTCCCGCTCGCCTATCGGTCGAGCCTCACCTGGGCCTTGTCTGCCACTCAGGCCTCTGTCCCCGTGGCCCCTGTTCCCGTGGCCCCTGTCCCCGTGGCTGTCCTGCCACGGGGCAGGACGGGAGGCGGGGCCTGTGGAGGAACGCGTCTCTTCCTCTCGGGAACCCAAACAGCTTACTCTTCTTAGTGATTTTTAATCAAATAAACTCACAGAATTGTCTTTATTTTTCTTATTTCGCAGAGGACACTGGACGGCAGTGGTTCCTAAGCGACTGTTCTGGTCCAGTTCCCTTTCGTGGCCATCGGCCCCTTCAGTTGACGCTCTGCTCTCCTTGGTAGAAAAAAGGAAGCAGAACGGGATTTTCTGAACTGCTTTTCCCGTGGTCACCGGTCAACATCACCGTCAGGTTCGTGTTCACTCTGACCCGCCCGGCGCCCTTGCCGCAGTGGAGAGTTGTCTCCTGGGTCCACTTCCTGTCGTGTCTGGGCCCCCGGTGCGGGCGGTGGGCCCCTGTCTGGAAGGCCCCGAGCGCGTTGGGCTGCTGGACCCCCTCCGTTCCCTGGGGGTCAGCCTCTCCTTCCGCTGCTTCCTGAAAGCTTGGCTCTTATCACAGAATGTTATTTAAAAACGACATGAAGACTTTAAAATCAGACACATAAAACCAGCGTTAGCATCGGGCGGGAGTGGGCTGCGTGCCAGCTTCTCACGTGCACTGTGACAAGTGAGCTAGCCGACGCCCATTCCTGATTTGAAGCGAGCGCGTGTGATTTGTCTGGGTGCGGGAGGGCCTTGGGAGCGAGGGCTTGTTTTCCCTTGGCCGCGGTCAGGATCCCCATTCTGTTAGCCCCGGAGGCCTGCCTTGGGTGCAGGTAGGTGGATGTTCGAGACCCAGTGTCGTAGACAGAATCCTGCAGGGCGTGTATTCTGTGGCCTTCGGGTGACTACCACACATCCGCCGGTCAGTGGAGGGAAGTTGTTTAGTTTTCTTTGATTCAGAACCATTAGAAGTAGTGAAGCTTACACAGGAGGGCCACAGGGCTCGGGGCAAAGCATGCGATGGGTATGTGAAGTCCAGTGAGTAACTCGCTTGTTTTATAGTTGCAAGAATGTACTGCCTAGGGAGAGACATACATCGTTTCTGTGACCTTTTGTAACCCCCGAAGGAATCGGAGTGCTCTTGGCAGGTGTAGCTCACGTGTACACCTGCCCCAGACAGTGTCTTTCCACGGTGCCCAGAACCCCTGGCAGTTCAGCTGGCCTGCGGCAGCCCTCCCCTACCCGCCCCCCGCCCCCGACTGAGAGAAGGCCGCTCCGGGGGCCCTGACAGCAGCGACAGAGCAGCGGTGTCCTTGGCCACGTGTTGAACACTGAGACTTGTTTTTGATAGCACAAGCGATTTTCGGTTAGATTGGGGCTCAGCAGAGAAGTGAGGGGATCCCCTCGTGTCCCCTTCCCTCCCACCTGGAGTAAACTCATTCAGCTTGTGATGCAGCTGCAATAAAACCAGTTAGAAATTCCACAAACATGTTTTCTTACAGTTGTTAAATTTGGTGTGTGTGCGTGTGTGTGCATGTGTGTAGCCACGAAAGGAACTGTCACAATCTGAACACCTTGCACGCTCACTCCGCTGCTTCAGAAGTTTCCTGGTTAGTTTCTTTCCCGTGGCACTCGTAAGTCAGCAGAGTATGCCGCCCGAGCTCCAGTGCCCATCCCCAGAAGCCTGGGGGTGACCCTGAGTGCACCGTCCGCCAGCAGCCCCGCTGGTGAAAGCAGGCACTTGGTAAATCTATTTGTTTTTATTATAAACATCCATCTGCGGGTCGCAAGGATGCATTTATGGACATTTTTCTGCAGGCACAGCGCTGGTGGCAGTTTTTACTGACAAATTGAGTCATATGGATAGTAGTTTAGAAAACTCTTACCTTATTGACAGATCAGGCAATTCCAGGTCCGGACATTCAGAGGAATCTAGATGGGTGCGGAGAGGGAATTGAGTCTCAGGGTGAAAAACAGGATGGGATGTTGAAATGTCAAAATTTAATAAGTAAATGGTAGTTATTTCTCATTTTTTACAAAACTTTCAGCTACAGTTTACTCTCCGATCAAAAGGACTAGAAGTAGGGACCACGCACGTCACCTTCGGTTTCTGCCCCTCTGTGGTGGCCTCTCCTGGGATGCGGGACCCGTCGCTGTCCTCAGGATCCATGAACAGTGCCGGACAGTGTCCCAGCCCTGCTGGTGTCGATGACCAGGGGTGCTGCTCAAAGACGCGGATTATTGCCAGACCTGCTGGATCAGAACCTGGGGACCCGCATCTTCGCGAGCTCCCCAGGGGACCCTCCTGGGTGGGCACCTCTGGGGACGTCTTCAGTGCGGCTGCGAAGCGGCGCTGTCCAGCCTGGACCAGCTCCGAGTGTCCCTTCTCGGCCACCTCTGCCCGTGGATCTGTGTGTGGTTTCGTGACTCCTTGGGGACACAAGGAGTTCTTCAGATGGCAGACCTGACGTGTTGTCACAGCGTTATGGTTTTCGGTCTTGTGGTCGTGACAGGAGATGCGGATGTTAGGGAAACCGTGGCGTGAGCTTTTCGAGCAGACGTTCAGGGCGGCCGGCTGCGCCCCGTTCCTCCTGCTGCCTTCTCCGCCTCGGGGGGAAGCATTTCCGTGGTCTCGGGCGAGGGGTGACTTGCAGGTACGCCGCTGAGGACATGTCTGTGGAAAAGAATCGAGTTTTCATTGGGTGAGCGCCCGAGCTGTGAGGGCGCGATCAGCGGGAGGGGTCCCGGGATGTGGGGCGACTTGGGGAGCTGCCCGCAGCTGCCGCGTCTGTTGGGTGCTGGTGACCGCACGGTCCCTCTGCCTGGACGTGCGTGAGCACGGGGCATAGAAAAAGAATGCTTTCTGAAGTGTGGGCACTGCCTGGTAGAAAAGTCGATTTGGAGCCATCACCGTGTCCATGATCATGTACGATCATCGTGGGGTCGTAACTGGAGAGGGCTAGGGGCAGCTAGAACCCCGCTCCTCTCCAGCCTGAGCGGGAGCCCGGTTCCCGGCGCAGCCAGCATCCTTGTCTTACGGGTTTGCCCGTCCCCAGCCCTCACTTGGGGCGATGTGCCCAGGGCCAGGCGTGCAGGCCTGGGAACAGGTCTGCTCCATTCTGCACACGGCTCCCCTAGTTACTGTCAAGGACCCTGAGTAAAGTCACTTAGCCCCTCTGAGCCTTGGTTTCTCCAGAAGCAGGGAAACGACACTGCCATTCCTAAAGCTGTCATGGGCTGCCGGGAGGGGACCACGTGAGGGGACCACGTGAGGGGCTCGCGCCGGGCTCGGCAGGCCACCAGCCCTGTGCGGTAGCGACGGCAGACACCATTAGCTCCAAGTCACGGGGCATTTCGTGGAGGCGGGACTGGAGGTGGGTCTCGGCCGCAGCGCCCCACCGCCCCGTCTGTGGTTCTGGACGGTCACCGACCGTCAGTCTGGGCATGGTGTAGCTCAGGGCTAATGTGCTGTGTTTCTAGAACTCCTTTCGTCTCTGAGCAGGTGGTCTGCTCTGCTGGCTGTTTGTGTTTTCATAGTGGACGTTATTGAGAGCTGCGGGAGCGGCCGGTCCCAAGGTGCTCCCCGATCAGGTGGCAGTGTTTTGGGTGTTCCGGTGTTCCAGGCCGACAGCAAGCTGGTGCCGTGTGGGCCGGGAGCCGGCGGGCAGCCTTAGCATCCGAGTTCCCGGCCGGCGCCCCCGGTCCCTGACAGCCCCGAGTCACTGTCTCCGGAAGGCTTGACGTTAATCGTCCGTTAAATTGAAAGACCTTCCTGAAGGAGCAGACGTGGAATCTGGCACTGTGGCAGTGGCCAGGAACCAGCAGTGACCCCAGAATGTGACAGCATTCTCCCATGTGCGACGGCTCGTACCGCAGAGTGAGGGGTCACGTGGTCTGTTAGGGAGGCTTTGTCAAAACTAGAGACTCTGGCAGTCATTTGTGTGTGGGGTGCGGGAGTGGCCTCATTTGGGGGTTTCTCTTTACCTCCATATCATGGTTCAGCCTGGCAGAGCTGCTCAGGTTCCAGAAGACTCTGGCCGGTGGTGGTACGGGTGCTGCCGCTGCCAGCGTTTGTCAAAGGCTCACTGTGCCAGGGGCTTTCGTACCCTCTGGCAGCATCTTCGTTTTGCAGGTGCGGAGCCTGGCTCTGGGGTGGCGAGTGACTTGCACGGGCACACGGGGACCGGAGCGGGGCTTTTAACTGCTCACTGTGCCGCACCGCTCTGTGGTGGTGAAGCAGGAAACTGTTAAGTCCTTTTCGGGGCGAGATGCGGCAAAAATGGGCACATTCCTGTGCTTTCAGGTGTGTTTGATGAGCAGCATGGCAACCAAGCAGCATCCTCAGTATTGCGGGAGAAACAGCGCACCCACGTCTGTCTCTGCTGGGGGGCACCTGGCAGTTTGGTTGGCTTGGGGGTGGGATGTGTGGGGGCTGGAGAGGACGCCCCAAAGTTGGAGTCGTGCTGAGGGAGCGTGGTTCCCTCTGAGCCTGTGGCCTTAGAGCCCGGTGAGTGGGGGACACAGCATCAGCGCTTCCCACAGGAGCGCCCTGGGTGAGGTGGGCAGGGGGCGGGGGGTGGTGACAGCGGTGTGAGCAGCCGCACACAGGAGAATCCTGTCACCAGCGGGTGTCAGATGCAGTGAGGGGACAGTGTGCGCTGCCATGGGGTCGGCCCCTGGAGGCTGTGTGGGGAGCGCTGTGCGGCTGAGCCTGGCTGAGCCAGGACAGTGCGGTCGTGGGTGACGACTAGGTTTAGAATCACTTTCTTCATGGGTGGCAGGTGGGTGGGGGGGCGGCACGTTCAATGTGTGAGCTGTTGACTCAGGGCCAGACGCTGGGCGGGGAGCCTCAAGTCTCAGTATCCTGGGCTCGTCGCATAGTTGGAACAGTGGCCACAGTGACGGGCCACGCGCGGGTGGGGTCACGTGGGTCGTGTCCTCAATGGCTCCCAGCCGGGGTCGTACGCGCGCTGCGGCCGCTCCTGTGAGTGAGGTGCCCGTGCCCAGGTGAAGAAGAGAATGACGTGTTTCCAGAAGTTACCGAGTTTAGCCGCTGTCCCAGGAAAAGCCCAGGTGAGCTGTTCTTTATCGTGCGGAAGAATTTGTTTCTGTCACCTTTGTGTTATCGTCGGATTAAGCTGTCCAGTCAGATGGATGCGGGTGCGTTCGGGGCGTGCTGCTGATTGCCACGTTGGTCACTTGCCCCGGGCCATTGTCTGCAGGCGAGCCGGGTCCTGGGGTCCTGGGAGCAGGCGCCGGTGGCAGTGAGGCCCGCCCCCCGGCTGGAGCCCCGGCCCCACGGAGGGAGGCCGTGCGGGCTGCTTCCGTCACGGCGATCGTGAAGTTGCTGTAAGAACTTTCAGAACGAATACGCAGCTTCGAAAGTTAGGAAAGTAGTCCGAAAACTCAACATCATCCATGCGTTGGCCTCAGTCCACCAGCGTTGCGGGCTCTCAGGGGCCCTGCATCCTGTCTGTCACTGTCACCACACCCAGCCGTCTCCTGCATGCGGACTTCCAGTACTAAGGCACAGAGGTGTCCGGGCGGCTGATTGGTGGGTCACCCAGACCCTCCAACTGCGGGACCTCCGTGACACCCTTGCTGTCTCTGTGCCACCAGCTCGAATCCACATGGGACCTGACCAGAATCGGTAGTTTAGTGTTTCTCTTTGTCCTACAAAAGTATGAGCTTTTTGTAATCTGCTCTGTGAGAGATCATTTGTTTTAACTTAAAACTCTACAAATAATAAAGAATGTAGTTTATGAACAAAGTATGGGCTTTGAAGACTTCCTCTTAGCTTTTTAAAAAATTTGCTTATTTTTGCCATGAGTGTGATTAGGACATTTCCCAGACCCTCGGTTATTTCCCTCTGGACGGAGGTCACGTTGCCACTCTCACGGCGTCCTCTGCACTGACTGTCACCCCACAAAGGCCTCCAAAGGTTACGGTTCTCATTTCCTCCATGATTTTTCTCTTCTGTGTATTGAGGTTTTTTGCTAAGAAACCGTCTTTGGGCCTGAGGTGGTTTTACTCCCAGCCCCTGAGTAAAACGGTGGATTCTAGAAGGTTAGTTAAATAAACATTCTTCTGTATTGGGCAGAAATAGTGTTTCCAATGGTTCTGGTGATGGGAACAGCGACTCGGTGGGTGTCAGGTGTGCCCCGGCTCCCTGCAGAGACGCCCAGGTACTCCGGAGCCCAGCCTGCAGCTCACTCCTGCTCGAACTGCTTGTGGTTGCCGTGACTCCCCTGCACTGGCCTGTGCGTCACTCAGAGCAGCAGGACGCTGGCCCCAGGCTTCCCGGACTTTGCCTCGTCTGCAGGTTGGACATCTGGAGCCCAGGCAAGTGCTGGCACGTTCTCCGCACTGGCCTGGCCACCTCTCCGCCTTGAGCCCGCCCCTTCATGTCCGCCGAAGCACACGTGGGCTCCGGATTGAGATGGGGACTCTCACACCTCACGTCCCTGAACCGCCACCACCGACAGGGCCCCTTGTCCCTGAACCACCACCACCGACAGGGCCCCTTGGCCCCCAGCCCAGCGGCCTCAGTTGCCCCTGCCTCGCCCGTCCTTGTGGGCTCCCTGCCTCGTCCCTGAGGGTGCCGGGGAAGCCTCCTGGGGATACCTGGACCCCACTCCATTAGCAGTGAACCCTGGCGCAGGGAGGTGGCCCCAGGTGGAGTGAGCCTGTGAGACTGACTCCTCCGGACCCTGCTTTCAGCCCAGCGGCTGCCCACACACGTTCTGGCACCTTCTCTGGCGGCATCGGTGCTTCGCTCTAAGTGTGAGTGGGCAGAGGCCCGGGGCCTTCCCAGGTCCCGGCCCCCTCCCTGGCCCCGGCCCTCTCCCTGGCCCCGGCCCCGTCCCTGGCCCCGGCCCCGTCCCTGGCCGCCCGGCCCAGTCCACACAGCATGCGCTCCCGGTCA
>NW_006436291.1:1889000-1894216 GCF_000325575.1 Pteropus alecto | reverse complement strand
TCGGCTCTTCCAGAGGCCTCTGGAGCCCAGAACGTCCCCTTCCCATGGGGCCCAGCACACTCCCACGTAGGGCTCCGCTTTGCTTGCGCGTCTTCAGCTCTGGAATCTGTGACAAGCCCTCGAGCCTGGCGTGGGGCCTGCACTTGGCGGACGGGCTGCTGTGGACTCGGATGACGCCCACGAGCCTCATGTTGAAGCTCTGAACCCCAGGTGACTTGGAGATGGGGCCTTGAGGAGGTGACTCAGACGAACTGAGGTCAGGAAGACGGGGCCGTGGTCCAGGAGCATCGGTGGCCTTAGAAGAAGAGGAAGAGAAGGATTTCTCTCCGCCACGTGAGGACACAGGGAGAAGGCAGCCACCTGCCAACCAGGAAGAGGGCCCTCCCCGGAACCCAAATGAGCGGGAACCTTCATCCTGGACTTGCAGCCTCCAGGATGTGAGAAGACACACGTCTCTTTCCGCAGCCCGAGGTGATGACGATGAGATGAAGCACAGACTGCAGTTGTTTGAAAAACCCAGACTCATGACAGGTGTGTGTGCAAAGCTGGAATTTGGGGACAAGGCTACGCCATGACCTGCAGTGCTTGGAAGTCACATCAGGCTGTGTCAGGTTCAGCTCCCAGCATCCCAGACAGTCTGGGTGTGTATGGGAGTGACAGGTAACGGTGAGTGGAAACCCGAGGCGTCAGCAGGGACCGCAGCGGGTGCAGAAAGGGGCGTGGCAGGCCAGACGGGGACAGCAAAGAGCTAAGGGTGCGGGGGCACGTGTTCTGGCGAGCCGTCCGGCCCTGATCTTCTCAGCGGAGAGGAAGGGCGGGGACGAGCAACGTGCTGGAGGGTCGGGGGCGGGTTTGTTCAGCTCGAGGATGTTGGGGAGCCAGCCTAGACTTGCCTGGGGTGTTTTGGTGGTTGGCTTTTCTCAGATTGGTCCGTTGAGTCTCATGCTGCGTAGACCGCGGAGCAGGCTCTGGTTCTGCTGGAAGCCAGCTAGAGTCTAAGTACCAGGCTGTCCGCTGCTTTTCACGCTAAGATGTCTCTCTGAGAATCTGGGGGTCACTCTCTGTTGAGTTGGGCACCTAGCGAGACGTTTATCACTGGAAGCGGCCGGCCTGCACGTACGTTAGATTGGCGCGCATCACACGGTGGCCGTCATGGGGGACGTAAAAACGGCAGGAGGCTGTGATGTTGTCCTCTGCCCAGGCACCGGTCCACGCGTGTGTCCTGGCCTGCAGAGCGCATCCGATACGTAGGGACCTCTGGGACCGCTGCAGAGCACACGCGGCGTGTGACCTTTCACCTCACGGGTCTCGCCGCCTCTGAGCACTGGCCCCCCGTGCTCTGACCGTGCGGGCCCCTTAGGGCCAGCTTCGGGCGCCAGCTGTGGCAGGACAGGCCACCGTGGCCAGGGCAGAGGCCGGAGTGCCAGAGCGGGAAGGCGCTGCGGTCCCAGCGAGATGCGTACGTTCGAAATGTGGGTTCGAATTCTCCACTCGACTTGATTTATTTATATATCAGCGCAGCCATGTTTGTTGTTTGATTCCATGGGGCGAGTCTCTAAGAATGTGATTATCCTCGAGGGCCATCTTATAAAGTAATGGTTAATGACCGATTCTGTGCGCCCTGCCATCAATACGAGGCATGACGGCGCGGTACGTCGCTGGGCTCAGTTCCTGCCATTTCCTGAACGCAGTTCTGTGACGACCGCGGCGTCGGTTTATTCCCCAGATCAGGTCTGATGAATCTGAAGTGTGCGGTGAGTTTTCTGTAATTGTCGTGACACGCAGCGTTCCCTCCACGACTGACGTTAACGTGGCGAGTGTGGTGACGTCTCCCACCACTCATGGTCGGGCGGGGTGTGGTCATCGATCTTGCTGGGAGGGCGGCCGTGCGCGGACAACTCGGGCCGTTTGAAGTGTATTTTACAAGTGTGCAGTGGGCCTTGGGGATGTTACATTGAAAAACCCAATTGTGCAGTTACCATGGGAACCCAATTAGAATAGATTGCTCGATTCTATTTTTTGTCTTTCATCTTGACCAAAAATCTAACGTATTTTAAACGTTTTCATATGGAATTGTATTTATACGCCGACTCGGCTATACCAAAGGATTCTCTAGTTTTTCTTGTTTCCCACTCTGAGCCGAAGCAGTGGTGGATTCTCTGGCGGAGCTCCGTGAGGGGGTCTCGAGGGGTGGGAGAGCTGGGGGTGGCGGAAAGCATTAAAAGGGATGGGGAAAGGGGCCTTTTCCTAGGATGGCTGGCGGCCAGGGCCCCCGCGTGCCTCTGGTCATGCTCCAGGTGTCAAGTGGAGACCACAGGTGTGCTCCCTCGTTCTCGCTCGTGTTGGCAGGTGGGGCATTGGGTCCCGGAAGGCCCAGGTTTGGGGGGCGGGGCGGGGCCAGGCCTCAGGACTGCCCCCCACGCCTGTGGTCTTCCCAGGGCTTGCTGTCCGAGACTTAGTGCCCTTTGAACTTACCAGGGTTCCAAAGGGCTTATGTCAGTCATACACCCGTGTTCACTGTGTTAAATGTAGAGTTAGATGTTGAGAAACATTAAACATTTTAAAAAATTGTTAATTCATTTAAGCAACACACCTATTACATTTTAACATAAATAACACGTTTTTAGTGAAAAGCAACTGTATTTTCCATAAAACAAATTAGTGAGAGGAGTGGTATTGTCCTTTATTTAGACTCTTAAATGAGTGGATTCTCGTGTCGGCTTCTCACAGTGACGATACGTTGTCGTGTTTGGAACACGCCAAGAGAAGCTGGCTGCACACGACACTGCTGAGGGAGGGCGCTCTAATCGTGTCTGGCAAGCGATTGCGGGAATTCGGTGACTATGCTGGAACTCACCAGCGGTCGTTTCTGGAAGGTTCATTGCCGTGTGGGTCTGAGCCCTTAGTGAACTTCATGCCCCGCCACGTGACAAGTCCCAGTGCGCTTTGCACCTGGACCAGCGTGTGCCAGCACAGACCGGCCCTTCGGAACAGGCCGGTCCGCTGGGCTGCACGGGCCTCCCGGATGTGGACACGCGTTAATACAGTGTCAGAACAGCGTCTGCTGACATCACCTTTCTCCTTAGAAACACCTTAGAGCCGGGAGCCTGTCACGCCGTGGTGCTGGTGCAGATTTTCCAACGTTCAGATCGTCACTGAAGCCTCTCACTGTGACATTAGCAACGAACCCTGTCCGCTGTGCTGCTCGCAGTGACAGGCTCACTTTATCTTTCAGAGTGACCATAGGTCCTTAGCCATTCATGCAAGTAAGCTTTTGTTCCGTGCACAAGTCGCCGGTTCATCCCAGATCTCAGCAGCCACCGCGTGCTTCCCTCCAGACGGGCACCGTCCTCGACCCCCTGTGCTGAGCTCCCACCTGGGCGCAGTGTCAGGAAGGTGCTCGGGCCTGACCGCGTCATCGGGACGTCCCCCCCAGGGAAGCCGGCCTCCCTCCCGGCCCTGCGCAGGGCTCAGGGCGGGGAAGGGGTGGTGGTGCCACTGTGGTTTTCGGCAGTCTGACCCAGCCTCGCCTTCGCATCCTGCACTCTGACCGCTAAGCATGGCGACAGCTGTGGCTCCCCGACCAGGCCGAGGGGCTGGTGGCCTGAATCGTCCTCGCCGATTTTCACATGCTGAGCCGGGTCTGCATTCTGGGTGTTGTTGGAATCTGCGTGTTGACACTTCCGAGGATTCGTGTCTGTCCGTGAGGGCCATCCACCTGTGGCTTCCGTCTGGGGAGGTGTCTTTCCGGGTTGGTGTCAGGGCGGCCCAGGACTCGCGGGGTGTGGCCTCTCATCCGGGTGGTGTGTGTGGTGTTAGTGTCGTTTCTTTGCTGTGGACAGGGTTTCCCCGTGAAGCAAGTGTGGCGTGGCAGTTCCCGTGGGAACGGCTCACTACACGTTCACTTCCTGCGGTTCATGGGGCGTCATTCGAGTCATTTACTTTGTCCTGAGTTACTTTTCGGTAATTTGTGTGTTCCAAGGACTGGCCATTTCATCTAAGTTGTTGAATTTATTCCGTCAAGTTATTTTACTATTCTTTTATCATCCTTTTAATATCGCTAGGAATTTAAGTCATGCCCTGTTTTTATTCCTGATATTGATATTTTGCGTTCTCTCTCTTTTTCCCTAATTGGTCCAGTTAGAGATATATTTATTTATTTTCAAAGAACCAACTTTTGTTATAATTGATTTTCTGTCTTTTCTCGTGTTGATTTCTGCTCTTCATCATTTCCTCTCTCTGATCACCTAGGTGAGTCACTCCCTTTGGTGGTGTGTTGGGTGGCAGCTGGGCGGCTCCCGCTGAGCCCTTCACCCCAGCCGTGTCCACAGGCGGCGCTGGGCGCCCAGTGCCCGCCTCGGACACGCCTCGGGTGGCAGTGTGGCGCCCTCGTCTTTGCTCATCCAGGGTGGGCTCCCGTTTCCCTGTGGTTTCTTTGTCGCCTGGGTTACTGAGACGTATTTAATGTCATCTGCAAACATTTGGGGATTGTCCTGACATCTCGCTGTCACTCATCTCTAGTTTAGCTACCTCGCGGTCAGTGGACATACGTTTCAGGGTTTCAAGCCTCCTGAATTTGTTGAGAGCTGTTTTATTGTCTGGAATGTGACCTGTCCTGGTGAACGTGTGCACTTGAAACACGTGTGTGTCCTGTGGCTGGGTGGAGTCCCTTTAGAAGGTCAGTTGGGTGGGGTTTCGATAGGGTGGCTGGAGTCGCTGTCCCCTTCCTGCGTTTCTGTGTGGTGTCCTGCACACGACCAGGAGAGCCATGTGGGAGTCTCCGGCCCTAACTGGGGGTCGGTCTGCTCCCCTTTCCTTCCCGGTTCTCAGCTCTTTCATTAGGCGCGTGGGCATTTCGACCTCTGTGTGCTCTTGGTGACTGAACCCCTCTGCCCTTAGGAAGCAGCCTGCCTTACGCTGAGTCCTTCTTTGGCATACCTTGTTTGATGTTGAGATAACCGCTGCAGCCTTCTTTCCTTTAGTATTTCTCTAGTAACTGTCTTCCCATTCTTTTCCATTCTGCCTATCTTGTCATTAAACTTAGCGTGTGTTTCTTGCAGACAGCATACATTTGAGTCTCTTGCTTTTTGAAAATCTTATCCAATAACGTCTTTAAATGCTGGAGTATGAAGACCATGTACGTGTTATGTAATTTCCAGTCTGGGTAGGTTGACGTGGACCATCTCGCTCATTCCTGTTTGTTCCATTCGTTCTTC
>NW_006436291.1:1879241-1888968 GCF_000325575.1 Pteropus alecto | reverse complement strand
CCCCCCGCCCTTCCCTGCCTTCTTTCAGATTATTTGAATGTTTCAGATGACTTCAGTTTTATCCACACTTTTGGCTGATTAGCTGTCTTTCCTCTCCGTTTTAGTGGTTGCTGCAGGGAATACAGTGCGCTTGTGTAGCTTATCGTGATGATGTCTGCGTTCCCATGACACCCAGCATCGCATGTGATGGAAGGACCGTTCAGCAGCATGACTTTCGTCCCTCTCATCCCATTGTTTGTTGTATTTAATACATTTTATTTCTGCGCGTGTTATAAACTACAAAACACATGGCTGTTGTTTTTGCTTTAGGCAGCCAGTTATATTTTAGAGATTAAAAAGAGGAGGGAAATCGGCTTTATATTTACTTGCATATTTACCGTTTCTGTGGTCTCCATTCCTTTGTGTAAACTCGAGTTTCTACCTGGCGTCATTTTTCTTACTCCTCAGGAAATCGCACAAATGTTTCTCAACTGCAGGTCTGCTAGTACATGAAATGTCTTACTTTTTTTTTCTTAAAAAAAAAAACAACTTTGACTTTCATTCTTGAGAGATACTTTGCTGCTTATCGAATTCTAGATTGACCTTTTTTTTCTTTTCGTGCTTTAAGTATGTCGTCCCGTCATGGACCGCCTTGCATGGTTTCCGGTGGTCAGTCTGCTGTCACCCTTCATTTCGCTCCTCTGCTGGTGACCTACACCTCCCCCCGCCTTAGAAGTGTCTGCTGCTTTTTCTTTCTTACTTGTTTTCAGCAACTTGATTATGATTTGCCTTGGTTTAATTCTCTTTATGTTTCTTCTGCTTGGTTTCTTTGAGTTTCTGGCATCTGTGAGTGTAGAATTTTCATCATATTTGAAGAAATGGTAGCTATTTAAGTAGTTATTATTTCTTCAGCTATTTTTGTGCCTTATTTTTCTAGGATTCCAATTGCGTGTGTGTTAGACCACTTAATAGTGTCCCACAGCTTACTATGTTCATTGTCTTCAGTCTTTTTTTCTCTTTCTTTCTTTGCCCAGGTAGTTACATCTTCGTTGTTACGTCTTCATTGTCACTTATGTTTTGCTTTCTGCTGTTATCTGTTAATCATACCAAGTGTATATCATTTTAGATACTCTGTTTTGCATTTAAGTTCCATTTAGGTCTTTTCTATATCTTCCGTTTCTCTTATCACGTTCATGTTTTCTTCTCTTTTTGAACATGTGGGACATATTTATAGCACCTACTTTAACCTGGGTAGACTAGCTCCAGAGCCTGTGACCTTTAGTGTGTAGCTTTTGTGACAGCTGCTTTGGCTGCCAGAAGACTGTTCTGTTTGTTTTCTGATTCTTGGCTGCATTTAGGTAGTTATGGTTGCCAAAGAACCAGTACTAAGAGAGGAAATTAAATATGCCAGGGAACCTAGGCTATTGATAGCTTATATCAGTGCAAATGAAGTCTGTCCTTGAGTGTCCAGGCAGCCATGGTGAAAAGGGAAATAGGAGCTACCGAGCACTCGTCGTGGAATTAGTAGGTGAAAATTATTCTGGAGAGAAAATCCACTTCTTTTGTTCTGTCGTTTCAAGTAAAGGATTGTAAGCAATTTAATGTTGCCTTTTTTTATTTTAAACAAATGCAAGTATGTTTTTTGTGTGACTTTTTTCTGTTTTATTGTGGATCCCCTATAGAGGCCAAGGGTACGTGTTGTTTAGGGAACTGTCCTGGAGCAGCGGGTGGTCTTCTGTGATTCAGGTGGAGGGCTGGGGCAGGTCTACTCGGGTGGAGGTTGTGTCACCCCGGAGTTTGGTGGAGCCAGAGGGCAGGCATTTGGGGAGTGTGCAGTAGGCTGCCAGTGGCTGTCAGCTGTTTCCGTTTCTGCTCTGCTGGTTGCCGTGCCCTCTGCCCTCTGGGATGAGGCTGCTGGGAGGCACTGGGGCGGGGGTAGGACCGGGACTGTGAGCTCCTGGCGTGGCTGTTCCTCGTGGGATGCTGAGCAAAGTACATCAGCTCTCTGCGCCTCCAGCACCCCTGCCAAGCCCCTCTGCCGCTCGTCACCAAGGTTCTCAGTCCTCCTGATGGCCCTGCCTCCCGGGCTCTGGCACCGCCATCTTCCCGTTGTCCCAGCACCCGTCGGTGGGAGCAGCCACATCCTGAGTTGGCTTCTCCTTCCCCGTTGGCTTCTCAACTCTCCATTCCCCGTGCGCCAGCCCCCTTCCTGTGCCTAAAGGGCCGTCAGCGTTTTCTGCTTACCCGAAATCCAGGTCGGCACCGGGAGAGGCACACAGGTGAGCCCCAGGTCGCAGGTGTTTGGTGAAGTTGGTAGAAACAAGCTGACTTTGTTAAGAAAGTTACGGGACTTTATTTAAGGAGGACCATTCCAACGGCATGGAGAGGACCAGGGCTGGGGACGCGGGGAGTCGAGGGCCTCCGGAATTTTGTTTTTCTCCCGTCATCGCTGCGGTTTTAAACGCGTGGCCTCACTGGCAGTGCACTCTGCAGTGGGCTGTCATTTGACATCGTCCTGCTGTCGCCGATGGGGCCGGACAGAAGGGTGTCCCCTCCCTGCCGGTCCCCCCTACCCCGCAGCCACCGCCTCGGGCAGCCCGGCCCTCACCAGGTACACGGTGCCGTGAGGCGACGCTGGCCTAAGTCCTGTGTGGACGGTGCGGCTTGCCTGGGAGAACCCAGATCCCTTCAGCGATGCCACGTCCCCGGAAAGGGGGAGATGCACTAACTCAGCGGTCCCCAACCTTTGTGGCACGAGACCGGTGCTCCTACGAGTAGCTAACGCCCGATGATCCGAGGCGGAGCTGAGGCGGTGATGCCGGCGCTGGGGAGCGGCTGCGGATACAGATGGAGCTTCGTTCCCTCACTGCTGCTCACTTGCTGTGCGGCCCGGTTCCTAACGGGCCCCGGACCGGTACTGGTCCGCGGCCCCGGGGTTGGGGACCCTTGCTAACTCACAAGGTTTTGGTTCACACATTTTTATACACACACACATATACACACATACGCAGTACACACAGTTGGAATTGCTTTCCAGTCGCTCATGATCGCTTTAAGTTCTGGAAGTTTCTCTTAGCATAATGGTCAGCCTCTGGTAGAAGTATTCATCGCTGTTTCCCATTCATCAGAAGAACATTCCAATCTCTGTGCATTTTCCACTTGATAAAATTACAAGTTCAGCTTTCTTTACTATATGAATTTGGTTTCCCATGTTTTTTGATGCAATATTTTCTTTTCCCTTTTTCTCTCCATCCCTCTTTTCTTTCCCTTTTCTTTTTTTTTGCTTTTTGAACTTGTTTGATGCATACTGGAGAATATACGATATGTACTAGATACATAAAGATGATCAGGGCCCCTGTCAGCTCACCACCGGTTTAAGAAGTCCACGTCACAACCTCGTGGGTCTCGTCAGTGAATTTCCTTCCCACCCCGCCCGGCCCGCACTGGCCCAGCCCGGGTTCCCAGTGTCTGGATGTTCCGTGCATCATCCTCCGGCCTTCGAGCTGCGTGCAGTTTACCATCCATCTCCTCCCCAGTGAGACCTCGTGTGGTGTGGCTCATTCGGACCGTGCAGAAGGGCTGACCCATGCCCGAGTGTCTGAGGCTCGTTTCCCTCCTTCGCGTTTCTGAATTTCTGTCCCAGGCTCGTCGTTGACACATCCTAGCATTTCCTCGAAAGGCTGTGCCGTGCTCGTCTATGCACGTCTCTCCTGTCACTGGGCACTTGGATTGCTCCAGGCTCCTGGCTGTCACCCACTGCAGCTGTGACCTTCTTACACGCTGCTCACACTGCACGTTTATAATGGTTTCTCCTCGGTGTACGCTCGAGGGTACAGTTACTGCACTGTCAGCGTTCGGTGCTACAAGACGATAGTGTTTTGTAAAAATGGTGGAAGCAGATTGGACTCTTAGCAGTTGGAGCTTACCTTTACCAAAACTTGGCATTTACTTAATAGTTAACCTACTGGTAGCAAATAGTATCTCCTTGTGACTTTACCTTACATTTACCTGATGACTCATGAGTTTGGGCATCTTTTCATATTGCCATTCTTGAGTCTTCTTCTGCAAAATGCCCGTTCGTACCCGTACCCTTTTTGCCCGTATTTCTGTTGGGTTGCCTTTTTCTTGTTGATTTATATCATCAGCATTTTACATGTTCTGGGCCCTAATCCTTTCCAAGTCACATGGGCCACGACAACCGTCTGCCAGCTCCTGGCTTTCTCGTTTTCCTCGCAGTACCTTTGGATGGACAGGAGCTATGACTTCATACAGTTGACACATTTGAATTGATGATTTTCTGCCTTTTCAGTTCTGTACTAGTTACCACAGCTGCCAGCCACCTCTGGACGGGGCGGGTCAGCCCTCACCTCGTGGTCGTTCATACACGTCAGATTCGTAGGAAAAGCTTTGGTGTCTCGGTGGAGGCGCCTGGATCTGTAGGCACACGTGGCGAGGTGGACACCACCCCGGTGTGAGCCTCAGGAGCGTGCCGTGTCGACATTCGCTTGGGTCTTCAGTCTCGCCCGGTGTCGCCAGCTCTTTGACAAAGAGCCTGCCCGTCTTTCGTGACATCTCCCCCAGGACCTTACTCATAGTTTCCGTTTTTATTGCTTTTATAAGTGGTATCTTTTTTTAGGATGAGGTTTTTCTTTACAATCAGTATATAGAAATGCTATTCATTTTTGTGCACTCATCTTATATCCAGTTTCCTTGCTAAATTCTCTTTTTAATTTTGGTATACTCTGTATGTACTTTGAGTTATGTGTGGCCGATAGCATCAACTACGAATGAGAGCTTTGTTCTACTCCGTTGTTTGCTGCTTTTACTTGCCACGTTGTGCTAGCTAGGACCGACGCCATGTCAGGTAAGGGTATGGTGATAATATCATGTTATTTGTTTTAAAGAGAAAGCTGCTAATTTTTCACCATCAGAAATAATGCTCGCTGCAGGCTTTTGGTAGAAAGGAGGTTTCCTTGTCTTCTGGCTGTCAGGGAAAACTTAAAGTCATGAATGGGCTTTGCATTTTAATAAATTATTTTTCTGTACCAGTTGAAATGATTCTGTGATTCCTAGCCCCCATGTCTGTTAGTGTAGATAATTACTTTTATAGACTTTTTAACGTTAAATCGCTTTTGCATTCTGGGTTGAACCTTACTTGGTGACCGAGCGTCATCTTTTAAACACCTGTTGGACTAGCCTTACTAATTTTTTAAGGTTTTTCAACTATGTCTGTGAATGAGACTGGCCTTTTTTTTTTTTCGTTTCTTATAGTGTCCTTGTCCTTGGGTTGCAAAGATAAACTGGCCTCGTAGGATGATTGAGCATTCTCTATTTTCTCTTCTCTGGAAGAATTTAGATTAATCTTTTCTTTGAAAATTTGGTCGATTTTGCCCATGTAACCGGGTGTTTGTGGGAACTAGCAATTTAACTGCTTTTATAGTTATAAGATTATTTTTTAGTTCATTAAATTAATTACATTAAGCCAGGTGTTCAAGTTTTTGAAATGGAAAGTCGTTCATAGCGTTCGCACGTTTTAAACCTGCGCTTACGCTCTGTTTTCATTCCTTGCATATTTTTACTTTCTCTGCATTTAACTTGTCTGTCCCGTGAGACAAGTGCCTGTTTTTGTCATCCTTAGGACCCAGATTTTGACTGTGATCTTGTCTGTCGTGTCTTAGATTTATAGCTCTGTGGGCTGATGTGTCATTTGTTTTGAAAAATTCTCGACTCGTTTCTCCCTATATTGCTCTTCCTCACCCCTTCCCTCCCTTGCGGGATTGAATTAGGGGGGGAGGGCAGGCCTGTCGGCAGTGTCCCTCAGAGCTATAATGCTCTTGTTTCTTTCTAGTCTCTTCTCTTTCTGTGCCCCAGTTTTGATGTTTCCTGTTGTTCTATCTGCTAGGTCACAAATCCTGTTTTCTGCCCTGTCTAGTCTCCTATTAATCTTACCCAGTGAGCTCTGAATTTCAGATTTTCAGAACTAGGATGTTCATTTCATTTTTTAACGTGTATTTCAATTCTGTATTTAAAATTCTCAGCTGTCTCATTTTGTCTTTCTTATTTTTAAACAAATCTTAGTTATTTTAAATTTCTTGTCTGCTAATGCCAGCATCTTGATTGCTCACTCTTTTGCTTGTATTTTCGTATTTTCCTCCTTTTGGTGTGGTGCACACACGCACACATGCGTGCGCAAAAACGCACACACACACGACCGTTTCTGCACATTAGTGATCAGTTTATTTGCACCTGACCTTTTATTGTCAGTGCGTATTGTGTTTGAGGTTCCCGCCAACGTTCCCCCAACGGTGGCCCGTGTCCCTCCCTGGCAGTCGCCTTTGTCCCTCCCCAGCAGCCCATGTCCTTCCCCGTTGTCCCTCCCCAGCGGCCTGTGTCCCTCCCTGGCGGTGTAACCTGTGTTGGATCTTTGGGGCAATGTCATATCTGCGGCTCCGTCCTAACACGTGGATGAAATCCGTGCTCACGGGTGTTTAATGTGGTCTGAGCACTAGGCCGGGCCGGGGAGGCTTCCGGGGTCTCCTGAGGGCAGGGCCATGGCTCGTTGCTTTGGCCCCGGTAGTGTTACGGTCACTTATTCGTGTTGTCACTCGAGGCATCATCCCCTGCTGTTCGTCGGGTGCTCCTGGCGGGCGTGTTTCAGGGGACACGTGTCTGCCTTCGAGCTGGCCAGACGGGAGCCTGACCGTGGAGAGTGATGCTCGGGGACCACAGGCTTTCCTTGTGGCTGGGCTCCTGCCTCATCAGTGACGTCAACTCGTCACCTCCTGGGCCTCCGTTTCCCTCGTGCGCATGGCAGCGGGGTGGGTGAGCACGGCGATGAGAGAAACCTGTATCTGTGCTGTGTCCACTGTGGTGACTGCCGGTCCCAGGTGACTGCGTGGCACTTGAAAGGTGACCCGTGATACTTAGGGGCTGAATTCTTCATTTCATCATGTCCTAAGTAATTGAAAGAAGTAGCCCACGTGGCTCACAGCCACGGTGCTGGACGGCGCGGGCCCGGGCGGGCCGCCTGTTTGTGTAGTGGCCTTCAGAGGCCATTCGGACCCTGCCGTTCGGTGTCCCGTGCTCGCCTGTCTCTCTGCACCCGCATCTCCTTCGTGCACAGACACACCCTCCCGTCCCCGTCTGTGCTGTTTCATGTGGTGTCACTTCCGTGTGGGAGGAACTTGCCTGACCAGGGCGTGCGCAACATGAAGCGCACCAAGTCAGAGCAGAGAGCCGGCTGGAGATCAGCCTGTGACGTGAAACCACTCAGGTAAACCGAGGCATCGTGACACTGTGCCCGGGGCCTTGTCAGCTTTCCTTCAACCAGGTTTTGGGTTTTTGTCAAAATTAACAATTTAAGTTTATAGTTCAGTTTTTTTTTTTGTTACAAGTAACTGCTGTTTGTAAATGAGAATAATTTCTCTTTGGATTTATGGTACGAATAATGTGCTCGAGAGTCACAGACCTCTGACCCCTTGGGTCTGGGCACGATAGACGTGGGGTCTGACGCCGGACCCGGGCAGGGTGTCCCCGTGCATCTTAAAAGAGCTGCTCTGCGAAACTGGGTTAGGTGATTTTAGAAACTGAACAGTCACTTGGTAGTTAGGTGTTTGGGTTTATCTGTGGAAGTGCACTGCTCATTAAAGCTTGGTGCGTTTTACCCCGTGGATCCGAAGCTTTTATGGGCCCAGTGATCAGATTCTTCCTCTGCGTTTGGCTCACCAATTGTGACTCATTCCAGGTGATAGGTGACCCACTGAACCAAATTCCTGTTTTTTTTTCTCCTCTCTTTTGATCGGTGTCACTCTAGCCTTGTGCGACCGTTCAGTATGGCCCTGTCCTTACCCTGCCTCCCATCTTCCCGGGGCGGGGGGTCTGCCTGGGCCTTATCTCTTCACACAGGGCAGCTTCCCGTCTTTCTAGGCGGAGCCATGTGTGTAGTTAGAATGACAAGAGGGCCTCCTGGGGCGCAGGCTCCTGCAGAAACGGCCCTGCGTCTGGTCACAGAGGATGTCGTGGCGTTCCTAAGGCCTCTGCAGGACAGTTCGGGTCTTCCCGTGTCCAGCAGGATGATGCTGGAAGACAAGTGCTGCTCCGTGAGTCCCTGCAGCTCTGCATGGCGGGGACAGCACCGGCAGCCCCCCCTCGCAGGTGGCGGCTGACAAGGGGGTGCGGGTGGCTTGTGCTGGCCGCTTGCAATCTCACTTTTAATTTGATTTTCACCCTTTTTAAGAAAATGGATCATTTCTTTGGGATCAGACAGGAAGCTCTTTTATAAATACTTCAGGAAACACAAGTGTCTAGACTTTCCGTTGTCACTAAATTTTCCTGCAGCCATCCCCACCAAGAGCCACCATCCGCACCGCAGACTTTCCGTTTGCCTTCTTGGTATCCGAGAACAATACGTACGTTTTAAAATTTATGGAAGTCGAGAGAATGGCCAGTGAGGGGAGAGACTACTTTAAGAACGAGATTAATACATGGGCTCAAGGGACATAACATTTTAGTAAAATCGGAATTGTATAGTTATCCTGGCTGCGCCTTCGACCTCTCGCTTCCTTATAAAAATGTCTAAATAAAATATCGGTGGCCGTCGCTGGCCGTTATTCTCGTCTTCCTCACGTGGCCCGACCTGGAACCCACTCAGGTTTTGGAGTCTGGGCCACGTGTCCTGTTCGTGTCACGGCAGCCTGTGCAGTGCGGTGTAAGCATGACACATGGTGCTCGCCCTCTCCACAGTACAGATGTTTCTGGGAAAAAACACAGGGAAAACATCCCCCAAAGCAGAGTTTCGTCCTGGTCTAAATAAACTCACGCGCGGTCTGCGCTTTTCCTCCTCTTACTGCGCGTCGATGCAGCGGGCCTGATGCTCTGTGCTGCTGCTGGTGCTGCTGCTGCTGCTTTTGGTTTTTTTTGGCAGGACAGGCCTGTTGGAGGAGACGCTGTGAGCAGGTATTCTGAATGGTTCCTGAGCTGGAGAGCTCGCTGCTGGTCTGATTTATAATGTGATAGAAAGCTGCTGGCCACCTGACACTAATCTTGATTTATGACCCATCTAACCTTTTTATCTCCCAGCCACGGCGCAGTCCCGTCCCCAGAGCCCGTGTCTGTGCCAGCGTGGTTCCGAGGCGGGCGTGGCATCGTGGTCCCTCCCAGGATGTCCACGCACGGTGTCAGCACCGATGGGGCCACGGAGCCCTGCAGGGTCCTCCGCCCGGCCCCGCATCCGCGTTGCCCGCGCGGCGCCTTCGCAGTCAGGACAGCGCTGCGTGCACACAGCCTGGGGCGCTGGGTCAGTTTTTCCCACTGTTTATTTCCATACGTTCAGACTCGCAGCAGTGGCCGCACTCCTGCTCTCATGTCGCCTGCGGGTGACGTCTTGCCCTGCACGGTCACCGCAGGCGTCCGCGTGGCGCCACACCACTGACCTTGGCCGGACCTCTCCGCCGTCCGCACCCGCGCGCTCTGTACCGCTGTTCTGGCCGGGCCCCCACGTGACATCCAGTCATCCGGGACCTGGACGCTTGAGCAGCTCTGGCCGGTCGCCCGTGGTGTCCTCGTGGGCTCTGTGCTGCTGGGTCGTCTCGCGGTTGCTTGGAGCCTCACACGCGGCGAGACACGCACAGAGCCCTGAGCCGTCTCGGAGTGGCCCATCCTGGGGACGGCACGTCTGCGCCAGTCACCGGTGATGCCGGTGGCCGTTGGTTAGGGGGCCCTGTCACGGGTCCCCAGGCACGCCGCCACC
>NW_006436291.1:1878630-1878900 GCF_000325575.1 Pteropus alecto | reverse complement strand
GGCGCGCCGGGCAGTGGCTCCTGGGCCCCGGGACTCGCCCGCCGCCCCTAGCGCGCCTTGCTGTCCTGCCCTGCAGTGGAGCCCAAGCTCATGGTGGACGGGACGTCCCCTCCCAGCATCAGCCACGTCTCCAGCGACCTGGTTCCTTCTCCCGGAATATGGCCACGAGAGACGCCGGCCTGGGCCCCGGCCGCTGTGGCTCCTGGCGCTGTCAGCGGACAGGCCGAGGGGGCCCGTGTGCCTGCGCCAACCCACACGCGCGCGTCACAG
>NW_006436291.1:1839148-1878531 GCF_000325575.1 Pteropus alecto | reverse complement strand
CCCCACACCCGCCCGCCTGTGGCGCGGTCACCCCTGCGGGCGGGCGGCGGGCAGGCACAGCCGTTCGTGGAGGAGGGAGCCGCCTGTGCTGCCCGGCGGACAGGAGCATCCTCTTCACTGTCCGCATGAGCCCGCTCAGGAACGCAGGGCTGACGCCGGGAATGGACAGAAAATGGAATAGTTTTGTTTCAAAACAGGTGGAACGGCTAATGAGCTTATTTCTCAGACATCCAGGTGTCGCTCCTGGAGAAGAAAGAGAACAGCGAGGGTCCGCGGACGTCACGCCGTGAGCGCGGCGATTTCCCTTCTCGGCCTTCTTGCTAATTTAGGTTTTTGCCGTTGTTGTCGTTCACCCATTTTATTTTAATTCTCGGTCTTGGTTGAAATGCCACTTTTTACCTACATATGATTTGCTAAGATTCTCTTCGTCGTAAACAGAGATCCTGAAAATTTGTTCTGCGGCCCTGAAACCCTTTACAAGGCCTGGCTGCGCTAACATCTGAGGGGGCACACACTGTCCGTCCGGTTTTAAAGGATTGCATGTCTTCATGGGGCCCGTGTTTGGTGGCACCTTATACCTGACTCATATTTCATGGACTTTGTCCTGGAGTAGGGTTTGGAGGTGGCAAAGGACTATGACACTTAGCTGGCAGAAATACAAACGGGTCACTCAGTGTTCGTCGGATGAAGGCTGAAGGCGGCCGGGCACCGTTGTGAAGTGTCTGGATGGTGTTCTCGGGGGCCAGGAGCATTGACATGCCTGCGCGTGGCCCGCCACACTCCTGCTGTGGCTGTCGGGTGGGCGTGTGTCCTCGCACACCACGAGATGGAAGCAGCCCATGTGGGCATGCGTCCCGCATGGCGGCTCCTCCGCGGAGTGGCCTGGACCCCAGTGGGGGTTGGCGGCCTTTGTTACTCAGGACAGCTGGGCCTCTGCTGACCAGCGCAGAGTGTGATGTGTCTGCCTCACAGACCGTCGTGAGTCTGGCAGAAGTGTAGGCTTTGAAGTATGTTGGATTTGACCTTGAATACCCACCTGCCACTTACGTGCTGTGCCCTTGGGCTGGTTACTTAACCTCTCAATCTGTTTTCTCATCTACAAGTAATTTGCTCTACTTGAGGTTTGCTGGATCGAGTAAATGAGCTGATGCATGCGAAGCCCCTGGCCCAGTGCCAGGCATAGGCAGCTAATAAGTTTTGTCCCTACCACCTAGACCTTTCCGTAGTCCGTTGGCATGAGGTCACCTGCACAGAGGTGCAGAGGCGTTCTTTCTCTGAGAATACATACTTGCTTTTTGACAAAAAGGGAATCAGTGGTCACGTGGTTATTTGGCTTTGACTCATAGAAACAAGCCAAACAAAGCATGGGTGACATGTGTCCGAGGTGCGGCCGGGGTCTGAGGCGGTTCCTCCGTGTGGACGTACGTGAGGGGGCTCGGGCCAGCTGCCTTTCTGATGGCCTCGTGACTTTTGTCTACACCTCCCGTCACCTGTAATTAGGGATAATGGTTGTGAGGACTCAAGGATTTCTGCCTTTCTTTTTGTCCTTCAAATCAAGTTGCAGTCCTTGATTACGCAATAAACTCGCAGAGATGAGCACCAGCGAGACGGAGGGACACTCGTGTGCAGCACCACGGACCTGGCAGGGACAGCGGGCTTGGGAGCAGCCGAACCCAGACAGCACAGAAATGCATGCAGCCTAGACACGCACTTCTCCCCATGGCCCTACTCCGCGTTTCCTTTATAGTTAAGACTGAGCTGACCACTGAATGTAGATGTTTAGAGTCACTGTGAAAGCCACACTGTTAATGGGCAGGGACCGCATCTTGTGGTTCACGGTGAGGGCAGGTAATGGTTTTGCCCACGCCGCTCGGAATTTTTCCTTTTTCTATTATCCTCCGGCTTCTGGTCTTCAGGTGTGTCGCTATTTCAGTCTTAGGAAGGATGATGGATGACGCCGGAAAGTTTCTTCGGAGGCACTTGTGATATTGTGCAATGCACTTGGGGTCAGCTGCACTTGACTGGTGCATGATTTATCCTACGTCCCTGCCACTTCCCGAGATGAAGCTGCTGTTTTATCAAAACTGCCAGCAACTGTGATTTAGAATTTATAAACCTCCATTTTCAAATAATTGTTCTGATTACTTTCTGCCTTGGCAATAAAATGATAAAGGTAATTGCAACACAAATGTGAGATAGCACCAAAATACAATAAAATTAACCTGAATTAGCTCGGCTTGTCGATGAGAAGTATTTATGAAATGTAGTGTTGCAATAAGGGAGGGCGATATTATAGCTGCAAGGTGAGTTATTGCCTTAATGTAATACTGTTTGAAATTTAAAAAAGAGACTGTTTCTGTTGAGGGTGATTGTGCTTTTGAAATTAAGTTGAAGCGATTCTTATAATTGGCACCAATAATGCATTCTGAAGGTAATATCTGTTATCGTGTTACGCCTGCTCGCCCTGCCTTTTATTTAGTGGTTCCTGGCTTCAGCTTTTCGATACTCAGGTAGCAGCCAGCGCGGAATCCTCACGGGCGGGGGGCTGGGTGCTGAGTTCTCCTTCAGTGCTGCCCTTGTCTGAATGGTAGCGTTTAGGAAGCATTCGAGGAAATGATTGAGCTGTCAAAGGTAAGTATTATCGTTAATTTTTTAAAAAATGTTTAGAGGAAATTCTTATGTGTCTTGTTTCCGACCAGTGCCTGTGGACAGGAATGTCCTCTGTCGCCTGGTGGCCGTCAGCACGGTCAGACCCAGTGCCTGTCTCTATAACCTTCCCTTCACAGTCGTAACGTGAAATTCATGGAAAATGTGTCTCATGTGCTGTGTAGAAACTCGAAGGCTGATGTAGAGGAAAGGCCGGCATCCCTGACAGACTCACGTGTGCTCAGGACGGAAGTGTTTGTGCGGGAAGACGGAGCGAGCAGGTGTGGGAGCCGCAGACGGACACGGACGGCCTGGCGGGTGGCAGCCCACCATGCGACAGCGCGGCCGTGAGGGCCGCGGCCGGTCCGCAGGGGTGCCAGCTCTCTGTCACGTTCCCAGGCACACAGGTCCATCCTGCCCATGAGTGGCGGGGACGTTGCGTCCCTGGAGACCGCCCTGTGTGGAGCTCCGCGTTGGGTTCAGACCGCGTTCGGAACAGGTGCAGGGCGGCCGAGAGCGTCACGGGTGGCGGCGTGACTCTTGTTCAGACCGCTCTGCGTGGGAGTAGCCTCTGCAGTCGTCACAGCAGACGCCTCCCCACATCCCTGCTGAGGGCAGCCGGAGAGGACGCGGTCCCCACGTCAGGTCAGGACGCTCCTGGCACACTCCCGGCCAGGGGCCCGCAGGGACCGGTCTCCGGCCAGGGCGGGGCCGGTGGGATGGCCGCAGCCTGCAGGTTAATCTGAGCATCCGCGAGGCACTGCGCCCTCATGCTGTCATCGACGCATGGGTCCCCAGTACTCACGCTGTCCCAAGGCCTCGGCGAGCCCCTCCACGGCCTCGCCTACCTCCGCTGTCGCCTGACTGTCTGGCCGTCCACCCGGAGGTTCCGGAACCGCGTGCTGGGAGCCGCTCCGTCCTGCGTGTGTGCGCACGCCCACCTCCCACTGGTGACACCTCGTCATCGGCCCTCTGAGCTCCCGCCCACCCCTCACGCTGCACAGAGACCCCCCTGAGCCTTGAGCTGGGCGTCGCGTTCTCCAAACACGTTTCTCTGGGTCCGTCTTAGGGCGACGAGACGCTTAAGGAGTGGGGCCAGCCTCATCTCTGCCGCTGGCGGCTGCGCGTCCTCGCACACGTCACGTACGACCCCAGCAGCCTCCGTCTCCCCCTCTGCGATGGGGTGACCCGACCTCAGTACTTGCGGCGTTACGGTAGGGAGCTGAGCAGGAAGGGCCGTGAGGCCCGGGGAGACCTTGCGTGCCACGCTCTGAAGTGTCCCCATGCGGCATCACTGCAGGTCACCTGGCGCCAGCCCTCCCGGGGCCGGCGTCGCTGTGCCCAGTCTGCACTGGCCGCGTCCCTGGGAGCAGGCTGCTGCAGGACGGTGTGCGGGCTCATGTCACCGTGCTCCTAGGCACGGATGTGACACCTCTCCGTCTGACAGCACAGATGCAGGACGGTGGGTGACGGGGCGGCCTGGAGGCCTGGTGGGCCTGTCCGAATGAAGCCCAGACAGACAGCTCCACGTGGATGGAGAGGGTCACCTCCTGAGAGCGGCCCAGGTCACTGTGGCGCCCACGCCAGGGCCTGGCTTGAAAATGACCTCCCTGGGGGTGTCAGCTGGGACGCTGCTGGGTGGAGACCCGGAACTCCAGCAGTGACCTTCCTGGTGCCTGCGGAGCCCTGCGCTCCGGCCGGGGTGGGGAGGCCGGGTGTGTGTGTGACCCGAGCTGTGGGAAGGTCACTCGCAGGGGCTCCCGTGAGCAGCCAGAGTGCCGTGGTTTTGGGCCCCTTTCACTCGTCCGGGCTCACTCTGCCACTGTGTCGTGCTCGCGAGCTTTGGACTGCATTACTTGCGTGTGAGGCGGAGACCCTCTCTGGCCCCCGCAGTCAGCAAGGTTCTTCTCTCGGACATGTTACCGTTGAAGCCTCAGCCGCCAGGGACAGCCTGGAGCTTCTCTCCTTATTCCGTGGCAGGTTTTAGGGCTTGAATCAGAGAGAAAACGTGACGAAACCACTGGGTTCAAGGTGGTGTGACAAGCACCTGGCAGGGAGGGGCGCGTCCTGTCCTCCAAGGTCTCCGGGCCTGGGGGGCCTGCTTGGCCTCTGACCTGGGACACACAGGAGCCTCGCTCGGTCACCGTGGGTTCCCAAGGACTGATGGCCGGAGGGAGAGGGGTTAGGGTGTGACTGAAAACTCCCTCCCAGGGTCTCCCCAGGGCTTCACCCCCCTTCAGCACACCTCCCTTCGAGGAGTGACTTGTGGGGACCGGCGACCTTGGGTGTGACAAGGAAGCCTCACGCATGGTTTGCCCTACAGGGTCTGATGGGGATGGTTGTACCAAGAGAGCCCGTGCCAGGGGCCTCGGAGGAAGGGGACAAAGGTAGCTTGAGGTCTGCAGAGCCGGAAGGGGCGTGCGTGAGCGCAGGTGACCTCCACAGCAAGCGCGTGTTGCTGGGGTCAGGAGTCCCCAGGTTTCACGCGCTCGAGGTCGCCTGTGTCTTAGCCAGTGCTGACCTCTCCACATACGTGAGGCTCAGTTAATTTGGGAAAATTAAATGTACATCTTAGGCCAGATGGCTCACCTGACTGAAAGAAGCAAAGGTGATATTTTTTGTCATGAAGAAGCTTTGCAGATGTTGCTAATTATTTCAGAGAACTCATCAGTACACTGAACTTTAGAGAAGTCAAAGGATTTGGCCAGTTCTTTCAAGAAAGCAGCTCCGAGGGGCTCTGGCTTGTGGAGGCAGCTGTGTAACTCCCAGGGGAAGCCAAGATCCTTGTCCATCATTTGGCTTTACAAGGGTTCTGTTTGCTCTTTCCTTTTAGGTTGAAATTTTTGCTTTTCCTATATGAGATGTTTATTATTGCTACCCAGAAGTGTCTGGAATATATATTGCTTTAAGCCGAGGGATAAAGCTTACTCTCGTGACGGTTTAATTTTTATTGCATTCCCAGAGTGTGCGGGCTGCCGCTCGGAGGGGACGCGTGGCGGTTCCTGCCCCCCGGGACCACACTCAGAGTCACGTCTCCCGCACGAGTCGCATCCCAGGGAGGTCACACACCCACGGTCCCCGCTCACTGCGCTGCTGCTTTCTGTTTGCCTGGCACGTTAATATTTCTCTGCACTCTCCGTGATTTCTGTAGAAAAAGTTGCGTTTTACCACACAAAATATTTTATAGTAATAGTAGGTAATTATTTTAGTTCCAGGTTGTTTAAAATTGATAGAATGACTAAATCTTCAGCTAAAATTCTACTATAGAGTAATTTAGAGAGGCTATAATTGCCATGTTATGTTTTCCAATTTATCCATAGGTGACTTTAGAAAAGTAATTCTACTCTGCCAGACAATTTATTTCTCTATTGTCTATTTAGCTTTTCCCTGGTTATATGTGATTCTGGGATATAAAGTTGCTTGGCTCATTGAAACCTGTACATGTAATATTTAAAAATTTTTTAAATCTAAATTTTAAGTATCAAAAAGCTTCTCCTGTCGACCAGCCTCTGATAAAAGCGTGACACTACATTGCTCCGGAGCCAGCAGGGAAGAGGAGGAAGAGCAGAGGGTCTGGGTGCGCCCCAGGCCAGATCCCCGTTCCCAGGGGCCGCGGGGGCCGTGCTCGGAGCCCACATGGAGGCGCAGGTGCAGAGGCGCCCGCCCGCCAGCTCCCTCAGCACACGGCACTGGCCCAGGGCGCCCGCCACTGTCTCCTCCGAAGGGCGCCAGGGGGTGCCAGGTGCAGGTCTGCTAAGGAAAGGGGCTCGATCGCCACAAAAGTGATTCTTCTGAAAATGTTTATTGGCTGTTTCACAGAGACTGAAGTATGATACAGTTGCCAAAAACAAGTGGATTTGTAGGGAACCGCGTGTCTTGGGGAGAACACGAAGCATGAGACTGGGTGGAACACGGGAAGGTGTGACCCAGGTTCCACGTCCCTCTCCGTGGCGCCCCGCTCGGCAGTGTGAAGGGACACCCTTGCAGCCAGAGCCCTCTGCCAGCCGTTGGGGTGGCTATGGGAAGGGGGCGCAGGGCGGGGTGCCGTGGCAGGGCTGAGACGCAGCAGCATCGTGCTGGTGGTGGCAGCCCAGTGAGGGCCCTTCAGAGCAGCGTTCGGACCGGCGAGGAAGGCACCGGACGTGACACGTGATAGTCGGACGTGGCTGCCAGGCCGCTTTTCTTTCATAAATCACAGGCTCGTGGGTTATTTTGGGCGGTGCAGTGACTTTATCGCTCTGTATCAGCTGTGGGCCGAGGAAGAGTTTTTAGGAGGTTTACAGAAATGTACGTGTCTATAAAAATACCAAATGTGTAAGAAGCACATGCAGGCATCAGCACAGGGAAGAAAGGCAGGGAACTGAGTAGCTGCAGATGCAGTAAGCGGTCCATGCCTTCTGTGGGACTGTCCCCACAGGCCATGCGTGCGGCAGGGAGACCCTGTGGCCAGTGCCGCGACAAGCCCAAACCCACGGCTGTGAGAAGCTCAAGCGTCTGGCCGGACGGTTTGTTTAACGGGCCACGCCCACCGGCTGCCCGAGATTCAGTGAGCTGGTGACCTTGGGGATAGTCGGGGCTTAGGGGGCTGGCACCTCCTGTTCACAGGGCAGCAGACTCCTGGGTGGTTAACTCAGGCTCAGAGCCCCCGAGATGGCACTGCACGCGGTCGAACCTGTGCCGAACGCCCGCAGCTCCAGCGCCTTGGGCCACCCGCTCCTGCCCAGCCCGAGGCCCCCAGGGAGTGCGCTGTCTTGGGGCATGTGCCTCCCCAAGGCCGTCTCTCCTGTCCTCCGTCTGGCCATTGTCTTCCCAGGTCGGGCGGGGGCTTAAAGCTCGGTCCTGGGTGTGTGGCAGGCGAGAAAGGACGGCGAATGCAGTTCTCAGCGTGTCTGCTCCACAGACCCGGCGGGCTGGGACTCAGGGAGGCGCAGGGGGCAAGGCCAGCTCTGCCCCCCCCGGACCTACAGGAGAGGCACAGCCAGCTGTCGCTCTGGTCCCCACATTGTCGCCCACCGGCGCCGTCCTTTCCTCAGCCGTCACAGCTCACGTTTGGGCTGCCTGTCGTAAAGCGCACTTAGTGTTCGCGCTCGACCAGCTCAGTCTTGGTTTTAACACCCTCTTTAGCCTGTCCTGAAACACCCCAGTGAAGACAGGATCTTGATGTGATTTTGTTTTGTTTTTTTACGTTAATTTAGTCCATGATGGATAAACTCGTACCTGAACTGACCCACCCAGGGCTTGGCCAGCACCCCAGAGCCCCGCGACCCCGTGCTTTTGCTCAGACGCCTCCGTGCTCTGGGAAGGTCACCCCTGTGTCCGTGAGCGGCGGGTGTGCAGGGCCCTCGCGAGCAGGGAGGCGGAATCGCGGGCAGACACGAGTCGGTACCGGACCAGGTTTGGGTTGGGGGGGCCAAAACATCGTTGGGGCGTAGTCTGTACCACTCAGCGTCCTGGACGTAGGAAGCATGTTTGACTTGGTAGCGTTTATGACTTGGGGGGAGGACATGCAGAAATCGGAGCCCTTCCGCGTTGGCGGGCATGTCGCGTGGTCAGCCGCTGTGGAAAACGGCGTGGTGGCTCCCTGCGCGGAGGCAGTGCCAGGGCCAGGCGTGCACCCAGAAGTGGTCCGTCCATACCAGCGGGAAAGACAGCGCCTGGACCTGCTCAAGGGTGTCGTCGAACGGGGCGGTGACATCCAGGGCAGTGTGAGGACACTTGTCAGTCTCCATGAGGGAGGGCGGGTGTTGTCCGCCCTCTGGGCAGATGCTCCCGTTCCAGACTCTGTCCGTCTGTCCTTTCCGCCACAGTCAGCGTGTTCTGAACCCCCAGGGGAGCCCTGTAGGAATGGGGAAAAGGGCAGCGTCTTCACAAAAGCTTGTTTAAGGTATTTCATGTTAGTTTGCTCACTAGCGGGTTAGGTTCTTAGAGTTTAAAGGAGTAATTAATTATGAAAGCCACTTCGTTCTGTGACAGTCTGGGTGTTCTGACTCAAGTTACCTTTGAAATGAATGTCATAGATCCATGAAATTTTCATCTGTGCGTGTTGTTGAAGAATTCATTTTGCTGTAATTTAGATAAAACGTGCCAGCTGAATTTGTAGTAACGTTCTCAAAGTTTTACATTTTTGGTTTTGAAATACACTGTAGGGGTTTCCTCGTGGACGTGGGACGGCGGGAGGTGATCACATCAATCAGGTATTTGAATGAAGACGGGGTGTAGCTTACATATGCTTTTGTAATAATCCCGATTTCCAAGGAAAAATATTTGCACAATACTTAGTCATTGTGTCATTTGTAGATAAATTGATTATGAGTTGGTCTTTGTTTTTTATTGAAACATAGATTCTGTGTATAAACGTGGATTTTATGTATATCTTCTCCACATATATAACAAGTGTTTCAAATCAAATAACTTGAGCAGAAATGATTCTTCTATATTAAACATTAAATTCTCATTTAAGCCACGGATATTCCTCCTGGGTTAATCCGACGCCTTCACCCTGCCGTGCGCACAGTCGGAGGTCCCCGTGCCGGGCCAGCCTCATCCTTGGGCTCTGACCAGCTCTTGCAGCATGTGGCAGAGAACTCTGGAGCCCTCCCGGTTCCTGGGTGCTCGGCTCCTGCAGTGGGGGGGACGGGGAGCAGGCACAGCTCAGCACCACAGGAGCAAAGGAGAGTCAGAGGTCTGTGCTGACTGAACCGCCTGCAGGTGTGACGCGGCCTGCTGTCGATTCTGAGAGGACACGTGTGCAGGGCAGACGTGTGGCCACGCTGCTTCTTCAGCCTGGCACTGGGGCCCCAGGGCAGGAGGCAAAGGGGGTCCAGGCGCTCACAGCCCACCACTGCGGAGACTTGTTGCAGAGGGGGATGGAGGGCCTGAGCCGCGGTCACCCGGGGTGTTGTCCCACCCTCGACAGCTCCAGGGGCTGAGACTAGGGCATGGGGGCACTTCCCAGAGCAAAGTAGGACAGAGTCCCTTCTGGTAAGCTCTGCCCACTGCCTGGGGTGGGGCGGGACCCAGCCTGTTACCTGACAGCTCCAGGCAAGGCAAGCCTTATGTTGGCCAGTCAGGGGACAGTTGGTCTTCGGTGTCGACTGCAATTCCCAGAGAGGGTCACATGCGTGGGCGAGAGGGCAGCGCTGGTTGGGGGGGGCAGGGCGTTGCACCCACTCAATGCGCTGTGCCCCTGAGTCCAGCCTCAGTTGGGGGTTCTACGTCTGCTCAGCGTGGTGTGTCCTTGAGTCTGGCCTCAGGGGGTTCTGTGACCACTCAGCGTGGTGTGTCCCTGAGTCCGGCCTCAGGCCAGAGTCTGAGACCGTGACGTCCCGCGCCGCATATAGTGGTGTAGCCTGCGGGGACAAGGGCCAGCACGGGAGTGGGCCCGTGCAGGCGAGGGCGGCTGTGCCTTGTGGGGCATCTCTCCCAGAGGCAGAGCAGCCCGCGCTGGCCAGAGGGCACGTGGAGAGGCGGCTTCAGGGGTCTCCATTTGAATATCTCAGCTTATCGCCCGGACACCTGTAGCCCCGGAGGCAGAGCCACAGCCGGAAGGGCAGTTTCCTCTCCTTCCAGGCCCTGAGGGGCCGTCCTCGGGGGCAGAGTCTCTCCTGAGCTTCCCAGCTCCATGTCGGTTCCGAGCTTAAACCACAGCTTCTCCGTTGGTTGTTTAAAGGCCTGAGTGGCCCTCCTTCCCTCTCGCCATTTGCGCAGCCCCTGGAAAGCTCCGCGGGTGGCCCAGCTGCTCTGCCAGGATACACTGGGCCACCGTCTCGCCAGCACTGGGGCCAGCTCCACCGTTGGGAGTGTTCCCGCAGGGAGCATGTGCCCCACCGAGCCAATGTCATGGGGATTCTTACAGCAGCCCCGAGCGGACTGGACGGAGTTAGTAGGCGGTGGACACACCTGTGTCCCGATGTCCCCGGCCTCACTGTGGGCGGAGTGCGTGACGTGGCTGGCTTGTCCTCCCTCCCCCAGACATGGCATTTCCAGAAGTTGGACGGGACTAACCCAGAGCTATGTGACGAGCGGATGAGACCGGGGACCGGTGTGTCACCAGAAGCAGAAACGCAATCACGTAGCAAATTGTTCTCCATCCCAGGAGTGGTCAGGGGCCCCTCCCAGCTGGAACTTCATCAGGTGACTTGTAATAAAACACTTGAGTCATGAGAAGCAGCCGGGGAACCAAGCGCCCTTCCCTACATAGCGTGTTTTGGACTCGGGCCTCGTGCTTCTTGCTCGTAACGGAAGTGAAGAAGCGACTTCCGTGGCACTTAATCGTTTCCTTGCCTTTTGGAAACTTAGCCAGATTTTCCCTGCCATTTTGTTGGGTCACTGGCATTGTACCCACGTAGCAGAACGGGAAGTGGGCTGTCAGTGCAAGCCCTTCCGGATTCACGGAGCATCAGAGCGTGGGGCAGTGGCTGGTTGGCGATGTGGAGTCACACCCCAAAGGGCTTCAGTGACAACACACCCGTCCATTCACTGCCCAGCAGGTGGGTGTCCTCACCTGCGACTTGACTGTGACTGTCGTGGTGGGAGCCTTGGCCCGGACTGTCCTGTGTCAGCACGTCTGCTTGTGGTAAGGGCAGCACCACCCGGGACCTCGGACGCGATCTCGTGCCGGGCACCCAGCGGGGACATTCCCTGGTCTCTGCGTCTCTCCCGACCGGACACCGAGGGGCAGCTCCTGCGAGGGGCAGCTCCTGAGTGGACTGGCGAGCATGGCCTGCTGTCCTTGGCGCTGCGTCGGCAGGTGGGCGGGGCCCCGCTGCTCAGTGCCAGCAGTGGGGGCGGGGCTGCTACGAGGAACCGGGTCCCTGGGACCTTGGAAAGCCAGACGCCGGCGGGGAGGGTCTGGGGTGCCTGCCGTGGATTTGCTCCTGTCTGCCCAGCGCCCCCCGCCCTGGCGTCTCTGCCTTGCCTCCGACTGACCCCCGGGAGCTGGGGCTGGGGCGGCGTTCGCCACCCTGTCGCCTTTCAGCGGCCAGCGCCCTGGTCGCCGTGTCGCTTTTAGTCGGCGTGAGGGAGGCGCAGCGGCGGACCTGGCGCGCATGCGCAGATGGGTGTCCGGCCCCCGCAGGGCGGGCTCGCGTTGACCTTGGCCGGAGGCCCCGCTCGCATCGCCTGCGCAGTGACGCTGTGACCGAGGGGAGGGGGTCCAGGATGCCGGAGGCCGACCGACGCCCCGGCTTCTCTCTCCAGGCCGGATGCTCCTTCCCACTGGCCCCCAGGGTCAGCGTGTCCCCGAGTGTGAGGGCAGCGCCGCGGCCCGCAGCTGTCGCTGAGTGGGCGTCATTCTTTGGGTCTCCCACAGAAGTTCCCTCCAGTTTCCTGATAAGATGGGTTGCTTCTTTGTCACCCGCAATGAGGAGGGCCCTGTCCAGAAGCTGCTCGGGCGGGTGGCGCGTGATTCTGGCACACTCGTGCCTGCCATTTTCGGCGACATGGACACCTCTGTGGGCTCCGGCCCTGATCCTCCCACTGGAGGGAGCACCCGTCTCCATCCCGCAGCCCAGGCAGGTGTCCTGTGCCCGCTCGCCACAGTCATGGGGTGTGACATACCCCTCGGACGGTGCCCTCGGCCTGTGGCGCTGCTGCAGGAGGGTGTGTCCGCGCCCTGGCTCCCTGTGCTCACCGCGGCCGACACAAATCAGATCCTGCCGCGGATCACCGTGTTCCTCTGGCGGCGTTTGTTTCCTTGTTAGTGGGTGAAATATGTGACAATATTTTATACATTTTCAAGCACCAAACAGGCACGGAAGACGGCCGGATGAGGTCTGTGCTTCCTGGCTTGTGTCAGGCGAGGTCCAGCGCCCGGTCCAGGATTGCTTCATTGCTTCTCTGCGTGTGGTCTTTCTACGGAGGGTCCCCCCCCCACTTCATCCTATCGCTGGCCGTAGACGCCCCATCTGAGGCCCTGCTGATTGGCAGGTCACTTGAAGAGTCAGAACGAGGATGATGATGTCATTTTTCTCTGAGCCCCGGACTGCTATAAATTATGTTTTAACTGTTGTAATTAAGACTTTGAGACTAGTAAGCTGTCTTCGAGGGGAAGAACCTGTCCCTTTCTGCAAAGAAATGATTAATTCTTCGAGGGTATGGTTTTGAAGAATTTACTGTAAGGTAAAAGACTCATATTCCATTCTTGCATTTGTCAGTATTTAATCAGACGGGAAGTGCACTTTTGGTCTGGAATCTTGGCTTCAGCTGCAGAATTAGGCTGAATTATTGTTTAAAGAGTAAAAGGTACAGAATTATATGCTCAAGGTATCAGGCCACTGACAGGTTCCGGGCATTCGGAGCTAACTTGGAGCATCGCGTCTCTTGCCTCACATCAGTCCTGCAGCAGCAGCGCGCGTTTCCGTGGCAGCTTGGCCTTGGGACGGCGTCTGTCCCTCCGCGAGCCTCGTGCCTTCAAGGCCCCACTCGTCGCTGGCTGCCGGAGCATGTCCGGAACATAAGGCGCCTCCATCCCAGACACCCAGTCGTAAATCATGAGCCACGCCGCACCCCTCACGCGAGGATCCTTCATGGTGCAGTGTGGGGAAACTTACTCTGCTTGGGGGCGAGGCGGCCTGGTCCTGGCCCTCCCCACCTGGGCTCCATGCTTCGGAAGCTCCGGCGGTGTTTGTGAGCGTCGGGTTCGTGCTCTCAAGGACCCTGGGGGTCAGCGTGGCCTTGGGTTGTTCTCCGTGGGCAGGGAGAAGGCGCAGGCGGCACAGAACTGGGGACGCCGGGTACCCCTGTGCCCGCCCTGCAGCGGGGTGGCAGACTTCCTAGGGCAGGCCGGGCGGTGAGTAGCCCAGGCTTTGCGGGTGCTGGGTCTGGTCACAGGTGCTCGCGGAAGCCGCCACAGATGGCAGGTGAGCCTGGCTGCGTCCCAGTGAGACCGAATCCACGGACTCTGACATCTGCCTTTCGTGTCATTTCCACTTTATTTTTTTGACTTTCTCAACCATTTAAAAATGTAAAAACCACTCTGAGCCCATTGGCTGTACCAAGATCCCCATGGTAAGCTGGACTTGCCCTGCACCCCCAACTCTTGATCATGGCCAGGTAGGTGACCAGGTGCCCCTGCTCCTCACCCCAGGTGTCCCTGAGGAGGCCGCACCGCCCTGATGGACTGCCATAGATTTCTGCATCGCACACACCCATGCGTGGCCTGACATGGCCTCGGAGGTAGTGCATGTGTCACCTGTGGCCATGTCTCTGTCACAGCCTGCAATACCCGGGAAGAAGATGTGACAGGACCCTGGGGCCTCACCACCGGGGCCGGAGGGAGACGGAGCCGCGGGCGCCCTGCAGCCAAAGCCACGATGCCTCCCGCGCTCTGTCATGAGGTGCCCGGCTCTGAGGCGTAAAGCCACTTCTGTCCCCACCCATCCTCTCATCTCCCTTGGGGCACCTGGTACCTGTCCTGGCTCAGGTTCCCACGGCCCTGTTGGCCTCCGGCTCTTAGAACTGGCTAGTAGGACTGGCGCAGGGGTACAGTGACCCTGTGACTCACTGGTCCCCTGGCCCAGGGCTGGCCGCAGCTCTAGCTGGTGCGGAGGGGGCCGGTGTGCAGCCCCCGCCCTCCGTGACCAGAGGCCGCAGCGTGCAGACGGGCGACGTAGGCAGGCCCGGGGACTCGGCCAAGTCGGGGCGCTCTGCTGCCTCCCAGGCTGCTCAGCTGTGTGTCGCTGCGGGGTTCTCGTCCGCCCGGCGCTGCGCACGCCTCCCGGAGGTGTGGCCTCGCTCACGCTTGCAGCCCGGTGACCTCACCCTCTGAGGGCCTGGTCCTTCGGCTGGCACAGTGACACGTTTGTTTTTAAAGACCCGTTTTTCTCTTTACTAAGTGCTCAAGCCTGCTATTTCAGTGACTTGTCAAAAAGGGAGTGAAGCGAAGTAGCCTGAACAGTCAGTGCCATGAGCAGAGCTTGTCCTCCTCGTCCCTCGGAGCGGGCCGTGGGGGTGGCCCTTCAGCTTCTGGGGCTCTGGGGGCCCTGCAGGTGGGTGTCTATCGGAAGTCACCTCCTGTACCTCTGCGACGTCCCCATTTCATCCCCATTTCCATATAAAAATGTTTTCCCCACAAAATTAGCAAGGACGATGCCCAGCGTTCCGCCCGCTCCCTGGGGTGGCTCCGTGAGTGCCCTGGCGCCAGCGCACGCCGCTTCCCGGAGGGGTCTGCAGTGGCATGTCAGCAGGAGAGCTCCGATGGGGCATCACAAATAAATGGTGACAGTTAAATGAACTTCCAGAGACCTGCGGCCGTACCGCGTGGCGCTCTGACCCACAGCCCCGGTTCGGCCAGGTGCAGAGGACGCGCCGAAGCTTCCGGAGTCGACGTGCGAGCAGAGTCACCGCCTGGAAGTGCGCGGCGTCCCAGATGCCTGGAGCGGTTCGTTAGGCCGTGCAGACGGGCGGTCCGTGCTTCCTCGGGTGTGGTCGGCCTCACGCACGCACGCAGCGGTCTGCGCCCTAACTGCGCCCTGCTCCTGCGTGAGTGCAGCTTCGAACCCGCGTTTGAGCTTCAGCGGAAAAGCAGTTACGTCCTGCTCCACTTGTGTTTAGTTTGAAAAGACGAACAAAAATGAAGAGTTGGGAAAAAGCCGAGTCTTATTTTAAGCTCAATGTTTAAACGGAGACAGCGCTTGTTTTCATCCAGAAACGGTGTTTGCGAGACGCCCGAACACATGGCCTTGGACGTCCTCGCACACCCCGCTCTGCTGCAGGCCTTCGCACGCCTGTTTGCTCACACGCCGCACGGGGCGCAGTGTCCCCGTGGCTCGTGGACGCCGAGCACCTCCACGAGGCACGCGTGAGCTCGGTGCAGCCGGGGCCCCTCCTCACCTGGCCTGATCTCTGGGGCTCTGTTGTTATGGGGACTCCTGCAGCCAAGCGCCACTGACCAGGGAGGTGCCGGGCCACCTCCAGTGACAGCGAGGAAACTCGCCAGTTCCTCCTTCCAGCCTGTCCCTGGCATTTCCGCGTGGGACACGGACAGTGGGAGTGGTTGGAAGCAGGGGAGGAGGGCAGCTGCGGAGCGGGGTCGGCTTTGCGCCGGCCAGAAGATCGACGGGGCGAGGGACACGGCGCGTGCCTGGGTGTCTTGCTGCAGATTCAGTGGGAACCCAGCCCCTGGCTCCAGCTGTGGAATTCGGAGCATTAAATGCCGTTCACGTTAAAAGGGAAACGAAATGAAATTTACTTCAGGTTCTCAGGTCTCCAAATAAGCGTGGAAAATCCATTTTTTTCTGCCACCAATTAATGTCAGCCGCTCTTGTAGCTGTAGGTGGATGCCATGCAGTGGCGCAGGGAGCTGGCCCGTGGGCTGTGTGGGGCTGCCAGGCCGTGGATGGCTGGGCGCGAGCTCCGTGAGCGTCGGGGAGGGAAGCGTGGCCCGTGGTGTCCCCGTGGGAGCCAGGTGAGCAGCCGGCACTGCAGCCCAGCTCTGCCCGAGGTGCTGGGCGGCAAGGGGGTGCTGGCTCCACAGAGTCGCAAGGCCCAGTCACGGCTGTTGGCACGTGGTCCAGAACTGGCCTATCAGGCCTCCAGAGGCCCTGTGGTCCTTGTGAAAGGAACTTACATGTACATTGATTTCTTAGAGTAATCTTTCATTCTGGAAAGATGTCGGGCGAGCTGCAAAGGCAGGGCAGCAAGGCTCGCCGCTCTGGGCCGCCACCCCGCAGGGGACTGTCGCCTCCTCCCAGCCTCTGGCACCACGCACGAGCATCTGGTACGCTCGTTACTGACCACCCGTTCCCGGTGTCCCTCTGCCCCTGTGCCGGCCCAGCTCTTCATCCGTCCTCGGTGGGTCCACTCCTCACCGACTCCCAGCCTCCGCTCCCACCCACGTGGCAGCTGCCACAGGGAGCTTCTGACAAGGAGAACCTGGCGGATTCTCCTCCGTTTAAAGCTTGGGATTCCCAGGGGAAAAGCCAGACCTGACACCGGCCTACCAGGCTGTGTGGCCGGCCCTTGGCCACGTGTCCCCCACACACCTCTCTGGGCACCCCGGGCCACATCGCCTGCCTCCCCGGTCCCTGCTGTGTGCACCTCCCCCGGCCAGGCCCGCGTCCTGCTGCGTGTGGGACGGAGCGGGACACGGGTGTGTGCAGCCTCAAATCCCCTTCCTGGCAGGGTCGATGGAAAATTATGTTAAAATTGCCACTTTTTTTTTTTTTTGGCAAAGTAGCAGTCAGTTGTCGCTGGTGCATTATCTCTGACTAGCGGTGGTCCTGCTAACAGGCTCACACCCCAGAGGCACTGGCGGAAGTCCGGCCGGGCCGTGTCCGGGAGGGGCTGTGGGAACCAGGCCTTCGTCATGGGGGGCGGTGCCAGCGAGGCCCCTCGTTTGAGGAAACTGAAGTGCAGTGTGATTTCGATTCTGTTTAACCGATACGGAAGTCTGGGAGCTCACCCCTCAGACGTCACGTCCCTAAGCGGTCAGTTGATAGGACGTGGCTGGGAATGACAGGCACTGCTCTCAGATTTGGACTGGTCAGCGTCCCGGTTAGGGACTGGTGGCTTTGTCGGGTCCAGCGTGATGTGGATGGTGGACTCAGGTGTCCTGTGGCTTCCAGCGGCCGCACAGGTCTGCAGAGGGACGAGGGGTGCAGACGGCAGACCTCGGAGGAGGCACCGGGCTGACTTGTGACAGGGCCACGTGCTGGGCAGGGACGGCACACGGCTCGGTGGTGGCAGCCGGGCTGCAGAGTCCTTCTGCTCAGTTCAGAAGTGCAGGTGAGGTGTGCGGGGCGTCACCTGGGGAGAGGTGGCCATTCCAGCTCGAGCCACGCCCAGCCTGGCTCCTGCCCTTCCCCGCTATGGTCCGGCCTGTGGCCAGACCCTGGCCGCTGGGACGAGGCTTAGTTGCGCGCAAGATTCTCCTCCCCCGTGGGGGCATCCGACAGGCAGGCCCTGGTGACCCTGCGTCTGCACCACCTTCTCCGCCCGACCCTCGACCTGCCGGACCCCCCGCCGCTCACCTGGCTCTAGGCATCGGGGCGAGGTGGGGCTGTGTCCTGCGGAGGGCGAGGGTCTTTTCCCGCTCACGGCTCCCCCGTGTCTCCCAGGTGGCCCCACGGAGCAGCCGGCGAGGCTGCCGGAGTCAATGTTCTTGTTACTCCCACTTTGCCGATGAGAGAAGCGCGGCCCGGGAACGGGGTGGGCCTCTCACGTTCGACCGTCCTCCTGGCCGGGGTGTGTGCCAGCCTGCTTTCCGTACCAGTGCTGGACCCGAATCCTCCGTCGGGGGCCGACGTGGGCAGAGCCCTCCTCTCCTGGCAGCTGTCCCTGTCCCCTGCCACTCGGCACGGGCGTGTGCTGGCTTGGCCCCCGAGCCAGCTCTGGGCTCCAGCCTGGGCCTTGAATCAGAGGTGAGTGACAGGGTGGCCGGGCCACGGGGAATCGACGGCGACTCTCGCGCCCCGTTTCCAGGGCAGCGGTGGCAGCAGCGCCAGCTGCACGCCCGCAGTCCCTGGCTGTCCCCACAGATGTTCCCTGAGGCTTTCGGTCTTGGCTGGGGCTGGACCCTGCCCAGCCTGGGTTCCTACAGCTTTCGGATCCCCCCTCTGCAGCCTCCCCAGAAGTTCCGTGAGTTACGGAGTGGACTTTCAGTAAGTGGCTTTGTGCTTCAATTAGCTGGTGCCAGCGTCTGAGGCTCGCTGTTAGGAGCCAGCCCGAGATGGGGCTGGGGCATGTCATGCTCCACATCTGAGGCCCGAGCCCGCTCCGCCGACAGCCTCCGGCCTGATGGCCCCGTGCTCCCAGGGAGGGCCAGGTCATGGGGACATGTTTGCAAAGCTATGTAAACAAACGTAAGCTGGTTTTGCTGCAGGGCCGCCCCAAGCCGTAACACGCTGACGTGCAGGGTGGGGTCCCCAGGAGGGGCAGCAGGTCCAGGCTGCTCGCCCTGCCCCCAGCACCTGGGAACGTGCTTTGGAGCACATGGTGCTGGGCCCTGGGCCTGCATGGTGGACGCATTGCTCACCAGCTGAACACACGTGTGTGGTGCGCTGCCTTCAGGGGGCCCCTCACTCACGGCAGAACCCTCACCCCTACCAGCAGCTCAGGGGGCTGGGAAGTGTCCCCAGGTGTGGGAGGGTGGGGGCAGCAGTTGCTTTTGGCTCCGGGAACTGAGCTAGGGCCCCAGGGGGCTGCGAGGAGGTGTGGCCACCTGCTCTGCAGAGTGATCAGATTCTGATGCTGCTGGGTAAGATTTTAGGGAGGAGCAGGCAGAGCCTTCTGGTGCCAGGATCGAAGACCAAGGCCACTTGGTTGCAAAGTAGATTGCACCAGGTGTAACCGTCTCTAAGTCCCTCCCGGGTGCCAGGTCCTCACACACGTTCCTGCTGCTCCCGTGCCGATCCTGTGACTCAGGGCAAGCAGTGTGGCCGAGTTTAGGTGACCTCAGTGTGCCGGGCCGTGCATGGGATTCCTGCCCCCACGTAGTGGTGGTGGGGCAGAGACCCTCTCGGTAGCTTGTCTGTGTCCCTCGGGCTGTGGGCGCCCTGGGAGGTGACTTGTCAGGGGGTCTCTGACGTCAGGTGGATATGCCAGGACCCCAGCAAGCTTGTGTGCACGCGAGGGGTCTGGGCAGGAGTCCGGGTCAGACCGTCCACGTGCACAGGGAAGGGGGGCTCAGGATGGACTCTTGTGTATTGGGGGACATGGCTTGACCTCAAGATGCAAGGTCGCCTGACCCCGCATGGTGTTAGGAGCAGGTCACCTGGCTCTGTGTGGTATTAGGAGCAGGTCACCTGACCCCGCGTGGTGTTAGGAGCAGGTCACCTGACCCCGCATGGTGTTAGGGGCAGGTCACCTGACCCCGCATGGTGTTAGGAGCAGGTCACCTGACTCTGTGTGGTGTTAGGAGCAGGCAGGGGCGGAGGAGGGACGAGCACGTGGACAGTGGGCTGGGCGGAGGTTTCACAGCACAGTGGGCAGTCAGGCGACGTGACACACCCTGGACAGGCAGGGAGAGGACAGTCCAGCTGAGAGGACAGTAGGGTCAAAGCTGGGACTCCAAGCCATACGGAATGAAAGGGCACCAAGGACTCAGGCTGCTGGGCGGGCGGGGCCCCGAAGGTCCCTGTTTCAGGGTCATGCCATCCCTCCTGTCACAGCCGGCCAGCTCCACCCCGGGGCGTGCGGGCGGCCACAGCCCGTGTGCAAACGGGAGCCTGGCTGCTCCCAAGGAAACTCTACAAAGCAGGTGACGGGCGGGGTTTAGCCTGGAGCTGCTGACTGCAGCTGCGGCCTCTGCTGTCATTACCCGTTGGCTTGGTGTTCAGGTGAGAAGGGCCCAGGTGAGCAGCACACCCGAGACGCCCTCCCACGTGCCACGGGGCCGCGGGGCGGGCGGCGTGGAAGTGAGCGCTGTGCACGAGACCCGGGCCTGTGCACGCACAGGTGTGTGAAGGGGCAGGTGGGGCTGGTGCGCACAGGTGTGTGAAGGGGCAGGTGGGGCTGGTGCGCACAGGTGTGTGAAGGTGGGGCTGGGGCGAGGGGCGGGGGCCGGGCCGGATGGCAGGCCCTCACGCAAGTGCTCCATGCAGGAGGGAGTCGACGCCGGGGACGGCTTTGGACAGGTCCTCCGAGGTTCCTCCAGGGCAAAGACGTGGAGGTAGAGAAAGGGCGGGAGCCGTCCGGCTTCCGGCCCGGTGCTCACGGGCGGGCCCGCTGGCGAGGCGTCAGCTGTGCCGGTTTATCCTCGTGATTGCGGCCGGAGCTGGGCTGCTGGGAAACGCTGATACATAAGATCACGGGCAGGAGACGCCGCCTTGGGCCTGCGTGCAGAAGTCGTGGGAGGAGGCCACAGGCACGTTTGGCTCAGGAGGTCCGTCAGTCACTCCCCAGGCCCCCTGCACCCGTTCCCCCCGCCCCGGTCAGGGGGGCCAGCTCGCCCGACCCCCACCATGCTTCTCACTGCTCTTAGCACAGCTCTTCTTTTAGGCCTTTGTTATGTTGACCGAAACTAGTGTCTGTCAGTTCACGTGGAGGCTCCAGCGCAGGGTGTCGTCGTGCACCTGTCCGTGTCTCTGCAGGTGAGTGAGGCACGTGCGCTTCCCCACCCGCCCGCTCACACGCGGCCGGGCACAGTGCCGGGCAGGCTCCGTTTCTGCAGCCCGTTTCTTACGGGCTTTGTTTTCAAACAAACTTTGTTCAAAATACCGTGTTTCGGTTGCAGTTCCCGTGAACGAGGGACTTGCCGGCGAGCGGGTCGTATCAGCGAAGCCGGGGCCGCTTCGCGCTGGGTGCCATGCGGGTGCGGAGCTGCGGAGCTTCGGCCTCCGGCGCGTTTCACGGACAAACGAGGACGCGGCGGGTGGGGGGGGGCAGGAAGCGGAGGACAGTGCCACTGCTCGGCCGTTCCAGGCGGACAGCTGGTTTTCTTTCTTCCCAGTAACTTGTGAGAATGACGTTTTAGGATCAGATTCCCGAAATGGGGAGGAACTGTGAAGAGGTTTTACGTCTTGAATGACTGGCGCTTCTGTTGTGCTTTACAGGAAACCTAGTCTGCGGCCACGTCCCCCTGCACAAGCCCGCTGCCGTCTGAGCTCGGAAGCTAAGCAGGGTCGGGCCTGGTTAGTGCTTGGATGGGAGGCCACACCGGGTGCTGTAGGCGTAAATAAAAAATAAAAGAAACTCGGCTCTTTCACGTACGCTTACTTCGAAAATTGTTTTCTTAGGTGCTCAGGAGAATGGAGAAGGCCTGTGACTTGATGTTCAGGAGGGTGACCAGCCCTTTGGGGACACTCGAGGTCTCTGGCTGTCGGCAAGGAGTGCATGGGATTAGGCTGCTCGGCAGGAAGACCCCGGACACTGAGTAAGTGACCGTATGTGACACATCTGTGGCGGGGGGTCAGAGCAGCAGAGGGGGTAACAGGTTCCTGCTGTGCTCCACGGGTCACGGGTAGCACGGAGCCACGTGCCACCAATCCCAGAAGCGAGCGTCTCGCGACAGCGCCGTGAGTGTCCTCGTCGGGCACCTGGGCTCGTTGCCCGAGGCCGTCCACCTCCAGTTGGGCGGGGGACGTAGCCGTTGTGCGGTGGCTCCCGGGCGCTTGGTTACCGAGTGCGTTTACGGAGCGGCTGCTGGGTCAGGACCCCTGGACGCGCGGGCTCCGGGAGGTGCTGCCTGAGCTCGCCCTTCAAACCGGGCGCAGCCTCCCCGGTCAGCCTGCCAGGTGAGTTTCATCCTGAAGTCCCAGAGTCGCCTCACGGGGTGGGTGGGTGCCCCCCGTCCCTCAGGCGCTGGCAGTCGGGGTGTGCGCACCCCCTTTCCCGCACGACGCGCGGTGTGCGTTTCCAGGGCACGTTCCTCTCGTGAACCATCCCTGCTGCGTCTCTCTGGTTGCAAAGGCATAAAGAACGGAGGCTCTTCCTAACCTTCTCTTCCTCCGCTCACTGACGGTGAGGCCTCGAGTTAAAATGCAGCTCTCGTTGTTTCTGACACAGGCAGAAACCGCCCAATCGGTGTTTCTTAACTGGCTAATAATCACAATGCCAAGAACAGAGAGAATAATAACAAACATAAACGTCGATTTTAACGGGCCCCCGTCAGAAACGGCGTGGCGAGTGCAGGTGCCGTAATAAATACGTCTTCACGTCCGCTGTCGAGGTTTCTCCTGGGGAGCTGTGTGCTACAAGCAACGGCCTTAAGACAGAGTAAGCAAACCTTTGAGCGATGCGAACACGCTTCTCCAGCCCCACGAGAAGCGTCCGGCCGGAGCGTTCAGAGAGCCACAGGTGTCAGGTCATTTGTAAGGAAAAACGTTTTGTCTTTTAGCATGTTCAGCTGCACAATAAGTCACAGAAATTGTGTTGAAATTTTTTTTTTTGGTTTAAAAAACACTTTCAGGTGAATTTGGGGAAGAAAATCAGCATTGTAGGAGATGCTGAGTTAAATCTTTGTTACGGGTCTGAGCCCCGAATGACGACGGGGCCTCGTCCTGAGCAGCTACTTCGGGTGCTTCGTGAGTCGGGTTAGCATCGCCTCAGCCGTGACAGCCTCCAAGTGATGGCCGCAGTGAGCTGCAGCTGGTGGCCCTCACGAAGCATGTCGGGGAGCGGCGAGGAAGCCGTGGGGGCGGGCGCTGGGGGCCGGAACGTCCCTGGAGCCTCGGCCACCTCCCAGCTTTCCTCTCCATCTGCAGGCCGCGGTCCTCGTCCTGGGGCTTCAGGCCAAGCCTCCGGGGACCGAGCTGCCACGCTGACATTCCAGGCAGCAGATAAAGGAAAGGCCACCTCGCTTCCCGGAAGGAGCAGCTAACATGTCGTTGTCCAGGACACTCGCACGTGGCCACACCTCCCCAGAAGCATGCTGGGTTGTCATGTATGGGCTAAAATTAGGGTTCCGTGCGTAAGGGGGAGCTGGGAAATGGATTCGGGGGGTACCCAACAGTCACTATTATACATACCTACCCGTGTGATTTTGGGAAGGGACATTTGAAAAGTAGAGAACATAAAAATTATCTGTGTAGGAGAAAAGCACGTCCGCGGCTGTGTGACCTTTACCCCTTCGTCTTCTCTGCTGTCACCGCACTGGCGAGACCCTCCGGTGTGCTCTCCGGCAGCCCTGACGGGGACCTCCTGCCCTTCCTCCAGTGTGTCACCACACTGATAGGACCTTCGGGTGTCATGGGTGTCCTCAGGCTGGGGCTGATTCCTCAGACGGTTGCATTTTGTCAAATGGTTTTATCTTTTAAATGTGCCGAAGTCAACTAGGGTTTCGAGTGAGTCTGGAAGTGCCGAACTATAGCCCTCATTTCAGGAGGAAACTTCTATCGATTTCAGTTTGCTCTTTTGTTTAGAATTTCAGCGTTTAAGTTCACGGGGGATGTTAGTCTGTCATTTTCATTTTCTCTGCAATGTGTTCAGGTTTCGGCATTCGGATCATTCTGCCTGCGTGAGGTAGTGTTCTCTCTTCTGTTTTTTTTTGTTTTAAGTGATGTGGGGTGAGTAGGGCTTCCTGGAGCTGTGGATAGATTCCCCTCTGGCACCCTCTGGGTCGGCGTGTCTGTCGACGGGCTTCTGCTTGGGAGCCTTTGTCATGGGCTCAGATGCTGCCTTCGTCCACCTGGAGGGGGGCATCCCTGTCCCCCAACTCGGCTCATGCACGTAGGGCCACTCACGTCCTCCAAGGCCACATCCCCTCACTCTGCTGCCAGTGGGCGGTGGCGAGGGCGCTGTGAGCAGAGCACCCTGGTGGCCCTGAGCCTGTTCCCTGCTCCTCGATGCCTGGTGTCCTGGGGTCTCGGTCGCCCGGAAGCCGTGCCGCGCTCTGCCGTGGGGGGCGGGGGGTTGGAAGTTGGCCCCGGAGCCCGTCTTTGTGCGACGCCTGCCCCCACGTTGGCCCATTGGCCGCGCGTGTGGTTCTGTGCCGCAGCCATCGGGTTCACGTTACCCACCTTCCGTAAACGTGTGCGTGTGTGTGCGCGCGTGTGTGTGTGTGTGTGTGTGTGTGTGTGTGTGTGTGTGTGGAGGGGGGCAGGCGGACATCGGCCGGGAAGTGGCGTAACAGTCGCTTCCATAAGTTCCTGCCGACGTCGCGTCTCCATCGACAGCTGTCAGTCATGTCGGAGGCGCCGGCGGCACGTGAGGGCTGGGTGCCCCCCAGTCATCCGTGGGCTCTGAAGCTTTGACTTTGTTAACCCTGCAGGGTCTGCAGGGCTGACGACTAGGCTTATTTTGCTGACGGTATTTTGGGACTTGCTTAGGTTTCCACGAAGGTGATTATCGTATTTGATCACTTGAGAAAATGAACTGTGCAGCCCGGGGCTGACGTGACGTTTCAGTGGGGTTTTGGATCTAGGGTGCTGGCGAGGACGGCATGTCCTGCATCTTTCGTTTATTAAAGATTTACCTTTGTTTCTCATTCTCCCCTTGTAAAACCTTCTTAAGAAAAGACGGGAATGTAATGCCAGGAAGGCGTATGTGCATCAACCAAACCAAGCTGTTGTAAAACTGGATTGTGAAAACTTTTCAGTTGCGTGCTGGCCGCTTTCCACTCCACGAGGACGTGTGGCTGGGGCTGGCGGCTCGCTCAGCGCTGGCGTTCCGCCTCCTGGGGTCTTGTAGCCCCCCGCCCCAGGTGTGTGGTGGAGGCAGGTAGGTGAGGCCTTACCCTCCTTGAGGCCTCGGGCGGCTGGCTGGCTGAGGGGGGTTCCAGGAGCACGTGGTGCTGTGTGTGGGGATCTCGGAGCGGGATGGGGAGTCCGGGGGCGCGGGGTGCTGCGTGCGGGGCCGGCGTCGCACAAAGACGGGCTCCGGGGTCACCCATGCAGCGTTGGAGGCCGCTGCTCCTGGACGTCAGGAGCTTGGAGAGGGACGTGGCGAGCTGTCCAGCCGGCTCGGGCTGTGGGACTGCCGTCACGTGACAGCTGTGGCCTCCACGCTGCCCTGGGCTTGGGCAGGGGAGGGACGCACCCCGGACGCCCTCCGTTGGCGGGCGGTCTACGCCCCCACCGCAGGGTGCGGCTGTGACCCCGGGGTGCCACATCCATGGCACAGGGAAGTGCGAGGCATCTGGCCGGGAAGGGCCGCAGTGCAGGGCTGCGGCCTCTGTGCCCCTGGCGCCCAAGTCCCTTCAGGAACCTGCCCCACGGGTCGCCGCTCACCGGGACCAGGCGCAGCGTGTTCGGCTACTGGACAGTGTTTAAGTGTCGCTGGGGTTTAGAGAGTATTTTCTGGACCCGTCTAAGGAAAAGCAACATAAAAGTTCTGTTTGTCAGCGTCATTACTGTGTCGCAGGGCGGCAGAGCTCGCGGACCCCCCTGCCATGTCTGCGGGTCAGAGGCAGCTGCTCGTGTAACCCCGAGTCTGCCAGCTGCCTCTGAATGGCAGCTAAAGCATGTGGGTTCAGACTGTGACCCAAACCGTCAGGAAGTTCCCCACATTCGGCCCCGCGCCCTGCCGGCCAGCGCAGGTGAAGCCTCCAGGCGGCTCCTTCCTGCGCCCCCCCCCACCTCCCTCCTGGCTCGGGGCGCGGCCGCTGCTCCCCCATGAGCAATGTCAAAACCTTAGCGGGTGAAGCGAATGTCCCCCCTGTGAGCGCCGTGAAGCAGAATCTGGGAGGGTCAGGGCGGGAGTGGGGAATTATTGGGCTGAGGACGTGGCGGGGAGCGGTCCCCCAGCATCTCAGCCGGAGTTTTCTGCCAGCGTGTTCAGACAAGCTACCAGAGGAGCACAAACCGTTCTGGAAAGATTCCGTTCAAGGAAAAACACGTGTAAGGTTCGGCCCGTGGCAGCAGGGAAACACAGCTGTGGGGTGTGCTGGCTGTTCACTGTATTTCTCACACAGAAGGACGTCCTTGTGTGTAGTGCGCGTGTGCACACGTGTTACAAGTGCATTCTAGACGCGTCTGTCCTGCGTCCTTCCGCTAAGAGCACACGCTTCCGAAAGGGAGAGCTTGCTTGTTCTCCTGGACTGTTATAGATGCGCGAAAAGCAGCCTCCCAAAAGTAGTCGTCTGTCTGTGAGAATCAGCTGGGGAAGCACTAGCTTTCTGACCTGTTTCAGCCAGTTCGGGGCTCCGCTCGGAGTGCGATGTAACGGGGCTGCTTTGGTCAGAGGGAGCCGGCCACTTATTTCCTTCAACGTTTCTGGTGCGTTTAAATCTTCTCTAGTAAACAAAACTTTTATTGGAAACGATGGCCCGAGACTGAAGCCCCTCATTTCTGCTGGTTCTGGGTCCCACTGCAGCTTGCGGGCGGCCGAGGGGCCGTGCGGGGCGCCCGGGCTGGGGCGAAGGGCAGAGGCGTCAGCCCTCCTTCCCGCCCTCAGGAGGTGGGGGGCGGGGACGGGCTTCCACGTCCAGAAGGGAGTCTGGGGGGGCACGGGTGGCGGCACTCTGGGAACTTAGACCTCAAGCCACAGGTGGCCGTAGGGAAGTGTCCAGCACCTCCGGGGCCCTCCTGTCCCCAGCTTTCGTGCTGCCCATCTGCCTCCACCTGGTTCTGGGGTCTCTCCGTCTGTCTCGGCTTCCATCGGTTTGCATTCGGCCACGAGCTACTTTTCAAGGGCTCGGAGGAATGCTGACATTGGATCGGCCAGCTCGGGGTCCCGTGGCAAGGGGTAAGTAACCGCGTGATACCGCCTTGTTCTTTTGCCCGAGTTTTCAAGAGCTCTCCAGATTTTTATTACCCCAAGATCCATATGCCATAGACATATTACCGTCAACTGTAAATTGCCTTCTGGAGCCGAAATCAACAAATAACTTTATAGTTGCATTTTTAGCCTTAATATCTGAGGGCCAAAAGCATGTTCAGGATTTATGGAGTTCCTGAATTTAAAATATAAGCAATAAAGTTTTCTTAAGGGGGGTCTCCATCTGCATCTGTTATTACAAAACCCTTAGTTACTTTCGCATGTGACATACTAGGTTTTTACTTTCTGACAAATTATGTCTAAGGAAATTAGTTTGCTTGCATGAAAAGTTATGTGTTTGCAAACTCGAGCAGCTTTGCTGACGGAGCAGCCTAGAGATGAACTGTCAGCTGACTTCGGTGGGGCAGGAAGAATCTGGGCCGCGTGGGAGGCCGGCGGGGTCCTGCTCCTCGGGGTCCTGCCCTCCCGCCCGAGGCATCACGGGGTCATGCGGACTGACAACTACAGTGTGAACTCTTCGAAATCCATTCTCGGTTATTTACCCACACGGCGGCACAGAGCCGTGACCGAGAGGCCGTCGTTCGGTCGGTGTGAGCCGGGCCCGGCCGACCGCACATGTCACGGGACGGCTGCCCCTCGCAGGACGGGCCGGCGCCGCCCTGACCCAGCCCACCCTTCTTCCGTGGCAAAGTCGACGAAACAAAACTTACCGTTTTAGCCGCTTCTGAGTGTACGGCTCAGTGGCGTTAAGTGTACTCACCGCCACACACCCAGCTGTGCCATCTTCCCACACTGAGACCTGTGCTCATTAAACAAGGCCTCCGGCCGCTCTGAGCCCAGCCTGAGTGGATTCCGCCCAGCCCGGAGCAGTGAGGGGCCCGGACCCTCCCGCACGTGGCAGCAGCAGGTGGGCCCCAGGCACCTTCTTCCTCGGGCACTGCCCACGCCCTGCCCCCTCCCCGGAGCACGGGGCCGCAGAGCCAGTGCGGGCAGGTTTTGCTCGCAGGTGAGAAAAACTTTGAAGAAGTGGCGAGTTCTATACACGTGGGGGAGGTCTCGGCGCTAAAAAGGCCCCAGCACATGGGAGCTGAACCAGGGACAGACGCTGAGGAACAGCCGTTTTTAACTTGGAGTTAGAAGGAGGCTGGTTGGTCACTTAGCTTTGTGCATGTAGTCACTGCCATCTTGATGTCGTGTGACCGTTCCAGAGAAAGAGGAGGGTTAGCGGGCAGGTGGGGAGGGGCACAGACGCCGCCTGCAGGGAGAGCAGCAGGCCCGGGGGGTGCGGACGGCGGGGGGCCCTGCCGCTCCCTCCTGAGCCCAGTCCGGCAGTTCCGGGCAGGTGCGGCTCGCCCTGGCCCTTTCCGTGGGGTTTTTGCATAGCTTCGAGGGCTGCCGCTGCACGCTGCTGAGATCTCCCCAGAGTTCTCCGAGGTGTCCACCCATAACGCTCGTCCCTCTCCTGTCTGTGTGATGGACCGCGAGCTGGTGCGGTGATGAAAACCGCCAGGTCAGACGGCGCCAGGAGATCTTGAGCCGCCTACGCCTAACGCTGTAGAGAAGCCACAGGAGCCGGCACGCGGCCCGGCCTGGGAGGGGGACTCGGGCCAGTCCTTCGGACAGGCCTGCCCCGGAGCACGGCGCAGGCTCCCTCCTGCGTGGCCCCGGCTGGGAGTCAGGCTTTACGGAGTGGATGGTCCGGTTCTGTCTGGGGAAAACGGGGAGAAGTATTTACAGGTGTGAAGCCAGGATAGGAACCGAAAGACTTTTACCCCGTTTTCTGAGTCAGAACGTAATTGTTTTAACTGGACTGACCCATTCAAAGGGTCATTTTGAGAGTAAGGTGGCAGGTGGACAACGGGCCACAGGCCACGGATCAGGATGGTGGGCACGGGGCAGGCGCTTCTCTCTCCCCAGATGCCCCAGGAGCGGTGGACCCCCCTCTGCAGGAGGTGGGGCTGGCCACGTGACTTGCTGTGGCCTTGAGCTGCTGGCGCAGTTAGACATGGGGTTTCGTGGGCTTCCTGAAGAGGACAAGCCCAGGCAGTCCTCTGCGCCAAGGAAGGTGACACTGCAGGCCCGGCCCCCCCTCCCCCCCCGCATCACGCGTGACCCTGGGACCAGGCGTTGTGGAAGCCCCTGGGGTCCCAGGCATGGTGTGTGCAGCCCATAGTGTCCCGTGCCTACGGGTCTCGGCGGTCATTCTCGAGGGGCGGGCCGTGCCTGTCCCGTCACTGCAGGGGACGTCACCGAGGGGGCGTCCTTCCACGGTTTCTGTGGGGCAGGGCGTGGGGTGGGCGAAGAGAACAGAGGCCTGGGCCCGCGCTTCCGGCAGCCTGCTGACGACGGCCTGTGGGCTGCGCGTGCGTCGTCCGCTGCGTCTTGGGCCAGATCGGCTGCTCGTCCGCGGGAGCGTGCGGTGACTGCGCGGGGCAGGTGGGGCCAGGCGGTGCGTGTCCGTGCCTGCATCCGGCGAGCAGGCCAAGCTGCATGGACAGCTCGGCGCGCGCGCCTGGTCCCTGGGGGGCATTGTGAGGGGACTCTTGCCGGCGGTCATTCGTGGCGTTTCGGGGCCACTGGACGAAGGCGACAGGCTTTCTGGTGACATGCATTGAAGGACCAAGGTGCAGGTGCCCAAATGGAAAGGCCCGGAAGTGACACGCTCAGAACCCTTCCCGGAAGGCGAGTCTCTGGTGTCACGTTGTAGAGCCGTTTAGCGTTCCCCGCAGCTTCTCCATTAATGTATGTAAAAATATTGAAAGCCCTCGTATGTTACATTAAAAACTATGTCAGCTGCTCAGCTTTTTTCTATTTATTAAAACTTTTCAAGCAGCAAAAACATTTTACTTGTTAATGAGGGAAAGTGGGAAAATTAATGACATCGAGCCCGGATCCACCAAGACGTCTCCTTAACCACGCACAGCGGCTCTCTGCCGCTGCACGCAGTTTAATTTCCGTGATGGGGTTCAGTAAGCAAATGCAAATCGACTTAGTGATTTGCATCAGTAGATCATTTCTCAGTTTAATATCCTCTGATATTTTGGGTCAAGGACTCTTTGGGAGACTGTACAATTTCTAGAGCTAAACTTATTAATACTAGTAATAATACGTTACGTTCAAGTGAATTGAGATAAATGTCATTTCCCAAAGTCACATTTGCACATTGTCTGTTCGCTGTGGAGAAAGGCGATGCTCCCTCGTGCAGGGGACTGCCGTGCCGGTCCCCTGGCCCCGCGGCCGCGGGCTGGCGTCGCTCGTCCGGCGGGAGCTCGGTGCCCAGCGCTGGGAGAGCAGGGGCCGCCTTATCCTGTCCGCCCCACGCATGGGGACCTGGCCGTGTGGCACACGGCATGTCTCTGTCAAGTGAGTTCAGCACAGGAAGGCGGGGAATCAACTTCAGCGTGCTTCCCCGCGTCCGGTCCGCAGCCGCCCGGTGCCGGCATGCCAGGGGGCGCGAGCCCGTGCTCGGGGAGACGGAAGCGTGGGTGGACGGTCACTGAGGTCCAGAATGGCAGGGCAGTATGGAAGAGGGACGGGGACGCTGTGGAATAGGACGGCTGAGCGTTTGATGGGGCGGGGGCCCCGTCGGCCTGTCCCAGAGGCCAGCGCCCACCCTTCTGCCCACGTCCCGCTTAGAAAGGCCGACGCCTCACTCAGCCTCGCTGCTGCAGGGCCCCCGGGACGGTCTTGTCCTCCCTCGTAGACGGGAAGCGTGAAGACCCCCTTGGCCCCGGGGCACAGTCATGGGGGGGTGAGGCCATCCCGTGACCACGAGGGGAGGAGGCTGGAGCCGAAAGTCAGTTTGCTGTCAGCAGGAGTGATGGGAAGGGCCAGGTCCCTGATGGCACAGCCGCTGGTGACCTTCCCCGGAGCACCGGGGACCCGACGGCACCCGCGTGACGCTCGTGGCGAGCTCGTGACGTTTCCGTCCGTGTCTCTGTGACTCTCAGGCTCGTTTCAGCAAAGATAAAAACGCGAGGAAGTAAAAGTCACTCAACTCCATTACCCAGAAGTAAGGTGTTGACATTGTAGTATAACTCTTTCTAGAGTCTTTATCGGAGTGTGTAAACTGCTTCCGTATTTACAAACCTACCCTCATGTCGTGAGCGCCCAGGCCGAGCACTCTCTAAGGCCTGCGGCGCATGGCCGTGCCGTGACGCCGCGTCCCCGTTTGCTGTCCTCCGTGGGCACCTGCGAGCTCCGTGACCGCTCCCTAACCATCCTCCGTGGGCACCTGCGAGCTCCGTGACCGCTCCCTAACCAGCCTCCGTGGGCACCTGCGAGCTCCGTGACCGCTCCCTAACCAGCCTCCGTGGGCACCTGCGAGCTCCGTGACCGCTCCCTAACCATCCTCCGTGGGCACCTGCGAGCTCCGTGACCGCTCCCTGACCATCCTCCGTGGGCACCTGCGAGCTCCGTGACCGCTCCCTAACCATCCTCCGTGGGCACCTGCGAGCTCCGTGACCGCTCCCTAACCAGCCTCCGTGGGCACCTGCGAGCTCCGTGACCGCTCCCTAACCAGCCTCCTGCCGTGTCCCTCCAGCCTTCGCCCCCGACGCCCGTTCTCTGCTGTGGAGTCATTTCTGGAACCAGACGTGACCGTGCGATGCCCTCGGGGATGACAGGTGTGGTGACTGCCTCGCTCCCTAACTCTGGTCCGGCCGTGCCGGTAGCCACTTCAGACGTCCTTTTAAAGTCAGAGCGAGTGCCGGATTCGGGGGTCTGAGTGGCAGTGCCCTCACGAAAAGGGACGTGGTTACGGAGATTGGGGCGAGACGCAGTGTGAAATTCAGGGGTGCATTTTAGCCAGTCGCAGGGTCTGGCACGTGTGTACCCAGGCCCGGTCACTCCCTGGCGCTTACTCTCTAGAGCGGTCAGCGGGCCTGTGGTTTGGGGAGCCCCGCGGTGGGCGGAGCCTTCTCCCGTGGCGGCCCCCGGGTCCGCTCGGCCTTCCACTCAGCCTTCCGCTCGGCCTTCCTCTGAAGCAGCAGATCTGTTAAAGCGTTGGCTTCCATGGAGCCGTTCATGCTCTTCAGTGTCCAGAGTCCACATTTGTTGTGACCGTGTTGGATGGTGACGGGTTGGCAGGATTTTGTCACCGTTGGTGCTGAGCTGCTGTGTCTTGTCTCTGCCAGCTGCTGGGTCTCACTGAGCACGTGCGCGGGCTGAACTGCGTCCCATAAAATTCACACGTTGAAGCCTAAACCGCCAGCCCCTCGGAACATGACTGCGTTTGGAGAGGGGGCCGCTCTGGAGGTCTTAGGTTGAATCCAGGTCGTAGGGTGGGCCCTGATCCGCTGTGACTGGGAGATCAGGGCACAGACAGGCCCAGAGCGCAGAGCCCACGAGGACACAGGGAGGGGGTGGCCTTCCGGAAGCCGCGGAGCGAGGCCTCTGGAGGAGCCCGCCTTGTGCCCCGAAGCCCGGTTTGCGGCCCTTCGCTGCGGGGCCCCAGGGGGCTGTCATCGCGCAGTGAGCTTCCTTCCCCTGCGCTGCAGAACCCCGCGGCTGATGAGGGCGAGCCTCCTGGCCAGTTCCACCCCTGGACAGCCCCTGGGGGGCGCAGTCAGGGCGGGGGACGGCCGAGAGCACAGAGAATGGTGGGGAACGACCAAGGTGGCCGCTTTTTTTAGTGACTTTTTTGAGCGGCGAAGTTGCGGGCAGTGTACAGAAGTTGCCCACACAGCCCCTGCTCGCGCACACCCAGCCTCCCCCATCGTCAGCATCCCCAGCAGACGGTACGAGGGACCCACAGTGACAGCACCATCACCCCAAGTCCACAGTTTATAGCGCAGCTCACTCTTGGCGAAGGCGTCCACTCTTTAAACAGATCGGATTCATCAGTGACGAGGGCTGGCCGTGGTGAGTAATGCTCGTCCTGAATGATGCTCACTTTCCCCAAATCCTTGTGTGCCTTTGCGGACCAGTGGGGCCACCTCTCCCTCATCCGATGGACTGGACGTGCGTCTGAACCAACTCGGAAGGAGCCTGGTGACAGAGTCCACAGGCCCCTGCAAAACACGCCGATGGTCGCACCTCCTTAGAAACCACTTTTTCCGAGCGAGGTGTCCTGCTGTCCTTGTCACCTCTGTCCAACCCCGAGGTGTCCTGCTGTCCCTGTCACCTCTGTCCAGCCTGCCTGACCCCGTTAATCCACGGTCCCCAAAGTCGGCAGCAGGGAGAAGCGATCCCTCGGCCCCTGACCCATGCGGTAACCGCTCACGGAGCCTCGTCCCCGGGTTCCCCGTGGCGTCAAGGCTAACGAGCGGCCGGCGGGCATGGAGCGCAGTCTCCGCGCTCACCCTCACCCCAGCGGCGTCTCGTCCCCAGTGTCCTGGTTAAGCTTCCGGCCTTCCCCTCAGCCGAGCGCGCGGCCGGTCCCCAGCCTGCGTGCCTCGGCGTCTTCCCGCATTGCTTTAGCGTGTTGCTGCGTGTGCTGCGTGTGCTCTTTCCTGCCAGACACGAGTCGTAATTCGCCTCTGGAACTGCCCTATATCCCTGCGAACTGCGCACAGACGAACTCGCTAATGAGTTCAGTAAACGTTAAGTAATTAGGTAATTGGTGTCTTAAATGATATAGATTATGCAGAAGTCTTTGAATTTTTATGTAGGTGTTTGCAAAGTGTTTTCGTGATAATTAGGGGCGCTGCTAGTGGTTTTTGATAGGCTAGGAACTCATTAGTTTTCCCCGTTGCAGTAATGAGGTAGAGCCCCTGACCCGAAAACTCCGTCTCCAGCACGTTTCCAGGCGTGGAGAAAGTGGGGTGCCTGGTTTGTCACCCCCCCTTCCGAGAAGAACTGGGCCGAGCCAGACGTACTCAAAAAGAGCTCGTATTTGAAAATGCCCATCCACAAACACGAAACTGCGTTTGGAGGTGGCCCGGGGGGGGCCCTCTTGGCCCAGTGCGGGATGAAGGGCGCGCCTCACGGGCGTTTCCCCCGGTCCTGGAAGGTCGTCTGGGCTTCGCCTCGGCACGTATTCCAGAGGGAGGCCTCCCCATTCGCCTCCGTCGCCGTGACGCCCCATCTGGGACAAGGCGCAGGGGCCGTCGCCAGCAGGGGAGGGGCCGGCCTGGGCACTGGTTGTGTCTCCAGGACCCGGCTCAGTCTCCGTGAGGTCTGGGCTCATCCGTCCTTGATAAATGGCCAGACGGAGATGTGGGCCACCGGGGCTGCCAGGCCGCGACGAGCTGGAAGGCGGCCTCTGCTCGGAGTGCAGTCCTGCCTGTCTTGGGTGCACAGCGAGCCCTGAGCGTCGGGGCCGCGGTGCAGAGAGCCAGCGGGCAGGTGTGTGGGTGCACGGTGAAGGACATCAGTATTTCATGGCCACCCCCAGGATGAGTGTGTCGTGAGTGAGCCGTCTGTGGCCCTGAGCCGCCAGCGGACTAGCCGTCTTCTTGGTCCCTCGGCCCGGCAGCCCGGTGGGCAGTGCCCTCGGCGTCCGGGCAGCTCCCTTCCCGTGTCCCCCCTACGTGGAAGCCGCACGCGCTCTCCCCGCTGCCCGTCTGAGGCCGGAGGCCGTGAGCTCTGGCTGTGGGCGTCTCTGTGACAACCGTGCCCCCCGCGACGCCGCCTGCCCGCGCCCGGAGCCCCCGCGACGCCGCCCGGCCCGTGCCCGGGAGACGCACTCACGGCGCTCGGCTTTGCTTCTGGTTTTATCGTCTTCGTTTTAGCTCGTCTGCGAAAGTGGCCGATCTGGTGTTTTTCATGAAATGTGTCAGATCGTTTCTGCCGTCTGTCTTTCTCCTCCACCTTTCTCATGTCTTCCGTTCCCATCGGGGATGCCCTCCTTCCATGCCCTGAGGCGTGGCGCTGGCCTCGTCGGCTGGGGCGGCGTGTGTGCCCTTCTGGGGCGATGGGGTCAGCCACCGTGGGGGCTCTGGGGAGCCACAGCAGTAGCGTCCGGGCTGCCGGGCCCCTCGGTCAGCCGTGGGGCGACGACCCCGTCTCCTGGCCACGTGCACCCAGCAGCACGCCTCACGAGACAAGGTGCCGGCCACCGCGGGCGCCGTCCTCTGCCTTCCGGTGGTGTCCTGCCTGCTCGGCTGCGTCGCTGACCCTCCGTAGGTGAGCGACCTCCTCAGCGGGGTGAGCGAGGCAAAAGGCACGTCGAGTGGACTCGCCGCACGTTTACCTGTGTGCCGCAGCCCCGATATTTATTCAGAGTGGTTTTCCTCAAATATTTAATAAGAATTAATAATTGAATGTACTCTCGCCTTCTCACTTCGCCCTGGGGTCCCCTAAGATCTTTGGAGCTAAAACTAGTTTGGGCCCCTGAGGGGTTTATAGAAATGAGATACGTCTGATGTGGAAATGGTCGGCCTGGTGAAACAATTGAGTCCTTAAGTAATTTGCTATTCCCATTGATAATTAGGAGAAACCCCTGTTCCGGCTGCATTTCCCAATCTTTTTTTTTTTTTTTTGACTATTTTCGGGGAGAGTTCTGGCATTAGCAGCTAATTTTTTTTCCTGTGATCCCACTGTAAGGTAAGTGGCTTTGGCATATTGTGTTGCCTTGATGGGTTATTAAATTGTCGCTTCTAAAAGATGAATGTGGGTTACAGAGTATATTGTCCCATACATCATTTTAGTCATCAGGAATGTTTAAGAAAACTGAATAAGAGTAAATTCTTTTAAATTTATGATTGGAATTAGCAATTTTATTAGGTCCTTTTTTTAGAAACAGAAACTTCCAAAGTCTCAAAATATACATCTTTGTTCTCTGAAGAGGCCGCACGCTGCCCTTCATCTGTCTTCCGAAAGGGCACAGACGGCGCGGGGTCCTCACGCCGCGAGGCTCTGCCTGCCGTCCCCGGGCGGGCCTGCGGACGCCGACGCGCCCAGGATTTACTGTGCAGCGCCTCGGCCATCGTTCCCCTAAGTATTAATTTTAACTCCACTAATAAGAAACTGAACAAAAGTGGAATTATGAGTTCAGTAGTATCCTGTGAAAGGTCAGTTGTTAAAAAGGCAGAGTCTGACATTCTGTGGGAAAGGTGCCTTCGTTAATCACTCCGACCGGCGGCCGCGGGCGCTGCTGACCGGCGGCCTCACCGCACGCAGGTCCAGGGCCCGCGTGGTTCCTGTGAAAACAGTTCCGTGCATCTGCAATATCGTTGCACTTTGAAGATGTGTCATTAACATAGAAAATCTTACGAGATTTGGAAAAAGGAAAACCACCTGTTAATTTTGTGGGCCTGTTGTCACGTGAGCACGCTAGGACAGCGCTAGCTACGTGACACGTAGCGCTGCTGGCTCGGGGTGGCCGCGCACGGCCCAGCGGGTGGAGGGCCGTCTGCGCGTTGGTGTCACCCGGAATGCTGGGAGCTTCTTCAGTCTCTCGTACCCGTGTTCGTGGTGCACGTAGCACGCGTGCTGGCCGCCTGCGAAACCGCTCAGCCTCCCTGCCTCGTGCTCGTCCTGTCCTGTGTGTTACTGCCACAGCGCACCTGCTGTGCATGGGGCTGCGTGGCATCAAACTACCTGGGCCTTCGATGCGTCCCGCGAACTCAGGGTCGAAGTTCAATGTGAATATGTAAATCGTTAAGCAGGTGACAGGTGACGCATTCATGTCGAACCTCTTTTATCGTGGACCGTTGACGGATTCTTTTCATTCGTCTGTTAAGGGATGGAGTCGTTGCAGCCGAGGTCCTCGCGGGTCCCCTCGGTGTGGCTGTCGTGGGGTCCCAGTGAGGCTCCGAAACGGGAGACCAGCTGGGGACCTCGGTGTCTCCCTCAGAAACTGGTCCTTCGTAGCCACTTTCCTGAAGCCGACTTCTGTAAACAGAACGTTTCTCGCTCTGTCCTGTCAGGCTGTGTCAGAAGGGAGGGGACAGGCCGTGCTTGTCTTGGCACCAGGAAAGCTTCCTGCCGAGGGGGCGCCCTTTGCACATCTGTGGGGCCCAGTGGCGCCTCGTTCACACGTGCGCAGTGTCTCGGCTGTCCCCAGGCCGGGATGCACCCTCCCTGCGTCTTACCTTCCTCGTTCCTCGCTCTGCTGTTCCTCCTCTACCAGGGACAGGTGGGGGCCAGGCCGTTCCATGACGGGGACCGTCCCCAGCGTGGACGCTTTAGGAATTCCCTCCATCGGCACAGACAGTGACACGGTGGGTGAGGGGGTGGGAGACGGGTCCACCGCGCATGTGGCTATTTTGACCTTGGCCCCACTGCACCCAGCGGGGCCTCTGCAGCGCTAGCCCCACATGAGGGGAGCAGGAGCTGCCTGCACGTCACCCGTCCCGCGCCAGCCCCTCGGCTCCGCTCATGCTCACTTCTGCAGGCGAGAAGCAGAGGTCAAGCAGTCCGCCAGAGCCCCACGGCGCCGGGCCGACAGCCTCGTGAGTGCGGGCGTTACACTGTCTCGCGTGCTGTGTGACGGCAGGGCACCGTGGCCTGTGCGGGCGCGGAGTCCACGCCAGAGCTGGGACCGTCCGCGGGAAGGTCCGCTTCAGTGCCACCAAGGCAGAGCGTCTCAGAGCCTCCAGAAGCCGAAACTGCTGCGTCTGCAACGTGGCAGCTCTGCTTCCTGGTTGTCATAATTTTCGCTTAATGGCTGTTTGTGCTGCGTTGCCCAGGTCCATGGGTTGCTTAACATAAATGATTACATTTGCTTCTGATTAAAAACTTCTCCATTAGGAGTGCAGCACCCGGACTTGTCAATGATTTGTTGCTGAAGCTTTATACTTCATTAGCCACGTCGCCAACGCCACGTCGCCAAGTAAGAGTTGTCTAAGAGTCAGGGACACTTGTAATGAGCTGTGTAATAAGGACCCTCCACCAGAAGAGAGACCGCGTCTTCCTGAGCAGCTCAGCATGCAGAGAAAGCCTGGCAGACACGTGCTGACTGCGCCGGGCTGTGGGCTCAGGCAGGGGCGAATGAAGTGTTTTATTGCTGGAGCAAGACTTGCTGTAAAAAATTATATACCATTCACGACCGAAACCCTTCAGAACACGCTGGCACCATTCCCCTCTCAACCTGTAGCTTACGTTTTCAGCGTCACACCATCCTCTCGATACGGCGTTGAAAAGCACCCGCTTAACGGTGTTTGGGGGCGCCACTCCGTGCCGTCACCCCGTGGCCCGCTCGCGTCGGCTCTTCGGCATGGACGTCCTGTGCGCGGCGACACAGTGATTACGTGCTTTATTGTCGGGGCGCCCAGCACAGACAGAACTTCTGCAATCACTGCATTAAACGTGATGGGCATTTTTGTGACAGACGTAAAATCCTGGACGCAGAAGCTTTGTGGCCGGGCGGCTGGGCGTTGGTTCGTGCTCTCCCCCGACAGCGTGGGCCGCTTTGTGTCCTCACTGCCACCGGCCCCCTTGCCCGCGGCATCCCCCTCCTGGGTTTCAGATGCCCGAAAACGCATCGCTCACCCCGCTCCCCCTCACCACGTGGGCACCGTGTTGACGCACGTCCCCCCACAGGAAGGCGGGGAGCAGGACAGCCGATGCCGAGAGAGACCACGTTCTCGTAACTCGTGACTCTGTCGGGACGGGTCCGTCGGTCTCTTCTGTGCGTGGCTCGTAAGTCGCTGTATCACGGGGCGTGTGCATGGAACATGACGCCCCGTGCACGGTGCGGCTCCGTCTGCAGCCTCAGCCGACCACGGGGGTCTTGGAACGCGCCCCGTGGGGGGGGGCTGTTGCGTGGGTGGGATTGGGATTGCTCTGAACCTGACTTGGTGACGGTGACTCTGGCTGCGGTTGGGAGTAACACTGGACCTGGAGGCTGAGGAGATGGGGCTAGGCCAGTCCTGACTAGCTTGTGACCTTGAACGAGCTGTATAGCTTCTAGGTCGCTGTTCAAACGAGGCTAACACCAACCCTACCGTATTTGGGGAGGGACACACAGGAACACAGAACACTCGGTCACACAGTGCTTGGCGCACGAAGGTCCTCGGTCACCCCTTCTGCAGACACCTGCGTGGCCACCGCCGTGTGCGGCCAGGTCCCGGATGCAGAGTGGCTCGGCCTCGCGCCACGGCCCTCACTGGCACTGGGCTGCCATTGGTTCCTGCTGGTGTCAGAGGCGGAGTTTCTGGGGCTCCTTGGAGGCCATGGCTCTCACTGGCCGGGAGTGTGGCCTCAGGCTCCGCCTTCTGTCTGTCTGTACAGTACGCTCTGTGGGTTTCATCTCTCACGTTCGTTGAAAAACTCTTCACTATTGTGAGGGACCATCTTCTTGAATCGCATTTTGTCATGGAGACTTCATGGCAGGGGCGTGGCAGGAAGGCGGACCTCGTGCTCACTGCTTGCAGGCCAGGCTGGAGGGTGGACCTGGCTGGTGCTTCTGCCTTCCATGGGCCGCTGATTTTGGGAGCCCTGTGACACGATTAAATACGTTTAACCTTACGATCACCCCGAACGAGACTGAGTCTTTGATTCGCAAGCCCCCTCTGGTTCTCCCAGGGCCGAGGTTTGATTGTCGTGAGGATGAATCGCCGTGCTGTTGGCGATGGCTGCGTTCGGTGGTTTCAGTGTTGGGTGATTGGGAACTTTGTCTCTGCTTCTGTCCAGCCTGTCGCCGTCTGCATTTGAGGAAGGCCAGAGGCAGAGATGGTGGGCCGGGTGGGTCGAGGCCTTGTAGGGCGCGGGGGGCTGGGGACGGCCGTGCGGGGCAGGTCGAGAGGCAGGCCCCCCCA